>NC_142517.1:190171833-190478416 GCF_057876585.1 Rhinolophus sinicus | reverse complement strand
CTTCCAAGGGTAGCTGGAGCCTATCCTGGTAGCTTCCTCTGTGCTCCCACTATGCATTTTTTATACCTCTATCATGGCGTTTATCTATGCCATAATTATATGATTATTTATCCACCACCTCACTAACCAACCTTCCTTACCATGACTATGAGTCATTGTTGGGCAGAAACTATAGTAGTTTCTTCTGTGTAATTCTATTGCCTCATGCAGGACCTGGGACAAAGCAAAAACTTAATCAATGCATGCTAAATAAATAAGTAAATGAATTGTTCCCTAGAGTTAAGTACACAAATCAGGGTCATTCATAGGAGACAGGTGAATGAATAAGACAGAATGCACATGATAGTTTGCCCTCTGTTCTTAGAAGGCAGAATAGGCTCTCAGATAAGTTAACTGTCTGAGGGTGGTTTTGCATCAGAATAATTTGTACTGGAGAGTAAGTTTCAGACAAATTATATATACTTACATACATAAGTTTTAGGTGGTGCATCTATATAGAAACTGAAACCTAACTTAGGGGTGTCCAGACATAAAAAAGATTCCCTTGTCCCTGATCTGATGTGATATAGATGCTGGGATAGTGGATATTTCAGCAATGACACATGTAGAAAAGTGACTGATGACAACAGAAGGCACCTTATTTCTTATCCTTACAGAGATGGCAGACTCCAATAAAATTAGATTTAATTTTCTGCCAGCCTAGCGGATGAGCCTTGGAGTTTAATTTAAATTAATAAATATAGATGTTTTTTTATTGTGATATTTCTTGCTTAACCAATTTAGTATAGTAAGATTACTGGGTTCCAAGCAACACAAAACTCAATAACTTAAACAAGGACCACTGAAGGAGATTTTGCACAGAAGGAATAGTCTAAAATAAGGCCTTTAGAACCAACAAGAATTAGAGAAGCTATGAGGTTCTAGGTAACAAGAATTAATGGTATTTGTCAGAGTGCCATCTTTGAGCTGAATTCACTCCAATAATTTTCAGTTATTTTGTAACTCAATCTGACAGAGCATCTGATTGATCCAGCAAGGTCATGTGCCCACAAATTGGCTAAGGGAGATTGGACTAACTTGAGGGACAGTTTGACCAAGACTCCAATCAAAGGAGGATGACACATTTTCCATAGAAATATTGGGGTGAAGTTGCCAGGAAACAAGAAAATAGGCAAATGAATTTTGGAACATTAAAAACAACATATCCACTACTGATTCGTAGCTTTACTTTTCAGTGTTTAGAATGTAAGTTCCACGGAGACACAAACTTTTATCTGTTTTGTTTCCTAATGTAGCCTCATCACTACACTATTGCTTATCTTGTAGTAAGCATTCAATAAATATGAGTTAATTTAATACTTCTTCTGCAAATAAATTGCCCTTTGGTTCTACTATCTAGCTATCTAGTGGGTCTAAGAAGGAAAAATACATACAGTGGGTAAATTTTGAGTAACAGCAAAAATGTGAAAAAGAATCAAAGACTTAGGCAGACTCTAATTGAGAATCCGGAATAAACAGAGAACCATATGAAAGTTCCAGAGGTTTATGAAAGATAAACATCACAGTAAATGTTAGGGGGCAAGGTATAGGGAAGATGGAGGAAGAGAAATAATATTCAGTGAGTGGCTACCTTCTGACAGTTATTGTGGTAGGCACTTTTGCATATGCCGTCTCACTAAATATGGTGTTCCAAAATTTCAAAGGATATACAAAAAGTAATGACTACTGCAGAATGCAGCTCCATTTGCTTCGTAATTGTGTGTACGGCTTGCTCATGGCCTGAAGTACCCTCCATTGAGCACACATTTGTTTTGCACAATGGGGCTCTGACAAAGAGCAAAGGTTCAACATCCCTGGTCAGAGGAACAACGATCTTTCCAGCCCATCTTTGCCCCACTCTCGAGCACACCCACTGCAGGAAATAATGCCAAGCACTTTATATGTGCCTACAGGAGCCTTCTTTCCTGTAACACATGCAGACACAATAGTCAGCTCAGGTTTTTAGAAAGTTCCTTCTCCTCTAGCCCCTAAAGTAGAGAGAATCCAGCTCACTCTGTCCTAAAATAAAGATGGATGATTTCAGGTAGAAAAGAAAGTGTTTCCAGATGGTTATCTATACTGACAGCTAGATCTAGAGAAGGCCTAAGGAACTCTGCAATATTTAGTCCATGCTTAACTTACAGATGACAAACAGACGCTCAGATAAGAAAAGCAAACTGCTCAATATTTCAGAGCTAGTTAGTCTTAGGGCAAGGGCTTGAACCTGCTTCTCCCATCTCCTAACTCAGTTCTCTTCTTACATTGTCAGAGTTTGCTCAGATATTGGGATTCCATAGTAGCTTTATATTGCTTACAATAAGAAAAGATGAATTAACTAGCTTAATTGTTGATTAAATAGTGTTTTTTCACTTGATTGAATTATTCACCTCTATCTCTCAGAATTGTTTTTCTCAATCCAAATGATGCCTAATAAAAGAACACTAGCTTTTCTTAAAAACAATAGAGACCAAAATCATGGATTTGTCACAGGAGGTTTTAACTGTGGGGTGCTCTTTTTCTATCTGAGCCCTCACAAAAACATAATAATATGCTCTTTCTTTCTATTTAAGACTGTGATGAGATCCATGGACTCAAGAAACAACATAAAATGTCCATTATGATCTCTGGAGTGTCTTAGATCAAAATAGCTTCAACCATCCAGGTAAGGAAGTCCCTTGGTAACTGAGCCAATAGCACCCTCTGGTTGACAGCCGCAAAGGCAAGCAACAAAAATGATAACTGTCCAAAATAAAGTTTGGTGATTCCAATTATCTTGCCCCCATTTTGGATTCAAAATTTCTGGGATAGAAATATAATTATTTTGGTTTCCTTCCTGAATTTTTATATCAATCCAAGTTCCTGTTCATAAACAACAAAATACACACTGGCTAGTTTAAGTAGAAAAAAGAATTGTTTTAATTATAATACCTTTTGCTATACCAAAATACCATCTGTAACATTTGCAAATGATGAGTTGGACTTCATAAAAATTAAAAACATTTGTACTTCAAAGTTACCATTAAGAAAGTGAAATATAGGACCCAGACTGGTAGAAAACATTTGCAAATCATATTATTGAAAAAGAAGTTGTGTCCAGGTATATTAAGAACTATTACAGCTCAATAATAATAAGACAAATAACCGAATTTTAAATGGATAAAAGTAGTTATGCAGATGCTTTATCAAAAAAAAAAAAAAAAAAAACATGGCTAATAAGCATGTGAAAAGATGGTTCAACATCACTGGTCACTAGGGAAATAAGTATTAAAACCTCAGTGAAATACCCACTTGATGTCCACTAAATAAGCTATAATCAAAAGACAGACAATAACAAGTATTGATGAGGACTCAAAGAAACTGGAAATTTTAAACACTGCAGGTGGGAATGTAAACTGGTACAACTGCTTTGAAATCAGTTTGCCAGTTTCTGAAAAATGTGAACATAAATTTATTATACGACCCAGCAATTTCACTCCTAGGTATCTGTTCAAGAGAAATGAAATATGTCCACATAAAGACTTGTACAGAGATATTCATAGAAACGTTATTCCTAATAACCCAAAAGAGGAAACAATGCAGATGTTCATGAATTTGGTAAATGGATAAAGAAAGTGTGATATATCCACACAAAGGGATACTATTCAATATAAAAGAACAAATTACTAATAAATACTACCATGTGGCTAAGCCTCAAGAACCATATCCTAACTAAAAGAAGCCATTGCAAATATTTCTGATTCCATTTAGATAAAATGTCCAGAAAAGGCAATTCTATGGGACAGAATGTAGATTAGTTGTCTGAGCTGAGGGTGGGAAGAAAGAAGATTGATTGCAAATGGGTATGAGATCTTTATGAATTGATGGAAATGTTCTAAAACTAGATGGTGGTGGTGGTTGCACAATTCTGAGAATTTACTGAAGGTCATTGAATTATATGAAAAAATGAGTGAATTTTATGGTATATGGTATATAAATAACAATTGAATAATGTTCTTTGAAGACTTTCATTTTGGGGCAAAAATAGAGTAAGAGGAACTGGACACACCTTCCCACATGAAACAATCAAAAAAGACCAAATAGTATATGTGCAACAACTGCTTTTCAAGACTCAGGAAATAGGCAGTCAATATCAGAGGTCCCAGACAGACAGGCTAGAAATGAAATGAGCCCTGTGATTGTCCCAGCTTACTATCTTTAAGATTTTTGAGCTTTGGGTCAAGTAAAGGGGGCTGAGGTAAAAACTATCTAAAATGAAACATGGACAGAAAAAAAGAAAATTTTAACAAGATAAACAAAGCATTAGTGGGCTGTTGGACAACTTCTAATGGTCTAATTATGAGTAATTGGAGTCCCCAAAGGAGAATAACAGGAAAAACAGAAAAAAAAATTGATAAATAAGGATGACATTTTCTAAATTTTATGAACACTATAAACCCATAGATTTAATAAGCTCAACAATATTCAAACACAAGCGATGGAAAGAAAGGAACTATTGATACATACAACAACATAGATGAATCTCAAAATAATTATGTTTGGTGAAAGAAGCTAGACAAAAAAGTTCACACTGTCTGATTCCATTTATAAAATTCTAGAAATGCAAATAAACCTACAGCGACTGAAACAATCAAAAATGACAGGAAAGATAGGCAGGACAGAGAAAATACAAAAGGGTGTGAGGAAATTTGGGAGGTGATAGAAATAGTCACTATCTTGATTTTGGTGACAGTTTCACAGATGTATACATATGTAAACATCTATCAAATTAAACCCTTTAAGTACAGTTTATTACGTGTCAATTATATCTCAATGAAACACCTAAATATGTTAAAAGTATTAATATACTAAATATATATTTTTATATGTATATATCAAGAGTCTATAAACTTAGCCAAAATCAATACCAAAGCAAATATTTCTATCTTAAAATGAACTAGAATACAAGAATAAATCAGGAATCTGAGTAAGTAAGTAAATAAATAACAATTTGTAGTTCTTAGAACTGTTTTGAGGGCTATAACAATAAACATATGAATGTGCTTCCAGGAACAAGACAAAGACTTGAGTTCATAAGGAAACCATAGCTGCCACTGCTGCCTCTGAGCACTGCATGCTAGATCTCAGCTCTGATGATATCACTACAGCCACCAGCACCAAGGCCACCTTTTCACTGGGAACTTTGTAAAAAATCATTGTTCATTCCTGAAGCCAAGTATCTCTGCCAGCACTTCCCTCCAAAAAATACAAACTTCACTTGATGCCTCATGCTGCCCATTTTTGAATTGAAGTCTCATTCAGATTCATGTGACTGGTGAGGTCTGGGTCAGCCGCAAACAAGTCTAGAAATCTGATTTCAAAATACATGTTGAGCAAGGAATACTTATGATGTATTAGTTTCTCCATAGACAGAAAGGTCATTTAGAAAATACTGGGCAGCTACAGATAAAGATTAATGTCCACCACAATCATTATTCAGAATTAGACCAAAGCTAAACTACTAACATTTACTTAAATATCACTTCCTGGAAAAGGAAATTTTGTAAACTTCAATACTTTAAACTTTAGATATGACACTTTTCTTGATTTAATGTGTAGAAGTGATGCTAGAGAGATGGATTGTGTAGTTTTACTTTCAGAATTACATCAAAAGAATATGAAATATATGAGGAATAACTTAGCTGCATATACTCTTTACATTTTGAGGGCTTTTCTCATAACTTATCTGAAATTTTGAAAGCAGTAGCCACACCTTATGCAAAATGCAATCAGGTATCCAGAAATTGAATTGAAGTGTTAAATGGCAACTCTGTCTAATAAGGCAGAATTAATAATTAATAATGCAGAAAAGATGGGGTAGATATACAAAGCACAAGAAACAACTTGGCACTTGATAAATATATTTAATTTTCTACAGAAATTGATCAAGAAACTCAATCAAGAATGTATTGTGATGGGGAGAAACGGGAACCCTAATACACTGTTTGTGGGATTGCAAATTGGTACAGCCACTATGGAAAACAGTATGGAGTTTCCTCAATAAATTAAAAATTGAACTATCTTATGACCCAGCAATTCCATTTCTGGGAATTTATGCAAATAAATCCAAAACACTAATTCGAAAAAATACATGCACCCTATGCTCATTGCAGCATTTTTACAATGGCCAAAATATGGACACAAAATAAATGCCCACCAATAGACAATTGGATAAAGATGTACATACGTACAATGGAATATTACTTGGCCATAAAAAATGAAATCTTACCATTTCCAACAATATGGATGGACCTGGAAGGTATTATGCTAAGTGAAACAAGTCAAACAGAGAAAAACAAATACCATATGGTCTCACTTATATGTGGAGTCTAAATGACAAATTAAATGAACAAACAAAACACAAACAGACTCATAAATACAGAGAATAAACTGATGGTTGCCAGATGGAAGGGGGTTTCAGGATATGGGTAAAAAAGGTGAGGGATTGAGAAGTACAAATTGGTAGTTATGAAATAGTCAAGGGGATGTAAAGTAAAGCATAGGGAATATAGTCAATAATGTTGTAATAACTATGTATAGTGTCAGATGGGTACTAGATTTATCAGGGGGGATTACTTCATAAATTATATAAATGTCTAACTGCTATGCTGTCCACCTAAAACTAATGTGAAGTAATATTGAATATCAACTGTAATTGAAAGTAAATATATATATATATATTAAAGGCAAACACACAGTGGTGTACAATGCGGAACACATAGTCAATATTTAATAAATATTTGTTTTAAAATTTAAAAAAATGTGATTTTGAAGACCACTTCAGGGAGAAAAATATTCTTGACTGTCATGTATTCTCTCATAATAGTGAGAGAAGAAAAGAAACTGGAGACATTTTCAAGGTTTTAGCTGGAATTAACATAATAGGAGCAAACACAAGGGAAAGGTAATGAGTTAAATTTGGCAAAACTTAGAGTTGAAGAGCCTCTGAATCATCCATGTGCAAAAGTTCAGAAATCAGAAATTTTGGTCTGGTATTTAGGAATCACAGGATAAGTACTTGCAGTTCTAAACTTTCATTTTGTTTGGATCTTGTAATAAGGAGAATTAGATTCAGAAAATAAAAATATAGTTGAAGTTTAAACAAGATAGAAACATCGTTCTCTCTTACATCCATTAAGTCCAGAAGTTAAGTTGGTAGTAGGCTCCACAGAATCAGGCACCCAGCTCTTCTTCTTATGTGGCTTCCTTTCTCAAAGTTATCTCAAAGTTATCTCACGGTGCAAGAGGGTTGCTGGAGTTTCAGCCTTCATATCCATATTCCAATCATCAGAAAAGGGAATGAAGGAAAAACAGCCCTTTCCATTTAGACATACTTCCTATAAATTGCACATCCCACTTCCACCTTCATCCCATTGGCCAGCACTTAGTCAATGGCCACACCTATCTACAAGAATGGCTGGGAAATATAATCTTTATTCTAACCACACATGTATCCAGCTAAAAATCATGACTTATTTTACTAGGGAAAAGGAGGAAAACAGACAGTGGATAATAACCAGCATTTAGCATAGTAACCTAGGACAAATGTCTCTAGCAGTACTATTTCTACCACTAAGGAAAGTAAGTGGCACTAAGAGCATCATCATTGGAATCACTGTGAATGCAGTCTAATTTGTAAAACAGAAAATCATTCACAATCCATGATACCTTAATTATTAGTGACCAGTTACTTGAAAGATACAACAGATCACAACAAACCAAAGTGTAAGGGCATCATGAATACGCAGAGCCACATAGACGGCAATTAAATTATCATAGCAGAACCTTCTGAGGTTACCTATCATGAAACACTTTTTATAGGGGCAAATAAACAAATCCCAGTCACGTGAGTAGCATATACAATGCCACAGGTCATGATATGAAATTATAAAAGATGGCTTGCAGTCATCAGAAATACAAAACTTTCATTTTGGATAAGCACTTGGTTGACCAGTTCAAAATATTAATATGAGATAGCCAGAATGAGTTTTAACCAAAAAAAATAATTAAGACATTTTTTCTAATTAAGAACTATACTCTGTTTTGTATCACATGTTTCTCTAGAAAAATCTCAAAAGCTATATGTTCCCATTAGTCCGATACAAAAAGAAAAAAAAAAGGAAAGAAAACTGGAAGAAACATCAATGAGAAAGAAAAAAGACTAAACTGTGTAAACGGAATAACTGCTATCATTTTTCTTTGCCATTACCTTGACAATAAAAGGTGTGTATAGTAACTCCTGATTTATGGTCCTTTCAAGCAGACACTGCTGAACAAAGCCACATTGATTTCCCAGGACCCAAGGTGGGGCAGTTCAAGGCCATTAACAATTGCAACTCACACTTGTATTTAGTGAATATCTATCAATTGGATCTGACCCAGACCAAATTTATGAATGGGGCCGCTCTTGGCCTACCTATCTTATCACTGACAAAAGGAAACCTCTACATTACCATAAGTCATACACATGAGCACGCCCTGGACTTCTGATCCATCTCTGTGCTGGCTGTCTTGTTCAAAAACCTTAAGACTCTCTTTGAAGATTATGCACCAATCAAGAATATTAGTCTTTGATAAACCGGACTTTAAACTGCTAAGTACAGAATTATTACAGCAAAAAAGATTAACTTCAAGGAATTAGGTAGAAAAGTTCAATGCATTTGTTCTTGGGTTTTCCTTAGGTTCATGTTATTAATAAAGTGGGACTGAAAAATTCCTTTATGAAATATTTCCTCTTTTACAAAGCATTGTAAGTTTAAACAGAAAAATAAAAGGATCAGAGATGCATTTTAGGAAAATCACTGAACTAAACAGAAGGACACAGGGGAATGTGGTAAAAGAGGAGACAGAAAGGCAATTATAGAGATGAGAAGTGACAAAATCTTGAACTTAAAAACATTTGGAAAGAGGAAAAGTAGATAGATTCAAGAGCTATTCGGAGATAAAAATTATGGACCTTGTAGATTGATTGGATGAGGGGGTGAGAGAGTAGTGTAAAATGGTACCATCCATATTTCAGGTGTGAGCAACTAGTAGCTAGTTTTGTCATCCTCTGAAATATAGTTTCCAGGAGAAGGAAAAGGTCTAGAGAAAAGATGCTGAGTTCTGTTTTGATAATGTTCAATTTGAGCTGCCTATAGATCATCAGAAGTTGTCAGGAGGCAATTGATTGTAAACCTGAAATAGCATACTTCTGGTGCAATGATTCATAGAGACTAAAACTTAAAGAAATTATTTAACTAGAGAATTATACTGACATGAATAAATTTGTTGAGAGTCATTGAAACTACAATGTATAAATGAAAAAATATATATACAAGATATTACATATGCCCAAAACTGTAAAATTGGTCAGTTTTGAGTTTAGTCTATAGTCCTTCCTCACTAGGGATTTGGTATTGACCTTCACCCCGTGCAGCTCAGGCTAATAACCTTTCAAAAAGCCTTTCTATGTTGTTCTACGCATGCACCATATTATTACCCTTGTCCTATTAAGTTTGACTCACAGTGTGATGGGAGCTTATGTCTAAGCCTCAAGCTTTGCTTATGGAGTCATGAAAGTCTTTGAACACTGAGCCTCTCTTTGTCAACTCCCATGGATGTGTGCACAGTGATGCTGACTCTTGGATTCTTCCATTGAGGTTATCATTCTTCAATAGCAATGCTGGCTGTGCTCTTTTTCTGTTTAGTGGCTACGCTTTCTTCATAATATATCAATTAAACCGATTTCAAAGCCCTAATGATTATATGAGCTTCTTCCTTATAGATTCCCATTCACAATACTATTATATGCCCCTGTAAGTAGCTTGTTCAGAATACTACCGCCTGCTCTCTTGATGTCCAAAATTACATGAATTACACCAAGAAAGCGCTCTTCTAAGCTCTAGGATGAGCGGTTGTGTCTTTTCTTTAGACTTCTTTGACCTAAAGAAGGTAATGCATGGCTAGTAGTGAAAAGCTCCCAAATGCCATCTGTTAGTTTTATATATATATCGGTCTCTATCTTCTGCCCCCTCTCAGGTGTCTCAGAAGTGAGTCAGCAAGAAACAAACAAAGATCATCCTCCCGATTGCTGATTTCCTAACTTATTTAGGTTTGTGTAGACACACTGCACAATGCCAACCACAATTAAGAAGGAAGTTTCCCTCCTCTTGATTGCCTCACCAATAGGAAGCAGACCTACCAGAATGAACTTAGGTCCTCCAGAATGGCAAAAAGCTGGGTTTGAGCTTTTTTTATATATATAAAATCTGTTCTATTTTATATCAAAGGAAATATAGCTACATTAACAAGGAATACATCCTTTCCTAGTGACTATCTAATTGGAGATTATATCCTTTAGAACCTGGAGGGAGGGTTGAGAGAATATGATCTCTGGTGTCAGATTGCCTGGGATCAGAGTTTCGCTCAGCTACTTATCAGCTGTGTGGCATTGAGCAATTTTCTTAACTCTGCTTTTACTCAGCTTCCTCATCTGTAAAATGGGGATAATAATAGAACCTAGGTCATGATGTTGATGTGAGGGTTAAATAATGTGATATATATCAAGTGCTTAAAATGTACTTGGCATACAGTAAGCAATAAAGAACATTAGCAATTAATTTAATTAATTTAAAGAAAGGTTTCTTCTTGCATTTTTTGCTTGTTTTTGCATTGTTTGGGGTTTGTTTTTTTTTGGGGGGTGGGGTTGTCGTTTTGTTTTTATGTTGTTGTTTTTTTAATGAAGATTAGTATCTAATGCTGCCAGATGGAAACAAGAGGAGAGTAAATAACAAGGGATCTTCATGGATGGACACACAGCATGCTTTGCTCCACTGTTTCAGGCAGTGACCCATCTGTATATGTCAGTCAGAGGAGAAGAAAGCACCATAGTATTTCCTGGCACCATAGCATCTCCCTGAATGACAAGCAGCTGGGCTAGAACAAAGCCAGGGAAGAAATGCAATCTTTTTGAAAAATAAAAGCACAACACATCTTCCATTTTGACAGCCTAGGGAACAGAGGCAGCTATATAGAATAAAGCAGTGTTTTCAGATCTTTCAATGAAAAGCAGCCGAAAAGCACACCTGATTATTGTGCAAAACCCTTACTTATATGTACACCCAGAGCTTTGGCCATTACCTGAATTGTACTGGAAACAAGGAGAGGATTTTGACTGTTTTTCCCTGAGAGGGTATAATTTTTTTTTTCTTTTCTTCCTGGATTTAGCTGGTATTGCCACAGCTGTTGCTGAAGTGGCCCTGAATAAGAATTTTCCCATTGTAATGTGAATATGTTCACCCTCCTAAATATGCTGTGTCTGAATAATTTTTAGATTCCTAAAATTTTTATCAACCACAAAGGTAGCAAAGTAAAATCTAATCCATTATTAGTTATTATAACCAGATTATAGCGCTTAGAGGCAGAAACCAAGAAAAGGGGAGAGAGAAAGAAAAAGAGAGGCCACCAACAGAGAAAAAGAGAGAAAAATACAGAGGGAAGAAGTACACACCTGCTGGAAATAATAAGAAAAATGCAAGCTAATATTTATGCAGGGGCTCACTTTCTGCCTTCAGACGATAGCACGTTTATTTAATGAGTCTCTCTCTATCAACTTGTCAAGCAAAACAGCTGCACCTTCTGTGCCTCTAGCTCAGGGAAAAGAACTAAAGTGTCATGTCCTCACAAAGCTTCCTAAGCTAGGTGTCTCAAGGATATTGCTCAGGGAAAGCAAAAATCCCAAATTACCAGGATCTCTTCCATCCCAAGAATTGCCTCTGCCATCTAGTGGCAGTAAGTAACATAACCTCCAAAAGGTTATCAATAGAATCACTAGAGCTTCTGATTTTATTTTCTATAGAGTTAGAAATACCTAAATTATCCTCCCAGTCACAGGGTGTCAACGCTGGGAGAGACCTCAGCGAGACAATGGGCTCCACTCTGGCTGTACAAAGGAATCACCTGGAGAGCTTTTTAAAAATATGTTAATATTTGGGTCTCATGGCTAAAGAATTATTACAATACAAAACAATTTCTTAAAGTAAAGCCATTTATTTTGTTCAAATATAATGAATAAGAATTTCTAGAACTAAGGCCCAGGAAATTGGTATTTTTTTAAAGCTCTTCAGGTCACTTAAGCTGAATCCAGCCTTAGAACCACTAAGCTAACCTAACCCTTCTTTGTTTCAAAGTATGCACCGGAAGAGTGAGTTACCTTTCGTAATATAACAAACAAAAAAGCTGAGCTAGAAATATTTATACCAGACAAAATAGACTTTATAACAAGAGACAAAGAAGGATCTAGTAATCCGACTTCTGGTTATTCATCCAAAAAAATCCAAAATGCTACTTTCAGGAGACATTTTCATCTATATGTTCATTGCAGCATTATTTACAATAGCCAAAATATGAAGGCAACCTGGGTGTCCCTGAATGGATGAATGGATAAAGAAGAGGTGGTACATATATACGATGGAATATTACTCAGCCGTAAAATAGAATGAAATCTTGCCATCTGTGACAACATGGATGGACCTAGAGGGTATTGTGCTGAGTGTAGTAAGTCAGACAATGAAAGACAAATGTCATATGATTTCAGTTATAAGTAGAATCTAAAAAACAAAATGAACAAACAAAACAGAAACACCTTATAGATTCAGAGAACGTGTTGATGGTCGCCAGATGGGAAGGGGATTGGGAGTGGGTGAAAAGAGGGAAGGGATTAAGAAGCATAAATTGGTTGTCACACAGTAGTCATGGGGATGTAGATATAGCATCAGGAATATAGTCAAGAATATTTCAATAATTATAATGGCATCAGGTGGGTACTAGATTTGTTGGGGTGATAGATGGGAGGGGGTTGCGGGAAGGATGAAATGGTGAAGGGATTAAGAAATACAAATTGATAGTTATAAAATAGTCATGGGGATGTAAAGATAGGGGATATAATTAATAAGATGGTAATAACTATGTATAGTGCCAGGTGGGTACTAGTTAGGGGGATAACTTTGTAAATTATATAGATATCTAACCACTATGCTGTACACCTGAAATTAATATAAACTAATATTGAATGTCAACTGTAATTGAAAACTAAAAAAATGGGGGTGGGGAACATAAAGGGGAATAAGAGGTTCAAAGTCCCTGATATAAAACAAGTAAGTCTTGGGGATGTAATATACAGCATAGAAAATATAGTCAATAATATAGTGATAGTGTGGTATGGTTTCAGATGGTTGCTGAACTTATCATGGTGATCACTTCTTTAGCATAGAGAATATAAATAATAATACAGAAATAACTATGTATAATGCCCACTGGGTGCTATTGAATAACTGTGATGCTTACTCAAAACTAACATATTATGTGTTAGCTATATTTTAGTAAAAAGCTTGAAAAAAACAGAATACCCAGGTAACAGAGGCAGAAAACATTGGTAACTATAACAGAGGCAGAAAATATTGATAAATATTGATAAGATATTCATGGCTCTTTCCAGGCCATGAAGTTCTTCTGAGTAATAGATGGATGAAATGTCTCCACATAGGGCTCTGGAGACATAGACATACAGTTTAAAAAAAAAAATTCCTCAAAAAGCAAAAATGGGACGTTGGAAAGTCGAGCATTCTGTCATGTAAATCACAGCACCTGAGGGGACAGCAGGTGCCATAGACACTTCTAATACCTCAGCAGTGCTCTGTGGGGTTGAACTTTTTGGTGAGGAACTTATGAAAGACATACTCCAAGAAATACTTCATATAGGAAACAGGGTATTGTGGTGACAATAAGGATCAGAATTTCTGAGAAATAATAAAAATGTTTTGTGTCCACTACCACTTTTCCTTTATCTAAGAGAAAAAGGAAGAGAGGAAGGAAGGAAGGGAAGGAGGGAGGGAGGGAGGGAGGGAGGGAGGGAGGGAGGGAGGGAGGGAGGGAGGGAGGAAAGAGAGAGAGAGAGAGAGAGAGAGAGAGAGAAAAGGAAACTGATGGCATTCTGTTTCCCCATATACACACACAATCACATGCACATATACACAAACACACTATACACATACACACACATACCACAAGTTGTGAATTCTGTACTCAGTGACAAAGAAAAATGGTGTAACAAATTGATTTTAAAAGGGAGCAGGGAAGGGAGTTGGCTGCTAAATACGTTTTTTTTATATATTTTGCTTCCAAAAGTCTAAGCCCATTTTGGGGACAAGAATAAGAGAAAAGATTCCTGAACAGATCAAACATGCAAGCCAAATACACAAACATGAATGCAAAATAATTTTTCTTGGATTAAATCCATTTTTCCTCAAGTAGAAGGGAGAGGCAAAAAAAAAAAAATGCAGTATTGTTAGAAAGGCTGTATTTTCCACAAGGAGAGGAGTTGGTGATGGAGGCTGTACAAATCCTGTCTTTCTCTAAAACGTTGATATATTATTAATCATGGATTTTTTGCATTAATTTAGATTTTTTGAATTTTGCATTAAAATATGATTTAAGTGATAGTGAGTTTTGTGGTGTCCCCTTAGTCCTAGTCCTAGTGCCACATCACAGAAAGATGCTAAGGCTCCAAGCATGTCATACCACTAGACCCAAAGTGCCATGCTAACGGTACAATGGACGCCCAATGGTAACCTTAGTGATTAGGTGATCTACAAATAAAAAGGCTCCTCCGATTCCCCCAAAGTTTGCACTATGTAAGAACTTTGAACTATAGGATTAAGTAAACCATATTAAAAAAATGAGGTTAATAGCAAAATTGAGGTCAGGAATGAAAAATAAATTGAGTTCTTATTCTTGCCCATCTGAGTTCATGGACCATTTACATCCATTTTACCAATAATTCTCAACACTGGCTGCATATTAGAATCACCTAGAGTGCTTTTAATACATACCAAAGACAAAGCCCCACCCATGGAAGTTCTGATATAAATGGTATGTTTTAAAATTTTCCCCAAGTTATTCTAACATGCAGCCAGGGCTGAAAGCCACTGCTTTATACCATCAAGCATCAATGGTCTGTGCCGAGTACACACTGACAGTTGGGCCTAGTAGAGGTCAAAATGACAGCTTTCTCCTCTTTGTTTTCTTATCTCCCCTTCTTATGTGATTTCAAAACAAATCTCATTGCATTCTGCAGTGAAGCATAAAAGAAAACCAAGCTCACCACAAAAAGTAAGAGAGCTTTGGCACATAATTAAAACAGCAAATTTAAAAGCATCCCTTCACCTCAATCTCATAGAGTGTCAATTCTTTAAAAAGTGAGTTTGGATCTATGTGATTATTTCTTTCAAGATGTCAAAACTGTTTGATAGTTAGAGAAGTTAGGAAATACAAAAACACATTAAGAATAAAATAGCACAAAAATTATTTTAGTTTTTTTATGAAATTGATTTATTGTCATAGCTTAAATAATTTCTCTGTGGTACATGACAGTAACATACACCTTTACCTCTTAAAGCCTAAAAGCAAAGCATACCTCTCTACTCTGTGTTGATAAGAACCTGGTTTAGATGAGGTTTAACCCTGGTTTTCAAGGTGCTTATAATCTAATAGACTATTGGTAGGGCAGCATCACGACACCATGACGGATGTCCCTGAAATAGCTTGTGAAGCAGGTTACAACTCCAGACAGCTTTATTAACTTATCTGTTCACTGATATGAATGAAATCATTCCTCTACAAACTATAAATGCCTATCACATCAAATGACAGCACTGCAAATGAGATGTTCAACTTGAAGGAGTATTTCCGTGCCCTTAGGGAAATGCTACTGCCAGGACAAGTAGAACCAAGAGCAAACTGAAAAAGAACTACTTCCCCTGTTTGCCACATAAAACCTACAACTGGCTTATGAGTAGGCAAGAGAAATAATCAAGGACAAGAAGGCTGAAAAGAACCAGTAATACCCCTTGACCCATCTACCCAGGTGCCAAAGATCCCAAAACCATGATTGGCACTAGATTCCTCTGGATCAAATAGTGTCATCTTCCTGTAGACTATATGTAAATATACATACTTAATACATCCATGTAAAGGCTAAAGCATTGTCACTAATGATTACATCTAATTGAATTGGTCATATCACTCAGAAGCACTGAGCACCTGACTCAGGAGAAGATTATGCAGAAAGGATAATGAATGGGACAGGAACAAAACAATTGTTACTTTATAATTTGATCTAGGATTCACCCAGCCTGTATTCTTGCTGCAGTCTTCTGCTGAGTCCACTCAATTCTCCTCCAATGAAGCAAGAAGTTTGCCCCCTGTTTGAAACCACTATTTGAACACCAGCTTGGAGAAGAAAGTGATGAAAAATGACTTGGAAACCCAACAGAGAAGGACTTTTTCATCTTGAACCCATAGAGGGTCTGGGGATAGAATTCAAAGGATCCATAAAATTGAATTGAAAAATACTAAATTACATCATTTATTTTCACCACCATCTAACTGAAATTTAGTCTAGCATTCAAATATAAATGCATGTACCAAACCACAATCATATCCACAGTACCTGTAACTTTGTCACATAGAATTTACTCATGTTGTTTTCTCATTGCAGTTTTTGTAGATATATTGAAATACTGTATATTGTCATTACCTTGGATTTATGATATGATTATTAGGCCAGCCATTAGAGTCTGCTTTTTAATGTGTACGTAAGAAATGCACATATTATTATAGCACATTTTAAAGATTATTTTGATAGCTGTATTTCAATGTGATATATTTTCTTTGAATTCTTTGTATTTTACATTGTACTGAGGAAGAGTAACAAGCGTCACCAGACTGCCAAAGCAGTCATGACACAAAAAAGTTTAAGAACCCCTGAAATAGAGAAACTTCTCCTTTCATGGCAGTTATTAGATTTTTGTGTATTCTTACATCATATCCCAAATATATAATCCTAAAGTTCACATCAGCAAGGAAGGCAAGAAACAAAATATCCTCTATTTGATTCTTTGCTACCAGTGGCCCTCTTGCTTCATGGTGAGGTGAAGAAGGCAGGTATCCTCCATGCTTCATTCCAAATAACACACTAAGACTTCTGCTTCTGCAGAAGATCAAACTTCAGTGATATGAAAATGCTCCCACTACCCAGTCACGCTAGCTATGCTATTTCTGACTTCTATAGTGGCTTGCTAGAAGACAACAGCAATGAACTTAACCTTTTGGAATTTCTATTTCTCTATATGTAAAAAGCATTAAGCTGTAGGTCATTAAACTTTATAACTGTGTCTAAAGGTTTCGAGCCATCACATGCTGCTATGATATGATCATAAAATGGTATAGCACAGAAAAAGAATTCTGGAAGGACAGTGAAGCTTAACTCTTGTTGATTGGTATAGTGGGTTGGCCTCAACCTAAGTCCGTAGCACTCATTTTTGTTGGCTTCAGCCCTGTCACCAGGTTCTTGGTTAGCAGCAACTCGCCATATGATATTGGTGGTTGCTGCCAATGGCTCAGTTGTACTCTCACCAGCTTTGTTACCACCACCCTTAAATCTCCATTGCCACTGCCAAGTCAAGGAGGAAAAACTGAGAGGGTGGAATGATACGACTATTCCTCAGGTTAATAGGCTTGAGGGAAGGCCTGGTCCTTCAACTGGCAAGGGCCACTGGCAGAAGTGCCTCTTAGAAGAGAGGCATTCTCAACTCCCCAGTCTTGACAGGTCTGCTTCAGGGGATCTTGCATCTCTTTTTATGGGGAAATTGGTAAAGACTTGGTGCATTAATGGTGGTGGCGAGGTAATAACTGCCCATTGTCACAGGACACACAGAACATCAGAGAGAACTAAACAAATGCACATATATCAAATGCATACTTGCACAACGAATGCAATTCAAATACCTCCAATATTTAAACCATTCCTGCAGGAAGTCAACACAGGCAGTAATTACTTCATCCAAAGAAACAAAGTACTCTCTATAACCAATTAAACTCATTCAAGTCAATTATTCAAATAATTCCTGCCAATACGTATTTCACCTTCAATACTAATCACCTCCAGAAATCAGCTCCCTGGAAACATTATAAAGTGTCCCAGTCCAGAGCATCACAGCCCTCAAGGGGATTTTCTAGCTCTACACCTGCAACATTCTGTATCTTATAAATGTAGAATCCACAAACCACAAAGTTTGAAGAAACTTCTCTGAGACAAGAGACTTCCGAGATAGAAACAGAACTAGATTCCCAAGCTGCACCTCTGTGGACAATAAATTACATTAACAGACCAACAAGTTCAATTGGGTACATGTGTATTATGTGGCCCAAATTTTAGATGATAGTTCAATGGGATAGTTCAATGTGGCCCAAATTTTAGATGATAGTTCAATGGGATAAAAGTCAATCTCACTTCCAATTTTCTAAGGAATCTAGCTTTCGTTAAATATAACCATGGCTCACCATTGTAAAAGAGAGCCTTTCTTCTCACTTTTGACATACTCTGTCACCATTAGTTAGGCCAATAAATGCCTTTCCCTGTATTCCCACTATGTTCCGCAAGTATCCTGGAATCCTCTATCTACAGACCCATTGCACTAAACTCCACAACCAGAAGAGGAGTTCAAGTTGCAATGCATAAATTTAGATATTAACATGCATCATTTCAAAACGTTCAAGTCTGCAGTTAACATGCTATTGTGAAGTTGCTTAGGACCTAAGTCTTGATTTATTTATTAAAATAATATACATGTATTAGTAGCAAAATTATTTCATACAACCAAAGTTGAGATTGATCTACTAGGGTCATGTGAAAGCACATAGAGAAAGCCACCACGACTGTACCTAAGAGGAAAGATGGCATTGTGCACAATTACAACCTGTACTGGGGACAGTTTGTGGGACAGAGGTTAAGTCTATAAATATACATATGCCCCCATAACCTGAGCAGAATAATGCTGATACCATTGTTATATGCTGATAACGTAATGCAGAGAATGCTGTCACAGTTGAATCATCCTCCAACTGAAGAAAGGCTGTATATGAATTTATACAGTAAAATTTCTTTCTCTCCCTTCCTTCATCCCTTTCTTCCATCCCTCATCCCTTCCTTCCTCCCTTCCTTTCATTCTTATGATAGTATAGAGAAAATAAAGTATGATTGCGGTCCAAATGACTGATTTACAGCCCTATCTCCCCATTTTATGATGCTTGGCTCAAACTAGATTTCCGTATCTTTGATTGCTCCTTACCTAATATTTATTTATTTGTTCCTATAATCTCCAAATTGGTAATGTCAAAGGGATAGCAGATAAATGTACCAGGAAAGGAAAGAGTCTCTCCTACTCACACATAAAAGTAGAGCAGCTCTATTTCTGGGTCGCTCTACTGGTGTTCAATTCGACATGCAGGGAGGAAAGTACTCATTCCTGAAATGTGACAGGGAGTGAACCAGTGCCAACACATTACCACCTAGATTGCACCCAACGAGATATTTGGTCTGTCCTCTGAAAAGTTCTGTAGTCAAAAGTTCAGAGCGAAGTCAGCAGCAGTTGAATACTTCACTCGTCAAGTCAAACTAACCCTAGGTGCGAAGAGTATCAGCTGGAAGAGAGAAGGGAAGACCCCTTTCCCTTTGAACCCTGCGATATGTATTCTCCAGTCCTAAAAGGTAAATCAAACTAAAGGTATTCTTCTGCAGAGTTGCTTGCACTATTTCCAGCCTTAGTGGTAACAAAGCTGGTGACAGTGCACCTGAGTCATCATCTAGAAATTTGCAGTGTAGACCAAATAATCTTTTAAGTGTTAAAATAATAAGTAATTTTCTTACTAAGCTCTACAGTGAACAAATTGCAATGATCCTTAACCTTGTTGTATCTTTAATTTCCCAGATTTGTATGAAAGTAAGAATTAGAGGGATATTCATAAAAAGTATCACTCTTCAGTCCATTAAGACCTCTCTTAGATTGGCTAGAAAAATCTCAGTAGGCCTACTTGGGGAAAATTTTTCACTTTTGTCTTCTATAGAATATTAAATGTTTCTTCTATGGAATATTAACCTTTCTACTATTTTTTCTGACTATAAAATGCAATTAATTATAAATAAAAAAGTAAAAGATAGGAGGGAGTAGGAAAGGAGATATAGGCACAGTTTGTAAACATATTTTTAACCCACAGTTCCCAAAGGAAAACATTACTTTCCCAAGAGCAATCTTTCAGTTATTGTCCAAAAGATGGGTGAAATTTGTCCAGTCACTGATAAACCCACTGGTTTATTTCTGCTCACAATCTCTTAAGGCAATGGTACCAATATACACAGAACAATCACTATCACAGCAGGTGCAGCAGGAGTGGAGAGACGGAACAGGCAGCATGCTAATAAGGAGACCGTTGGAAAACCACAGTCTGTCAAGCCTTGGAAAAGAAATGTGGGCATGAGCAAATTCAGCCTGCAATCAGAGGCTGAGTTTTTATGGTGCAGGGCTGAATGATAATGATAGGCCCACACATAAATTGTCATCTCGCCTCAATTTTCAAATAAGAAGGATGTTTTTGCTTCAACTATGGCATTGCAAACGTGATAATAGTACTTTGTATTGACAACTAGCTGTCTCCCCTCTAAACCAGAGGAGATGTGTCCTTTTCTCTAACACAAAGGGAGAAGTGATCTCAGTATGATTCAGTCCTGATTTTTCTTTTTCCTTCTTCTCTTTCAACCTTGGAGAATAGCCAATTTGTGCAGCTAAAAAAGAATAATGCAAGCAAGCCAAAGAAAAAGGTTGTAGAGCAAATCAGATATTTAATAAAGAAAGGAAAAGGCCATTTCAATGCAGATTTCAATTAGTTTCAAGTCCAAAGGTTTCCCACAGGTCCCCAGCACAGACCTGTGAGTTATACTGAATGAGGTTCAAATGCCCTTTTTTAAAAAAAGAACTAGGACATATCCCTATGGTCCCTGACACAGGCAGGAAAACTGACTTAGTGGCCTAATTCCATTCTCAAAATTTGAAACTCCAGTATTGAATTGGTGCCTTCTGGGCATTTCCCTGACATTTCAGTGATGCTAAGCTGTTCTCCATTTGGCTCTTTACAAATTGATATGTATAGCTGGGAGCACAAACATGTGTAAAGGTAAATTTACTATCCAAACACTTGAATGAGGAAGAACAAACTGTAGGGAAAAGAAAACTATAGAGAGATCAGACTTAGTTTGAAAAGGCTTGTGTGTATGTGCTTGTGGTGGGGGGGTGTATCACAATGTACTAAACAACACCAAAATAATCTTAAATTTGCTTTCACTCAAAGCAAGTCATTCAAAAAATGCCAGTGCCAAGGGATGGCTTGGAGGAACATTACTGTAATTTCCATCAACCTCCTTATTCCTCTGTCTTTAATATGCACAACTGATGCTTTTTCTGTCTTGTGTAAAGTGTTTTTGCAAATGCAGGTTCAGACAAATTCATTCTGTGCCCCACCTCGTGAGGCAGCTACCTGAGTCACTTCCATGTATAAATTATGGAGCTGCCACAAAATGCATAGGACTCAGATGGAATCTGTTATATACCAGGGTCCATCTATCATTTGCACCAACTAGTTGTAAAATGCCAGAGTTTAAATCCCTCTAGTAAATATGTAAATGACTAAGATCAGAGGGCAGGAAAGAGGAGGCTAGCAGGGAAGAGGTTAGGGGCAGGGGGCACACTACAGCTAGAGACACAGGAAAGGCAAGCAGAGTGGTATGATATTCAGTATAGCTACTTCTGAAAAAGAAACATACAGATTCTTTAAGGAAAGAAGAGGGCAGAAGATTCAGAATATTCTTCAGTTAGACTTCATTTCCAGAATTGTAACTAGAGACAAAGATGTGTTTCAATGTATATTTTCCTACATAGGATTCATTTACAGTATAAAGATTTACAGCAAGCAAAAACAGTCAGGGGTCTTGTTTTAGGCTTGGTTCCTGGAAATTGACTCTGAGATGGAGACTTCCACATGAGAGGTTATGGTAGAGTACCTTCTAGAATGAAAGTTTTGGGAAAATGAGACTGCTGATTGAGCAGATGGAGAAGCTGCCCCACAATATGTTTGCAACAGTGGACCCTACCCATCCCAAAGGGATATCTGGATCTGAGATGTCCCTTCAGAGTGGTCTCAGATTGAAGCAAAGGTTCTGGGTGCTTGTACTCCCCAAAATGACCAGTCATTAGATACTCTTCAAAGACACTGTTAAAAAAATAAAAAGACAAGCCACAGCCTGGGAGAAAACATTTACAAATCACACATAAAGAACTTGTTCAGAAGATATAAAGAAATCTCAAAGCTATTAATAAAACAAAATACTCTAATAAAAAGAAGAGCAAAGGATTTGAACAGACACATCTCACACACACAGACACACACACACAACGATATATGATTTGCAAATAAGCAGATTAAAAGATGTTCAACAGCATTATTAACTAGAGAAATGAAAATTAAAACCACAGTGAGTTACTTCTACAAATTCACTAGGACGGCTAAAATTCAAAAGACTGAACACGCCAAGTATCAGTGAAAAGATGGAGGAACTGAAATTTTCATACACTGTTGGTGGGAATGTGGAATGATACAAACGTTTTGGTAAGCAGGTTATTAGTTTCTTCATGTTAAACATATACTTATTATAATACCCAGACATTCCACTCCTGGGTATACACATAAGAGAAATGAAAGTATATACCCATACAAAGACTTGTACATATTACTAGCCACTTTATTTGTAATAACCAATAACTGGAAACAACCTAAGAAGTGAACGGGGAACCAAATTGTGGTATATCCACAGAATAGAACAAAACCAATCAATAAAAAGGACTATTGATATATGCAATATGGATAAATCTCAAAATAATTAGGCTAAGTAAAGAAAGGGAGAGTACATACTATATAACACTATTTCTAGAAAATATACAGGTTCTGGTGAAGATGGCAGAGTAAGTAAATGTTGTTGCTTACCTTTTCTCATGACCATATCAAAATTACAACAAAACTACAAAACAACCATCATTGAGAATCACCAGAAATCTTACTGAACCGAAGCCCTACAACTAAAAACATATAGAAAAAGCCACCTCAAGATGGGTAGGAGGGACAGAGAGCACAGGCTTGTCCCACACCCGCTTGTGACCATTAAAAACAGGGAGAGATATCTCGACTGCAGAGGTCCCCACCCAGAGGAGGGAGGGGTCACAGCCCCTCCCCAATCCAGGGTTCCAGGGTCAGGGAGAGAAGTCCCCATAATTTCTGGTTGAGAAACCCAGTGGAGATTGTGGCTGAGTGAAACGGAGGGCGGCTGGAGTCCCAGGCGCTCCTTGTAAAGACCTCGCCAAATTGATTTACTCACCAACAGAGTTGCTGACTCTGAGCTCCAGCGCTGGGGCAGCAGCTGGAGAGGCAGCAGGGGCATATAGTGGGGAACCGAGTTGTCTGGATTCGGGACCGGGGGCAGCTTCTCCCAGACGGAGGAGCTGGTGGAGGCCATGTTTCCTTGTTGAGACCTCCCCCTGCCCAGCATGCGGATGCAGGTGGCTGCCATATCTGAGTCTCTATCAAGCTTGCTAACTCCATTCATTCATCATGCCTTGATGATTCTGAGGCCCCATCCTGCCCAACTTTCAGGCACACCAAAGTCATTTCCAGTGGCTTTTTCATACAAATCACCTGCCTTGACTCATGCTATAGACTTCCCTAGGGTCTCTCAAAGGTTCACAGAAACCAAACAAGTAGCACCTAGTGTGTCTTGTACCTCTAGCTGAGCAGTCCTAAGCCCAGCACTAGCGTCAGCTGGCCTTGTTTCATGGCTTGGCCTCTAGAGGCACATCCAAGCACAGTGTGGGTGGCAGCCATCTGCAGACTGCTTTGTGGCTCCTGCTGGGTGGTCCCAGGTGGGGCGCAGGCTGCAGCTGAACTTTACCTACAGTGGGTCTCCTCTCAGGTGGCACTGAAGATAGTGTGTCAGTGGCCAATTTTGAATGAGTTGGAGCATCACCCAGCTGCCTCCAAAGACAACACACCTAAGGGGTGGATTGGGCAGGCATCAGAGCCCTGCTGAGGCTGATCCTGCTCTGTAGGGTCAGCCCCTGAACGACAACACCTCCCCTGTAGTTGTAGCTTACAACCAACGAGCCTGAGGGTCAGTTCCTCACATTGATGTACAAACAGCAACCAAAGTTTAACTGCAAGAGGAGGACACACCAAACTCACACACCAGACACACCTGGAGTGCACAGCTCAGGTGACAAGGAACACTGCACCACTGAGCCCCAGAGCACACCTACTACATAAGTCCACACTACTTAAGGTCCACACTACTAAGACCAGGAGACATAACAGCCCTACCTAATGCATAGAAACAAACACAGTAAGGCAGCCAAAATGGGGAGAAAAACAAAAATGTCCCAAATAAAAGAACAGAACAGAGGTCCAGAAAAAGAACTAAAGAAAATGGAGAGAAGTAATCCACCAGATGCAGACTTTCAAACACTGGTTATAAGGATGCTCAGTGATCTCAGGGAGAACTTTAACAAAGATATAGGAAACATTAAAATGGAAATAGAAAACATAAAAAAGAACCAGTCAGAATAAAGAACATAATAACAGAAATGAAGAATACATTACAGGGATTAATAGTAGATTAGATAAAGCAACGGATCAAATCAGCAGATTTAGAAGATAAGCAGAAAACACCCAATCAGAACATCAAAAAAAGAAAAAAAGAAAAACTCCAGAAAAATGAGGAGAGTTTAAGGGGCTTCTGGGACAACATCAAGCATACCAACATTCACATTATAGGTGTACCAGAAGGAGAAGAGAGAGGGGAAGGAATTTAAAATCTATTTGAAGAAATAATGATGAAAAACTTCCCTAACCTGGCAAAGGAAATAGATATACAAGCCCAGGCAGTATAGAGAGGCACAAACAAGATGAACCCAGAGAGGCCAACACCAAGACACAGAGAAAAGTAGTTAGTTACCTATAAGGGAGCTCCCATAAGATTGTCAGCTGATTTCTCAACAGAAGCTTTGCAGGCCAGGACTGGCAGAAAATATTCAAAGTGATGAGAAGCAAGGAACTACAACCAAAATTACTCCACCCAGGAAAGCTATCAGTTAGAATTGAAGGACAGATAAAGAGCTTCCCAGACAAGAAAAAGCTAAAAGCTAAAAGAAATACACCAAATCAGTATTGCAAGGAATCTTTGAGGGACTTCTTTAAGTGAAAACAAAAAATCAAAAATGTGAATAATAAAATAGCAATAACTACATACTTATCAATAATTACTTTCAATGTAAATAAATTAAATGCTACAATCAAAAAAAAAAAAAAAAGATAGGGTATCTGAATGGATAACAAAACAAGACCTTTACATATACTGCCTACAAGACACTTCAGATTGAAAGACACACACAGACTGAAAGTAAAGGATGGAAAAAGATATTTCATGAAAATGGAAACCAACCAACAAACAAACAAAAAGCTGGGGTAGCGATACTTATACCACACAAAATAGACTTTAAAGCAAAGACTATAACAAGAAACAAAGAAAGACTTAGTCCGAAGAAATCCAAAATGCTACTTCGAGAGGATGTGCTCATCCCCATGTTCATTACAACACTATTTACAATAGCCAAGATATGAAGACAACTTGGATGTCCCTGAATGGATGAACGGATAAAGAAGAGGTGGTACATATATACAATGGAATATTACTCATCCATAAAAAAGAATGAAATTTTGTCATCTGCAACAACATGGATGGACCTAGAGAATATTGTGCTAAGTGTAGTAAGTCAGACAGCGAAAGACAAATGTCATATGACTTCACTTATAAGTGGAATCTAAAAAACAACATAAAAATCAAATAAAACAGAAACAAACTCATAGATTCGGAGAGTTGTGGCTACTCACAATCAAAGGAAATAACTCAAGTGACTGGCACACAATAAAGACCCCATAAACAGTAGCTGTTACCAGGAAGGGGCTGTGACCCGATCGCTCCTTCCTGGCCTTTTTGTAGTCCCCCCAACACCCCCAAATGCTCTTGAAGTTTTATGAGCCTTTACACACCGAGTGACAGAACCCGTCTGGTCCCCTCAGCATTATTGTGCCTGGCCCTTGGCCTGATGGTGTGAAGCTTTATTAAAGAGCTCTAGATGAGGCTCCACGATGAAAGCTGTAAAATAGCATTATTCTGCCTGAAGAAAGTCAAGGTAAAGTTTTTAAACTTAGTAAAGACTTGTCTTGACTAGCTGCTCTCCACCTTGCTCAAAACAGGTTTGAACTCTGGTGGAGAGACATTTAGATTATATCTAAGAAAGAA
Organism: Rhinolophus sinicus; assembly: GCF_057876585.1. Classification (NCBI taxonomy): domain Eukaryota; kingdom Metazoa; phylum Chordata; class Mammalia; order Chiroptera; family Rhinolophidae; genus Rhinolophus; species Rhinolophus sinicus. The sequence goes on along the minus strand of NC_142517.1, from coordinate 190,452,066 downwards.
CTCCTGGAAATATGAGAATCTTACAAACCCTAATTGACTGCCAAAAGAAAGTGAACAGACATCGCTTTTTCCTTCCTTCCTTCCTCCCTCCCTCTTCCTTCCTACTTTCTTTCCCTTTCTCCTTCCTTCCTTCCTCCCTTCCTTCCTTCCTTCCTTCCTTCCTTCCTTCCTTCCTTCCTTCCTTCCTCCTTCCCTCCCTTCCTTCCTTCCTCCCTTCCGTCCTTCCTTCTTTCAACATTAGCCCAGGAAATACTCCAAAAGCTATGATGTATCAAATATAAATTTGATGGTATAGGTAATCCACAAAATTTCACAGTCTACTTGTTACCATTTAGCACCATAGTTTTTGTACTCGTCTTCACACACACACACACACACACCTCTCTCTCTCTCTCCTCCCTCTCTCTCTGTCTCTCTCTCTCTGTCTCTCTCTCCTCTCTCTCTCTCTCTCTCTCTCTCTCTCTCTCTCTCTCTCTCTCCCTCCCTCCCTCCCTCCCTCCCTCCCTCCCTCCCTCTCTAGCATTTCTTAAACTTTACTCTGCAAAAGGATTACATGAAGAACTCGTTTCTAAAAATGCAGAATCAACCCAACCCTCCTGAATCAAAATATCTGGCAGTAAAATCTGAGATCTTACATTTTGAATAAACTCCTCGGCTGATACAATGTATAAGAATGACTGCTCTAGAATTTGAAGTTATCCTGGGAAAAAAATTTTCTACAACTCCTTGGACTTCAAGTTCTGCCCCTCAGGATTCAGGAAATTAGCCTGAAGATCTGATCCTCTCTTTCTCAGACAACTTGAGAGAGCAGCTCTGCACCCAGGTTTTGAGGCCCAGCCCAGGTGTTGTGAAAAGGTCGAAGGAGCCAGCTCCTCCCTGCAGCTAGGGCCCTGGTTCTCGCAGCCTCTTTTCTCTGCACCACAGCCACTGGCTGCCCAGTAACGTGGTCAATTCCAGATGATCCTACATGGCAGAAGTACGATGAACCAGATGAATTCTTGAGGTTTCCTTCTGGGTCTGTAAGATACACTGCTAAATTCATATGGAACTGAAGTAGCAGCTTCTCCAACCTCTTTATAAACTCCACTCACATAGTTACTCACCTATACGTTTGAACTCTTGCCTCTTTTGGGAAATAGAAAGGAAAAATGAAGTACAAAAAAACGTGGCTACCAGGCAAGCCAGAAAATTTTGAAGTTTCTCTTTCAACTGATTGAAAAATGCCTGCTGTGAGGCAATTCGGAAGCTTAAAAGAGAGACTGTATGGGCCAGAATGTCTCTGTTGATTACCTTCCCCACCAGGGAGTAGGACTGCCAGATATGCCAAAAGAACTCCTCAAAATGGGACAGTGTTTTACAGGGCTTTTGTTATACGTCACCTCATTCCACAGGTGAGCTGTGTATGCTTCAGTGGGGATGGAAGCAAATGTAATCCTCCTGAATGACGATTCAGTGTTGCAAGAAGGCTCGGCCCACAAGGGACACCTTCCATCTCTATCTTCATTATTCATTTTAACCATATAGAGAAATGGGGACCTGCATAATTTTCACAACACAATATTGCTACATATTTTCAACAATAAAGAGGAAAGCCTCTTTTTCATTTTGCTTGTAAAGCTACTGACTAACACTGGCGATCAAGATCCCTTCTCAAATGTTTTCTCAAAAACCAGTTTAAATGTTTGTAGGTTTTTACCAACTTTCTCTACTCACAGTCTTTAATCTCCCACGGAAACCCCAGCACACCTGTGCTTCACATAATAGTGGCTCTCACTCAGCAGGTACATTTCAAGAAAGGAATCTGTCAGCACACTAATAACAGTCCTGACAGGAAGAGAGGAAATTCTGCCAGCACCATAGGAAATACTATCTCTGGGAAATTGAAAGTGTACCATAGTGTGCATGGTGCATGTCTGTTACGTTCTTCTTTCCTCTACTGGCAATAGCTTCTGTCAATCCATGAATTCTGTACTGTGAACGAAACAGAAAATTGCTTCAGTGTTACACAGTCCCAGCTGTATGTTAAACCAACAGCATGGTGATATTAAACTGAAGGTTAAATAACTCTTGCATTACAGTTCTTTGCGCTGAAAAGGAAACAGGATATTCTCCTTAAAAAGATGGCCTGATTTTGTGTGTGTGTGTGTGTGTGTGTGTGTGTGTGTGTGTGTTGTTTTGTTTTTGTTTTTGAGGGGAAAATTTTCTTAAAAAAAAAAAAAAAAGAAGAAATATGGAGTCTTAAAATCTATCCTCTACCATATAGGTCAATGACCCAGTTGTCAAGAATGTTCAAAGGAATATGCAGGAGGAATCAGAGAAAGGATGGTTGCTAGGAGGTCAGAGGCAAGGGAACACCGCAGAAACTTAAGCACGTTGCCCGTTTGATGGGAGACACATAGAATAAGTTACTAGAACTTCCATTATGTCTGGGAGACCACTAACTATCCACTAAACTCAGTCTTCCCCTTCTTTCACTGTAGCTGGGCACACAGCAGTTCAGCAGAAGACTTCATTTCACAGCCTCCTGGGCAACTAGAGGTGACGATAGGACTAAATTCTCACCAATGGCATAATGTGGGATGTGATGGATTCCACTTCCTGGTCTGGGGCTAATGCATCAGATGTGCACTCCTCTGTTTTCCTGACCTTCCCGCAAGCTGGAATACAGGCAAGCCTATGACCAGCATGGATCTTGCAGACGAGGATAACACACTGAGGGAAGAAAGAACAATAAGATGGAAGGAATCTGTGACCCTGAGTGCCCACTTGGAGCAAAGCTAACCTGAAGTAAGAGAAAAATACATTTCTATTTATTTCAGCAATTATGTTTTTAAGCTTAGCTTTCACTCTAAATATGATACATTATAATGTTTGAAGTTTAGCTCTTAGCATGGAACTGAAGAGTCCTGAAATGCTACCTGTTTTCTCTGTTTAATATACACCTTCCCTGATTTCTAGAGGTATTCTGCTTTAAAGACTATCATATAATGATTGTTTCCAGAGAGTTCACATAAGACAGATCAGCAAATTAAAAAAAAAAAATCACTGTAATATTTTTTGCAAAAAAATTATTCTAGATTTATCAAAAGTGAAATGGCCTTTGAAAAGTCATCAACAATCAAATCTGTATGAACCACAATCAGTCACTCTAGCCATAGGTGAAAACATAGGTACAGTTAGGGGCTGAATTGTGCCCCCCACCCCCAATTCACATGTTAAAGGTCCTAACTTCTGGTACCTTAGCATGTGGCTATATTTGGAGACATAGGGTCTTTAATAAGGTAATTAAAGTGAAATCAGATTATTAGGATGGGTCCTAATCCAATATGACTGATGTCCTCATAAGAAGAGGCTATAGAACACAGACACACACAGACACACACACACGCACACACACACTCACACACACAGAATACTTTGTGAAGACACAGAGACGATGGCTGTGTACAAGATAAGGAGAGAGGCTTCAGAAGAAATCAACCCTGCCGGCATATCCATCTTACTTCTAGCCTTCAGAACTATGAAACAATAAATTTCAGTTGTTTAAGTCACACAGACTACGGTACTTTATCATGGCAGCCCTAGAAGACTAATACAGGTACTAAATGTCAAGCATTTTTTTCTTTGGAGCCAGAACTAAGGAGGAATTCTTTGGGATGGTTCTCTAACAAAATAAAATGAACAAAAGAAGGTGAGGGGATTAGAAAGCACAGTCAGTAACCACAAGATTGCCACGGGGTTATGAAAGTTAATTTGGGGAATGTAATCCATAATGTTGTAAAGATTTTGTAGGGTATCCGATGGACACTTGTCTCGTTAGGGAGACCACCTCAGGGAAGATGTAGATGCCTGATCACTGCACTGTACACCTGAAGCTGAAGCTGAACAATAATGAATGTCAACTACAAGTTTATACATACATATATATGTATATTGTTACAAGAAGCGGAGTCAGCATTAGGAATGGAGACAGTGGAAATGTAATGGCTGTGTGCGATGTCAAAGAGATAGTGGATGGGGGGAGGGGGGTTGACACAGTGTGAGGGATATAAACGATAAATATCTAACTATTACTTTGTTTTGTGTACCCTAAACTAATTTAAAAAAAGAAATATTCTCAAAAAAAAAAAAAAAAAAGAAATCAGTTCTCTACAATTTCCACTAATTCAAATCTTTGGGTTTTTCCAACTAACAAATTGTTCATGCTTTGATAATTCTGAGCCTTCCTCAAAGTAAGCTTGGATCTATGACTTATGCTATATTCAAAAGTGAACTCCAGATAGACCAAAGACCTAAATGTGAAAAGTAAAATGCTAACAAAATAAAGTGTAGGAAGTCATCCTTGCAGCCTATGAGTGGATAAAGAATCTTTGAACATGAAGCTAAATCTTTAAATCACAATATCAAAATTGAATGGGTTTAACTTCATCAAAACAAAGAAGTGTGGTTCAATGAAGGTTACCTTAGAAAAAGTTAACACTCTAGAAAAGATATCAACAGCATCTAAAGCCAAAGGAGATTAATATCTAGACTATCCTTCTCCCAAAACAAAACAAAAAACAACTTCTGCAAATCAACAAGACACCCAAATGCAACACCCAGTAGAAAAATGGCCAAAGGATATGAACAGATAAACCTCAGGGAAGGGTCAGATGTCTACCAAGTATATGAAGAAAACCTCAACACCATTAGCAACAAAGATACTGGAAGTTTAAGTATCAATAAAACTTCACATTGCCCATTAGAATTGCAAAAACTAGAACACTAGATAATATCAAGTGTTGGAGAGGACATGGGAATGACAGAAACTTAGATACTGTGCAGGGAATATAAACTAGTCCAGTAGTTCTGGAAAGCAATCTAACGGTACTGGAGAAATTAGGTACCAGGATGTCCTATGATCCAGCAATCCACTTCCAGGTGTATATCTCAGAAATTCTCACATTCAGATCCTTTTGAGAACATCTACCTAAATACTCTTGGCTGTATCATTTGTAATGTGGAAGTTAGAAATAGTACCCAACCTTGGGGGAAAGGATAAGTAAAATGAAGTGGAGATGTACTATGAAAATATTGTATGATTATCTAAAACAACCAACTGTACACAGAGCAACACATCTAAAACATGAGTTGTTGAGTATTTATAGCACTTGTCCACTAATTTAAAATACATATCTACACAACCCGTGATGCAATTACCAAAGGATATACAGCAGACCCGTGAATAACTTGAGGGTTAGGAGTGCCAATACCCCCACTCTTAGTGGTGCCACCCCCAGTCCAGTGTCCTGCAGTGGAAAATCCTCCTATAACTTTTAAATCCCCAAAAACTCAATTATAGTCACCTCTTGGGATTCTCCAGAGGTTGGTTCCAGGACCCTCACCCTTGCCCCCGCCAGCAGCAGATACCAAACTCCACAGATTCTCAAGTCCCACAAAATGGTGCAGATCAATGTATATAGTTGGCCCTCCACATCTGACCATGCCTAACCGCGGATCATAAATTGTGTTTGCGTCTGCAGTTTGTTGAATCTGCAGATATGAAACCAGGAGATATGGAGGTCTGACTGTATATGTATTTAAAAAAATTCACATAGAAGTGGACCCACACAATTCAAATTTGTGTCGTCCAAGGGTCAACTCTATACATTTAACATATCATGGTGATTGTCTTCTGGAGGACAGGGAAATAGGGATTAAGGGGAAAAATAAAATAGAATAGGATCTTGCATGCACTGATGATGCTGTACTGAAAACCAAGGAGCATAAGTAGCTCAATTCTGCACCTGAGATTTAAACACACAATCATACACACACACACACACACACACACACACACACACACACACACACCTTACCTCCCCAAGTTCCTTCTGAATTTCTTTCAGCACATTATCCTAGCACCCCATATCAGCAGTGAGAACACTTGAGTAAAACTGTCTAATTGTATTAAGCTGTTTTGTTTACACTCTCACTGTTTCACAACCAGGGGTATTTTTGTCCCCCACCCCACCACCCAAGGACATTTGGCACTTGCCAATGTCTGTAAACATTTTTTGGTTGTCACTTGGGAGGGGGATACTACTGGCATCTATTGGAGAGGGGCCAGGGATGCTCCTAAACATACTACAATGAACAGGACAGCTTCCACAACAAAGAAGCATCCCTTCCAAAATGTCAGGAGTGCTGAGGTTGAGAACCCCCACACCATCTCACTACATTATCCATTGTCTTCTTAGGTATTTGGGAGGCTGCCCTGCAAGCTGACCAAAATGTTCCTTTCTTCTTTCCCATGTTGCGCTTCCACCTATTCACCTTCCATCTTCCCCTTCCACTCTTCTTTCATTTCTGTTCAAGCACAATGTACTGTCTGTGATGAGTGGCTTCCTGTAGTAGTCATTAATCTACTTAAATATCACACTGATTTTAATTGCTCATCTAAACACAGTGAATGGGATAAAGCGATAGTAAGCCTTAAATAGTAAGCCTTAAAAATCCTAAACTACCTTTTACTCCTTTTCTCTCTCATGAGTTGCTCCTCCACACACCCATCTATTAAAATAGGAAGGGTATCTAATTGAAGGTTCACTGAGGGCCTCTACTAAATCTTCATGAATTTGGTGAGGGAGATTAAGTGTCCTAGGAAGACAACAATTAAAAAGAACAAACTGAGCCAGAGGAGAATCAGAAATAGTGTGAGAAGGCAGCCACAGATAGACAGCCTTGGGCCAACATGGAGGTGGGACCGGCTGAGCTTCAGCAATTGGAGGTTTGGGGCTAAGGTCCTTCATGGAAACAAGAGGGAAGGAAAGAGAAGAGAGAGTGACTCTTTCTGACTCTTAAACTAATCCCCCAAACTCTCTGAGCAACAGCATGGGCCTAATGTGTACCAGGTGAGATTTTAAGTTTAAATGAAAGGAAAAGTTTTCAGATAATGGAGTGTATTAAACATTGAAATTGAATGTTGTGGATGTCCTGCTCTGTTGGAGCAGGACTGTTGTCCTGCTGTTATTTTTTTTAACGGGTTTGGGTATACAGTATTATAGTCCAATTTAGGCTAAGGAGCAGATTAAAGTTCTTAAGAGTTGTGGTTTGTGTTTTAATGTATTTTCCCTGAAGTTTTATCAATCGCCATTTGATACCTTGTCCCTCTTGCACTCACATTGCCTCTTGAGTGCCTTTGAGGTTAAATATCTCCAAAGGGCACCTTATTGGCCCTTCAATATAATATGTTTTTTGTAGTTTTTGTCGCTAATTGTGGTAGTAGTGTTTAGTTTCTTTTTGCTTATATTCCTTGCAAACAAAGAACTGGAAAGTCTTTGTGGAGACATTACTTTCCCCAATTCTATTCAGTCTGAGCAGTAGGAATATGAATATGTTCATTTCTCAAAGCAGTCTTTTCCTTCTGCAGATTAAAAAAAAAAAAAATTCCAAGACTTATGAATTATCTGGACTTGAATTAGTTATCTTAAAAATAAAAATAAATTAAAAGAGAACAAAGATAGGACATATTGGGCACATTTGCACGTTATTTTAAGATATGCCCCCAATCCAGCTACTCTGGTTTTAAACCATCCTGTATTATCCTTTAGAAACCACACTCTTGTCTCTTTAACAAACTGATAGCAAGAAGGGGGCGGGCCTCCATAGTGACGAAAGTTCTGATTGGTCCGATTGTCAGGAAGTGGGCGGTGAAAGCGTCGCTTCTGTTGTTGGCCGGAGGCTGCGGGTGAGAGGCCGAGGCTGGGCAGGGCTTCTGGACACTGCACTGGCAGTAGCTTCAAATCGCGGGAGTGGGATCGGGGGTGCAAAACGGGTTCCCTTCATCGCGGTGGGTTCGGGGCCCTGGCAGCCTTCTCGCGGAGGTGCCACGCCCTAGCGGCCCGGCCTCAGTGGGCCCGCCGTCCTCTCGGAACGTCGAGACGGCGCGGTGGCCCAGACGCTCGAAGGAAAGCGTTGCCCGGCCTCTGGCCACCGCCGGGGCCGCTCGGCCGAGCCCCCCATCTCAACCTAGGTTCTCTTTTTCCCCTGTTCTGCAGGCTCGCTTCCGGCGTCATGGCTCAAAGGGCCTTCCCGAATCCTTATGCCGATTATAACAAATCCCTGGCCGATGGCTACTTTGATCCTGCTGGGAGGGTGAGTTTGGGATAGATCTGCCTGAATCCCTTCCTCCAAACCCCAGTAGTATTTGGAAAAGAGCAGTTTTGCCTGAAAGAAAGAGATGTGCATCCCTTTTTTAAAAGTATATAATTTGAAGATAACTGTATAAAATATATTTTAAAGCTATAAAATACATGTTAAAATACACAATTTGAGCTCTAACATATTGAATACCTATAAGGAATAGTTAATATTAATAATAAAATAACCTCATTGATATTTTCAATGATAAAAATTGGCAGATATGGCGTTTACCACATAATTTTGCATTTTTGATCATTTTTGGTTTGCTTTTTAAAGAGGTGAAAATGCTGATGGTATTTCACATGTGCCATATCATTGCTTTATGATTGTACACATATATATAGGCAGGGAGATGATAAGAGTAAACCAAAATAAGTGGTAAAGACATCTTTAAACTGAAAGGGCTAAGAAATATTTGTGACATAGGCCTGAAATTCTCTGTATCATTTCCACCGTTTGCGTTTGCAGGACACCCCAACAGCCGGAAAAAAAAAATAATTAAACTAGTAAATTAAACTGGTTTGTACCTCAAACTACTGTGCAAAAGAGAAGCTGGATGTGAGTTACCAGAGGCCTGTGTTTTCTCATGTCCTTTTGGGTGAACATAATTGTTAAGAAAGAATACAGTTCTTTTTAAGAATACCTTTAGAAATCCTAAGAGTGAGTTAGATTGGAAGAGTGGCCTCTTTTAAGTGCACACACTTTTTCTTTTTTTTTCCTTTTACCAGTTTATTTCTTCAAAACTGGTCAGTTGTAGGAAGAGCATTTCACATGTGGTATAATAGCCTTTGAGATTTCCTGTCTGCCAGGCTAATTCTGTGTGGCTCTGTTGGTTCTTAAAACACTCATCACGATGAACTTGGGTCAGTAATACAGGTAGGAGGGATGAGAGATGGAGAAGAGTTACAGGATGGAAGGGCACCAAAGGGTGCATAGAGCTAGAATCAATCCTTTCCTTGAAGACCAAACTTGAGCTGGCCAAACAAAACTTCTTATAATTATCTTGAGGTCACATGGCTTCCTTTTGGCCATTTGGACTTGCATTCTGCCTAACTCTGCAGATCGTGAAGCTGAAGTATTTGTCTTGCTGGAAGAAGACATGCTGCTTCATGATTACTTGGCAAAGAGAACACTTGAGGATGTACGAGGACAGAAGCCTTCAGTAAAATGTAGCTTACTGTTCAGACTATAAATTTAATGTGTGTTTTTTACAAAATTACCTCTATTTCTAAGGGAGAAAAAAAGATATTCATAAATGTAAAGTCAGGTCCAAAAATAACAATGTAATTTATTTCCTAACACATGGTTTTTGGACAAATCCCAGAAAGAAACTTACCATACAAGTTCTAAAATTGTTTAGTGTTGAACACCAAGGATCAGGCCCTGGAGATTGGCCCTCCTTCATTTATTAACAAACATTTCAATAAGGAACTGGTCTGTTTTCTGGTATCTATCAGAAAAAAAGGGGGGGCTTTTAGAGACTCTTCTAATTATCACTAGAGTTTGAATAATTTTGTGATCTGCCACAGTAATCAACATTCTCAGGCAGGTCACCTTTATTAAATACAGTTATATGCCACTTAGAAAGTAAATTCCCTTCCTGAAGATGAGGCATTCTCATTATTCTTGGTCTCTTAAGGTAAGGCCAAGCAAGATGATAAATTATCCATGATCTATGAACAGAACATGACATGTTCTCATGTAGATGCACTCTTCTATCTAGTTGAGATTTATAGACCTTTTCTATTAATATTGAAGTATATTTTATCTTTCTAAATGTATTTTCAGGACTTGTTGAAATCTTAACCTCTTGGCAGAAATTGTGAAATAACGGGAGTATGTCCTTCAAACAGTGTGGTTTCTTCTTCAGAGTGTGAAACGAGGGATCATAAAGGTTCTTCAGAATACAAATTATCCAGACATGGTTGATAGTCTGATTTGCCTTATCAGAGATGCTCTTCAGTAGTAAAATTTAATATCTTTTATTGTTGTTGTTAATAATTCTATACTGCCTTCTTGCTTTCAGGTTGAGTGTTAGGTGTGGCCAGAGCCTCTCCTGGCAGGTCACCATGCAGGGCAGAGACCCACCCTGGACAGGACACCCTTCCATCGTAGGCTGCACTCACACACCCGCACTCACTCAGATGGAGATAAATTAGATGCCAGTTCACCTCACGTGCATATCCTTGGGATGTGGGAGGAAGCCAGAGAAAACCCACATACACATGGGAGAACCTTCAGATTTCATACAGACAGTGGCCCCCGTGGGAACTGGTTTTTTTCCTTTTTTCTCATCAATGTTATAAAGAAACAACGTTGAACAAATGTCATTATTGGAGGACCTGTTATAATTGATCAATTCTAGGCAGAAAAATGTGGCCTAATTAAAAATAAAATACCATCCCATTTTTTGATAGCTCATAGTCCAGGAAATCGAGTGCCTTCTATATTTTGATGTTTGTTTTCCCTTTAATATCTTCAGCTGACTCCTGAGTTCTCACAACGTTTAAACAATAAGATTCGAGAGCTTCTTCAGCAAATGGAGAGAGGCCTAAAGTCAGCAGACCCTCGGGATGGCACTGCTTACACTGGCTGGACAGGTATGACGTACTGACTGTGAGCTGGCATAAGCACTGTAGAAGGAGCCAAAGCGTTACCTGTTGAGAGCAGTCTCACTCAATATACCCTTACATGCTTCCTACATCTACATGAGTAATTGCTTCTGGGAGACTGCTGTGCTCTCAGCCTGGCCTTGGTGTCATTGGGATATTTAAGAGTGCTCTGAATTTAGGGCAGGGTGAGCATATTCATGGAATTCCTGTCTGACACAAATTTGGAGAAAAATTGAGGTTCAGTATTACACAGTTAATTTGGAGATGAAATTTCAGTGGGGAAAGCTCTAAATACAGAGCATGAAATAGAGGTAAGAAGTATTTATCCACAGGAAATAAAATATGTCCAGAAGCTTCATTTTTTAATAAAAGTTAGCACAATACAGGGATCCATACAGAATACAGAGTATAGATTCTGTGAACTAATCCTTCCATACCGTCATTGCTGGTTGGTTTGTATTCACTGTTTTGTTGGTGAGAGGCTGGAGAAAGTTTGGGAAGAAATAGTACATGGGTGTCAAAAAGGTAAGCGAGAGAAACCAAAACAGGAAAATTGAAGCACTGCAGTTAGTTTACTAATGTGAAACAGAAAGACAGCTTTATAATCCTGGAGAAGGCATGATTTAGAGACTCAGCGTTTCCCTTTTACTCTGAAAAGTAGACAAGGAGGAACAGTTTTTCAGCTTAGGGATTTGAATTTGATTTTAAAGCTTTGTGCTTGTCATAAAAATGCAATTCCTGGGCCTTTTGGCAGAGATTCTGGTTTAATAGGTCTTGAGCAGGGCCCAGAAATGTGCATTTTGCAAACCTCAGTGGTCATGATGCACAAGGTCATCTATGGACTTTGAGGGCTTTTTTATGACAGGAATTTTCTAATAGCAATCTCTTAGCAATCCTCTTTTATTAATGGCCAGTGATTCTATCTGTCCTTATGAAGATGGGAAGGCAGATAAAATCAGTAAAAATTGTAATCTCTCAGGGATGTTTAAGGTCAAAATTTTATAAAATAAGAGAAATGGACTATATATAATGATGGGCCCTCCCTCTTATAGCTTTATGATTTTTGTGAATTTTAGAAGCTTAACACAAGAAATGTTCAGATGAGAATAAAATGGAAGTGTTTTGCTTCAAAATGGAAGTTATAACAACACTTGTCATTTATTATCTACTGTGTTCCAGGTATGTTTTAATTGATAGATTAATCTCCTTCATGAACATTACTCTTCTTTATTTAAAATTATGAGGATTTGAACAAAACAGGATAAGTAGGGCATGGTTATCTTTAGCTTTCCTCTTGATTTTCACATTGTTATAAGGAATCGACTTACAGATCTTTTCCTAACAACATTTGGACTTTATTATTTTGTGATTATTGGCAAAAAAGAAGACTTAAGATAGAGACTAGATTTACTTCCATAACTGATTACCGAGAGAAGGTCTGAAACCTCTAACTCACCCTTTCAGGTGAGCTTATATTATTACATATTATAAGGTATCTTGCTTTAAGGGGAAAACAAGTGAGGGTTGATTTCAAGTTTGAATTAGTAGTTTGATCATGTTAAGAAAAGCCATCAGTCAGGCCCCTCTGTTGCCAGGGCCAGTTGGCAAACTAAAAGTTATATTTTCCTTGGAAATAGATTTCACTCCGAAGTAAAATGCAAGTTTGTTTAAATTTGTTGCCAGTATGAGGTTTCCGGCATCATCTCCTTTCAATTGCTAATATCCTTCAAGTTTTTATCCTTAAGTATCTATGATACTCATTGCTGGCTCCTGGAAGCAGCTTATCTGGCAAATGTCTAAGGCAAATTGTCGTACCAAGCAGTTCAATGCCAAGCAGTTTAGGACATCTTCAGTTGCCGGTGGTTTTGTGATGTAGCATACAATCTTCCATATAAATTTGCTAGTGGCTTTTGAGACAAGGTTTCTAATGTGTCCTAATCGAGCACTGTTAAAAAGCCATTATTTTTGCATGAAGTGGATAAGTAAAATGCTTTCCTATGCCAGTGTTCAATCTGAATAATAGCATAAAACTGAGTTGCATAAGAAACTAAAGCCAATTTGACCACAGAAAATCATTATCTTACCAAGGGTCTTCTGTTCACAACTACAATTTTAATACCAAAAAATGCATTTGCAAACATCTTAACACAATAAAAATACTTGGTGTTGTGTGTCAAAGCAGTATTTGCATAATTATGTGGAGATTTGTATGTTATTTTGTGTGTGCCCTGTGTTATCTTTCAGATAACAGGGATTATATTTCTTTAACTTTGTTCAGCACCAAATTTAGGGTCATATGTTATAATATTTACTGTTTGCTCTTGTTGCTAACTTGTGTTACTTTGGGAAACGCTAATTCATTGTAGAAAACCTTTAAAACTTTCTTCAATGTTGATATTTATCGAGCGTTTGTTTTCAGTTTACAATGAAAACTTTTGTGAGTTATCATAGTATTCATTACATAGTTTGTATGAGAAATCATAACGATTATTACAGTTAGTTAGAACTTGAATTTACCATCCTAGTATTGTGTTAAGTTTCATTCCCCCATAGAAGTATGATCTGATAGTTAATTCTGATTTAGATAGGATTAGGATTTGGAATAGGATTAGGCTCCGCTGTGTATACCCAGAAGAATCAAAATTGCAGTGGCTTAAACAAGACGGAAGTTCATTTTTCTCTCATGTAAAAGAAGGCCAGAGGCAGGCATTCCAGGGCTGATATAGTGCCCTCAGTATGTCAAATAGAAACCCTATCTCCTTTCTTTCTGCTCCATAATTCCTCAGCCACTAGCTTCTATCTTTTGGCCAGATAGCTGCTGAAGATCCAGCCATTACAACAGCTTTTCAGGATGCAGGAAGATGAAGCAAAGAAGAAGGCATTCCTTCCCTTTCAAAAGACTTCTTCTAGAAGCCCCACTCAACATTTTGATTCTACTTACTCTGCATTGGCTGAAACATACTCACATGGTCATACCTGTTAGCAAGGATGGATGGTAAATGTAGTTTGTTAGCTGGGGTTCTGCTAATAAAGGAAAGAGGAGAGTGGGTTTTGGGAGAAGACCCAGCAATCTTTGTAATAAGTCCTATATAATAAGAAAAATGACCCTTTATTTCTGCGTTGGCACAGGCATTTGGACAGTGAGCCTCAGTTTTTTCATCTGCAAAAGGACTTCTAAATTCTGGCCACTTTGGGGGAATTTTTGTCCATAAAATATTTATTTTGAAATTTGCTAAGCAATATTTTGCCTGTTCTGTGTTTCTGAGGAGACTCATATTTGGATTTTGATTCAAAACACCTTTATGAATTTTGAATTTTCTTTCATTTCAATAAGTAATAGTCTTTTCATAAAGTCTGCCATAGAAATGAAGTATTATAGGAATGCCAGATCATAAATAATTTTTCTCGAGCCTCGTGTTAACTTAAATCTAGAGACTGCAACTAAACGTAATTCTGCGAAACATTAATATTTTCTCAGCTTGATTAAACAGTTCTCTGCCTCCCCTTTCCACTTCCTCTCAAACGCTTGTTTGCTTGTCACAAGATTACAAAGTCCTTAATTTGTTTGTGTCGTGCATCAGTCCGTAGTAAACTCCATAGACATATGTCTGTGCTTCTGCTGCATGACTCTAAAGAAAGCTACAAAGCTAGGCAGCACAACTTCATAATGCTTCATTCATGTTCTGCCTAGACCTGTCTCAGTTGCTCACTTAATCTTGAAAATGAGAGTTTTAATGGAGGGAAGAAGCACTCCTGTGTTTTCAATGTTACATACATACATAAAACTGAAAAACTGGACTCCCATCATTTTTTCCCATTTTCTGTCTTTTCAGAAAAAAGTAATAATAAATAAGACTAATGATGACAGGGTACTTATTAGAATTTCTGCTAGAGCACCTCTATGTTTTGTGTACTTCAGAAAACACTATATATGTTTGGTAAGCGTGATATATACAGGTTTAAATAGAAATTTAAAAGAAGCAAATCATTGCTTTAGAAAGTACTTTACATTCACTTTACAAACTATTTTACAATTGAAATACTTTGGCTTTCATTTTAAAATGGATATAATATAGTGATGAGAGTATTAACACAGATTTTAATAGTATTCAGGCGTCCTTTTCACCAAAGCCTACATATTTACACCTATGGGTTGTCATAGTGCAGTTTTACAAGCTATATTCCTAACTTTTACCTTTTTTATTCGCAACAGAGACATAAAATGCCTTGACCCTAGGAAAGAAAGGAGGAAAGAGTTTGAAAAACTTCACAACTGTCTCAGATTGGCAAATGAGGCAGTTATTATCATAAATCCCTCTGGTCTGTCTCATGCTTATCCAACAGTGAAGTGTCATGAATAATCAATTTTTCAGGAATTAATTGAGAGTTAACAAGTGATTACCAGTCATTAATGTTCAAAAACAAGAATTCAATACTTTTTTGGTTCCCAAGGGAATGAAAATAATCAATATGCAGTTTTGTGATCATTTGACCGTTGAAGGACAAGAGTGAAGATTAAAACAGATTTTTGTTAATAAACTATTACTAGGGTTGACATTTGAATGACAGGAGCCAGAGTGTGTGTGCATGTATGCCAGTAACTAACGTTACGTGCCAGCACTTTGCATTAATTCCTAATCTAAATGTCAGAAGAACTCCATGGCATGGATGCTATTCATACCCCCATTTCACAGATGAGAAAAGTGAAGCAAAGCATGGCTGAGTACCTGTTCAAGGTTACACAGCTAGTAAATGACTAAGTTAGGATTCAACCTAGCAAGTCTATTTAGAGCACCTGCTCTTTACTGAGAGAAAGAGAGAGAGAGAGAGAGAGAGAGAATATGAATGTGTGTGTGTGTGTGTGTGTGTGTACACTCTCCATTTCTACATTTGGGTTTACTCCATACATTTTGTAAGTGAATATCTGCACATAAGCTCTAAGAGGGAGTAATTTGAGCAATCACATGGTGATATGCTGTATAAACTTTTTAGAAATGGCAAATGACTAGTCAGTTTTAAGTGTTTTAGAAAAACATCAGAATAAGCCTTGATAAAACATGAAAGCAATTTGGAAAGACAAAGGGAGATGTCTTGTTAGACAAGCAAGAGTGCTTACTACTTAAACGTCTATAGGAAAAAATTATTTGGGATTGGACATAAAAACCCTGGAAAGATTTATGGGCATTTGCAACTAGAAATATGAAATCTCCAGCATTGTTCTGTAGAAGATGTTTTCCCCCTTCCTAATCCTGAATTAATATATTCAGTTTGGATTCAGGATATAAAATTAACTGGGCCAAAACAGAAGCTTTTCCTCATAATTGCTTGTATTTGAAAGGGCTTATTGAGGATATTCTCATGTGAAATATCACCCATGTCTGAAATGAATTGGTAGCTCCTACAGCTGTTAATAAGCGATATTTGAAATGAACAGCCTTGGCTCTTTTCACCAAAATCCTCCTTTATAAAATCAGCACGTAGAAGTGTAATGCATCATAATATTCATATGTGACATAAGCTAGCAACAAGCATTAAGTTGTTCGTTTCTACCCTTAATCCCTTTCTGGTACATTTACAAGAGTTCTCTGCAGTATGTGCTCCCAGCTTGGGAAGCAAGGGAATCATTTAGGTTCTTTAAGTGCCCCGTCAAGAACCACTGTATATATCTGTGCACAAAGCAGCAGACAGCACAGGAAACAGCAGGCAGGAGGCCACTGACGGCCAGCTACTAAGTGGTCCTAGGTGAGTCCCAGGGGTCTGCGGGGGCCGCCAGAGAGGGAACGCCACCTGCCATTAGGCTGTTTTGGGCTTTGTTCCAGGTAGGTGGTAGATTCTAGGGAGAGAAGATTCTAAAGTGCCTTATGAAATGGAAAGCACAAAACACTGCTGATAGATTGTTATTACAAGGGATTAAATGAGCAGATGAAGTATTCTTGTGTTAGAAATAAGCATTTAGTAGAAAAGATTGCTTCCCTTGCAGATAACATAATAGAAAGGTTAAGTAAACCCAAGGGATGGCTGATCTCACTAGTGCCTTTAAGAGAGAATGAGGGAAAGTGCTAGCCCTCATTTAATTTCATTTTTTCCCCACTCTTAACTATGATGATTCCTAAGGGAAATGATGATCAGCTCACACTCTGAAAAGAAACACACACATGACTCTAGGGGCTTTAGTTCTAAAAGACATGACCCACTCTTCTATAACCAACTCACAACGTTAATGAGGCTAAGATCAGCACATATTTCCTCTTTTCAAATATTAGATAACATTTTCAATACGAGGATATGCAGCATAATCCCTTGAGTAATATTAACTTGCTCTCTAAATGTAAGTCATTAAAGTGTTTCAAGATGCTCTTCCTCTGATCTGTGAAATGAATAGCCTTTGAACTACAGCTTTAGCCTGTGGGTCTTAGTTTCTGCTGAGATCAGGCTTATTGGAAAGGCATCACTCCGGCCAGGTGTCTTCTTTGCAATTGGATCTCCTTATTAAGTAGCTCTCTTCATCAGAGCCAGCATTCAGTGTCTAATTTGAGCCCTGAGCAAGTGTCCTTCACCTTCATGAGAAGCACCTAAGCGGGTTCCAGCCGGGGCTGGTCAGACAAGCAGGAGGAATCAAGGACGTGGCTCTATAGCGGGTGTATTAGAGCTCGTCAGTGACCACTGGACACATGGCTGCACCAGTGTCGCCTGCTTTCTCTGCCTGCACTTCCGATGATGTTGGTGGCATTGTACTTGTAGGTTATCTTAAGTTGCTAAGACACAGGGTTGAAACAACTGTAAGGGTTAGATGTCACCAGTGTGCTTGGGTGAGGCACAGATAGCAGGAGGAGTGTTTCTAAATAGATCAGAAAAAATGGCAGGAGGGAAAGAGAGAGAGAGAGAGAGAGAGAGAGCGAGAGAGAAGATATACCTAACCAACTTGATTTTTACAGAGAATACCAAGGAGGCAGGGGCTGTGTCTTGTCATTTTCATTGCAGTAACTTCCGCACTTAACATAATGCCAGGTCCACAGGTGGTGCTTTGTAAATATATGTTGGATGGATGGATGGATGGATGGAGAGTGCCCTGCCATTATTATTCTAACTACCACCTATGCAAACTAAAAACAATAACTTAAAACTAGGTAGAACAGGGAAACGGTGCGAATTCAACTTATTTCATGCCTGTTAGTCTGTGAATCACATTTCTTTCCCTTCTATCTCTGATCCAATTGAGAAATGAATTCAGAAATTAGATAGAGCTCATAATACCCACTTTCTAATTGGTAAAGCTAGATAATGAGCACATGGTTTGGATCTGGACGTTAAGTGGGCTTGTTCCCTTATTTGAACTTACCTCCTCAGACTCAAACAGAGCATCTGGCCGGCCCAAGTTATGGATGGCCACATAAGAAACGGGAACGGAGAAGACAAAGAGCCCGAAGACAGAGAAGACTTCTGAACAGTTCAAGAGTGAGGCCAGAGGGCACCTGTGTAGGGAACACATTTCCAACCTCCCGAGTCAGAGGAGCCAGTGAGAGTGGATAGAGGCAAGAAATGGGATGAGGGAGAATATGGTTCGCTGTGGACTTTCCGTCCCTGTAGCTCAGGCATCAGAAGTGAGACAAGTGATTCATTCAGCACATTGAGGGTCACACTGGGCACTTGGGCTTGGGCGTTTATTGTGCGGTTACTAAGCAATAAGGACTGTTGTCATGATTAGCATGATTCCCGGTGACTATGGAGTAGCTACTCTTGTTTCGTTTTATAGATGAAGATGCTTGAGCACAGAAAAGTTTAGTAAGTGGGTTAAGATCACACAGCTAAGAAATGGCAGAGCCAGGCTTCAGTCAGTCGTCGACAGTGGTTCCTGAGCTCATGCTCTTTGTGACTAGTATGCCGAAGGATTTATCGCCCACATGGCCGTCTGAATAAGAGACTAGGAGTACTTACTAACTTCACAATTACAAAGTAATACACTGCAAGGCACCGAGAGAAAGGAAAGTACAATGTCTTTTTTTTTTTTTTTTAATCTCTTCCTATTGGAGAGTCAATTCTGGAAACAGATACAGGAGAAAAGAAGACACATCTTCAGAGTGCTCATTTCACCCTCTTTAATTTGTCTTCCACACATTTATTTGGAGCAATATTATTAAAGTCAGGGTGTGGAGTCCCCGCAATTTTCACCCCAGGTTACCTATATTAAAGTACGGAGTACTCGGAAAGCCAGCAGCTTACAGCATTTGGCTTCAACCAGACAACTGAGAGAATGTGCTGGTCAGTGCAGTGTTTACATATAGGCTTTGTGGAGAGCAGTACGCAAAGTAACTACAGTGACTGGACGTGGGAATCCTGCCCTAAAGATAACTCATTTTGTTCAAGAAATGAAAATGCACATACTGAGACACAAAATTGAGAAACAGTTATAAATCAATGCATTAGAAAGTACTAACCTGATATAGAAAGACAGATGATCATATTGTATGGGGTTAATCGGAGAAACTTCACTTCTTATGTTTTCACAAATCTGAAAAAAAAGTAAATAAATAAATATATAGTAATTGAAGAGCATTGAAACTTTCAGCTAGGGAGCAGTTAATTTGAAACTTAGAACAACCCATCACCCCTCCTTTAAGGAGTTCATGTCTCCATATCACTCAGAACCGTTGTGGCCCATTCTTGGGTGCTAGCTGAGTACTTCTAGTGATTGCAGCAGTATCTGTAATCTGAACATGATTTTTCCTACCAGAGTCCATGAAGGGAGTTTTTTAAAGCCCCTGACCTGTAAGGAAATACCTTACAAGAGCTGAAATACCATGGAAATGACTTGTACATCATTGTGGCCTGATTGTACATAAACGAATAATGTTAAGGAGTAATCGCTGAAATGCAGAATGACAGAGAAGTGCTTTGAGAAGTTCATATGTCTGTGGAGATTTTTATCATCTCCATATACATTTGCGACATGCCAGGTCTTAATTGGTCAAGATGAATAGGACTAATGATCCCTCAGAAATTCAAAGGCTTGGTATTAATTACTTCTCAACAGCTGGCTATATTTATAGTTCTACTGGAGCAAGTAGCTGAGGAAGGAAATGGCAGATTTAGAAGTGTCCCTAAGCAGTTTACCCTCCCTTCCCAGAGTAGTAGCTACAGAAGGAAACAAAATAGAAAAATCTAGTTCAGAGTTTCCATATTGAAAGCCAGGATGGGTTCCTGTTACAGCAAAATTTGATTTGGTATTCACAGTACATATTTTTTTCTCTCAACTTGTTGTCAACATTTCAAAAAGAGATGTCTAGGATGAGCTGTGAGGCAAGGCTAGGCTTCCTGAACTTCTTAGACAAAACAACATCTACGCTTCTGTTCAGAGCAGTGGTGTTCTTAGAACTTTTCTGTGGTGACGGAAATGTTACTTTGCTGTCCATTACAGCAGCCACGAGCCACGAGTGGCTATCGAGCATTTGAAATGTGGCATGTCGGTCTGAGGAACAGAATTTTAAATTTTGTTTACTTTCAGTTAAGTTTCCAAAGAGGCTATCGTATTGAACACCACGGTTCTGACAACCAAACAGGCTCCGGGAGTTATAAGATCACAATAATATATGTCTGGGGTTTTTCTGGCCCCTCAGACGACAAAGAGGTGATAAGCATGGTTTTGGTTTTGGTTTTTTAATCAAAAGCAACTTCCACTTGCACTGGATTAACGAGTCTTCTATTCCAGCCGTTCCTGAAGTGCATCGGGGAATTTATTGGCCACTTTGGTTAACACATTGCCCACACATTTGGAGGACATTCGTCTAACCTCTGTTCCTCCAGACGCGTATATCCAGCTACCTACCGTGTTTCCCTGAAAATAAGACCTAGTCGGACAATCAGCTCTATTGTGTCTTTTGGAGCAAAAATTAATAGAAGACCCGGTCTTATATTATGTTACATAAGACCCCGTCTTACATTATAGTAAAATAAGACCTGGTCTTATATTAATTTTTGCTCCAAAAGATGCATTAGAGCTGATTGTCTGGCTAGGTCTTATTTTCGGGAAAACACAGTACTACTTGACCTTTCTGCTTGGATATCTAATAAACATCTCAGACCTCACCTGTCCGAGGTTTGGCTTTTCTCTGCCTCCTCCCCACTGGGCCCCATGTCAGACACCTCTAATGCTCACCCATATCTGGTGACTCTCTCCTTCTGGGCTATTGGGAAGATTAGACCTCTCAACTTCTTTGTAGTTAGCTGAATCTACAGGTAGAACTGGGGCTGCAGGTGGAAGTGGCACGTGTCATTTCCAAACCAAAAGCATGCAATTGCTGGAGCGATACCATGCAGCACTCTTCATGAGGTATGTGTTTCCTAGATAAACAGACTTTCCTACATAGACTTCCCTAATAAAGTACTGCAGTACCATCCTGGAAGGCCTGGGCTCACACACATGGCCAAATTTATCTTTTAAAAATGCTTTTTTTAAATACTACTACTTTACATGAATTGACAGTGGGTTAGCATCAAATCTAAATTTCTCATTTGGTTTTTAATAATGTGAACCCCCAGGAGCCCAACCTTACTAACCAGGTCATCCCTTAGGCTTCCTGTCCACAGGAATTTGCTCAGATAATTCCACTTGCTGGGAGTACTCTCTGCACCATTTCAGCCTTTCCACATACGCAACTCCCCTTTCAGTTTACACTGCCCCCTCCCAATCCACCCAGCCATTCTTCCTTCTCTTTGATGGTGTTGTTTTTTTTTAACCCTGTGATGAACGGATACTCTGCTGATCTCTGTCTATTCTTTTTCCACCAAGTCAGCTTCCAAGGGTATGAATAACTAATGAATTAACGTGCCAGTTCTGAGAAGATTACTGGCTTCATATATTTGATTCTGGAAGTCACTTTATTGATTGATTGTTACTGATGCTACTTAAATTTATCTGGATTTGCAGGTAAAATAGAGGTGGTATCCCTATAACATCTTTCTTACACTCTTTGGCAAATGAAGTAAGACCATCCAGAATGGGAATAATCACTTGTTACTAAAGGAAATTACTCATCGCCTGACAGAATTAGGATATTACCCCAAACGTTTTACTGATCACCTTTAATGGTTTTAGGATTAATAGGACAATAATGGATTAGAGTATGCTTTTATTCATTTTTCAGTATATCTCTCTTCATATGGATATTTTCTCTTTTAAAATATGTCAATATGTTTAAGTCATCTACATAAGCAAATCTAACAAGATAGTAAAATTAAGACCAAAAAGCATTAGTTTTCATAGCTTAATGACAGTAGTTATCATGGAGTGGACCAGCTAAGAAATAGAAGAATATTTAACTTAATTTTGTATCAATGAAAATGTCAAAATTTATTCAGATTCAAAACAGAGAGGAGGGTGAAGGCTTTTATTTTTAAATAAAATAATTCTAAAATCTAATAAAAAATTTGGAGCATATTTTTATAGTTAAATGCAATCAAAATTTAAATCTCATTTCAATCTTTTATGGTATGAAAGAAAAGATGAAAGGAAAGAAGAAGGAAGCAAATCTCCATTTTTTTTTTGGAGGTTTTTATTTAAAACCTTAGCAAATGATAAAGAAGGACATTTTATCTGCTTTTGCTTAGCAAACAATAGAGAAGAAAAATTTTATCTGCTACTCCAATTTAAGCCCAAGAATACTCTAATTAACTAGTATGCACTGTGATAAAAAGAAAAAACATTAAAAAGATTAAACTCCAGACATCATCCTTTGTTGAGCCTCGTGACCAGTTTTGATGGTGGTTATCCTAGAAGTGTTCTTTCTCATTATGTTAAATGTCCTGTAGAGAATGGAATCATTTGCGGGTGCGTTTGTGATTGGACACAACTGTAGTCTTCCCTCCCAAGCCTGGCCTTCCCCCAGAGGTGTTTGCCATCTCGGTGTCTGGCACCATTGCCCATCTAGCTGTTGACATTACACCTGTGGGAATCATCTTGGCATCTCCCTCTGTCATTCCCCACCAGGTTCCATTGGTTTTACCTTCCAGACAGATATCTTTCCAGCACAGTCTCACTGCATCTCTACTGCAGCTGCCCTGTCTCTCGTATGTACTCCTGAAGCATCCTAACTGCTCCTCCTGCATCCACTATCCCAAACCTTACAGTGAACTTTTAAAAACACAAATCTAGTTATGTTCTTCCAGTGCTTAAAGTGGTGCTTTTCAAATAAAACCCAAACCCCGAACTGACTTACGTGATCTACCTTCTGCCTACATTTCCACTTTCAAAAACGGCTGTATTCTTTAGGATGAGGTTTACCAGCATGGGGGTGTACACCTAAAATAACAGTGGCTTTAACACAACAGAATTTCTCTTTTGTGAATAGGAGATCCAGGGAGTGTGTGGCAGCTTCACAGTCCTCCAGGCTCTAGACTTTGATCTTGATGCTTTACCATTCTCATGACAGACCTGCTAACTCATGGTCTAAGATGACTGCTTCAGCTATACCATCACATCTGCATTCCAGCCAGGAGGAAATAAATGGCAAGTCCCCTTCCTTCAAGATCATTTTCTGAAGTTAACCCCATTACTCCCACTATCTCATTGGTCAGAACTTAGTCACATGGTCATACCCAGCTGGAAAGAAGACTGGTAGGGGCAGCCCTCTGCCTAGCTAAAATCCAGGGCATTATTGTTGAGAGGAAAGGAAGATACATTTTGGGAGACCACTTAGCAGTATCTATCTCAAGATCTAAATCCTTATCTCCCAGAGTAGCATGTGATTCAAAAATATCTGATACAGAAAAATCAAGAGATAGCACATAGCACATTATTAGAAATATGGAGGCAGATACTAGAGGAAATGGCTAAAGTTACTGAAAGTTGTTGCCTCCGGGATATAGGAATAGAGTGGGGCAGGGGACTGCATATGCATACTCAGCCTTGCAGTTCTACTTTTTTTTTTTCCATGAAGAACATATTTGTTTTGATCAAAATTACATTTTTTAAAGCCTAGGGATGTGAGTATATATATAAGGACTGGGTGAGTTTTCCCTGCAGAGCCCTTGAGGCTGTGTCTTTATTTCCCACCTTGCCAGTTATCTCAGCCTTTGGTATTTCAGCAAAGGTGATATACGTATGAATATTGTCAGAGGTTGGAAGATTATAAGAATCAGGTTCAAGACATTTGGCCACAGGCAGTTCCCCCATTTTTTTCTCTCATTAAATTAGGGTACCTGTGTATAAAATGTTGCTGAAGCATTAAATGTCTTTGACTTACGCATTTTGTTCTATTTTCCTAAACTAGACTGATTTATAAGAAGCTTGTTCAAGAACATTTTTCTAATTGGCAGCACTACTCCTCACTTGAAACCCTTTTGACCCTTGAGTTTTGCGACAGGGAAGGTAAATTGCAACCTGAAGGAGATTGCTTGATCAAAATATACAGACACTGAGGCCCAGAATGAGAAAAAGGAGAAAAATAGAACCTGAGGTTGTGAAATCCCATAGGCTGGCAAGATAATTCTCTGTTGATCCAAAAGAAAAAAAAACACAAAATATTTCATCTGAATGGAATATTGTGAAACTTGAGAAACAATTACCTGTTTTTCATGAGAAATACATCAAATCTTACAATTGCATACCTCAGTGGGTTTTGTTTGTTAAATATTTAGGACAAGAGGAGTTGTTGATGAGACAAAGATCTGAAAAGGAAAGCAATCATTGGGCTTGTATTTAATCACTTTTTATTTTCTCGGATCTCAATCATGTCATTATCTGGCTTTGGTGCTTACATAACTTAATTAGGGGAGTTCGGGCAGCGAAGGGAATAGAAGGGCAAATGAAACGCTGGCAATTTAAATGGATTGCCTGCAGATGCCAGATATGGATGGAGGTGAAGCCTATTAAGGACCTAATCCTAGAAGAAGCTCTTGACATTGATTATTTGTGAAAAAGAGATTTTTTTCTTACCCACGTATGTGGTTTTATACACTTATGTCTGCAAACCTTAAACATTGGTACATCTCATCATCAGCTTGTGGAATTACTAAAACCAAGCTACTTTGAAAGAGTAGACAACATTATTAACTTTGGCAGAAAATGAAAATTTGGTCTTAATACACATGTGAAATTGAATTGTCTGTAGCACAAAGCTTTGGAGATTACCCATGCAAAATGAGAAAACTATTACATTTAAAATTGTCCTCCGTACAGTGAAAAGTAATTCTGCAGACTGCATTTTTACTGCATTGAAATCCATGAAGAGATTGGCTCTATTAATTTAGATTTAAACAGAGGCTCTGTATCTTCGAAAAATGGTAAATGAGATGGAAAATGTACTTTAAGGGGGAAATGAGTTTCTCAAAATGCTGCAGCCAGGCTTCCGACTCCACGTCTTTGAGTCCGCCTTGAGACCAGGCAGCTTCAGAGGGAAGGCTCTATCTCTTGTGACAGGGATTTGGAACAAAAACATGCAGACAACGCCTCAATTACGTATAACAGGCTTCGAGAGTAGGATAAGAAGCAAATGGAGTAAGGCCCAAAGCAAAAGCCATTGGCAGCTTTTACAGTATAGTTCCTAAAGTGGCTGGGTTCTTGAAAGAAAAAAAAAATTCAGGAATTGAATCTGTTCTCTCAGATCTCAAATAACTTAATGATTTTCTTATAATCCATGCCTGGAATGATCCAGTTACTCGACCTACTTCTTACACGAAAAATTATCTTCTATGTGAAGAGAAATGAATTTTACATTCTCTAGTCTTTGAGTTTCTTTGGCTCACAAGAACAAACAGTCCTTGTTTATTATTAAGTAAATTATTATTTGTGAAATAAACAAGTGACTAATTGGAACCATGTTTTATGACCTGTCATTTAACCATCAAGAAGAATACATGAACACAATAGCCAGAGTGCAACAAAGATTAATATAATAATCTTTAGAGTTCTTAGGGGGTCTCAGCGGTCCTATGATTTAGAGTTGTCGTGATGAGGAAACTAAGGACAAGTAAATGTTTGCCTACGTCTGGTTCTCAGAGCAGTTTGGTAGGAAAGCTGAGTCTAGAATAAAAATTAGCTGAACTGCCAGATGGTTAACCTATTTGTTGTGGCTTCTCAAAAACCAGTACCGCTGAGAAGACAACATACCAAAATAACAGTCAGCTGCTCGTTTCTCATTTTTACATTATTTTTCCTTTTCAGGAATTGCTGTGCTTTACTTACATCTCCATGATGTGTTCGGGGACCCTGCCTACCTGCAGATGGCGCATAGCTACGTAAAGCAAGGTCTGAACTGCTTGTCCAAGCGTTCCATCACCTTTCTGTGTGGGGATGCAGGCCCGCTGGCCGTGGCTGCTGTGGTGTATCACAGGATGAACAACGAGAAGCAGGCGGAAGATTGCATCACCCGGTAATCATGTTGCTTTTTTGAGGATTGTTATCTAGCTGTCCTTGTGCATTAATTCTGTGTGCGTTAGCAAAAGAACATTTTAGTTCATTTCCTTTCCTCTAAGCAATAAATCTTTGTAATGTCATTTAGTCAATTCTCACATTATTCCTATGTTGTAGTTAAGGAATAACAATTATAATCCCTGTTTTATTGCAAGAGGTGATGACACTGACATGTTCCAGATCAAACATCCATTTCAGTAACAAAAATGAGATCAGAAGCCTAATCATGTGATTACTAAGCCAAGTTGCTATCCAAGATCAATACTTCGAAAAACTATGGTTCACTCCCTGCGGTGGGGCAAGAGAGGACTCCTAAGGGTACACAGACTGATTCAAAACAGCTTGTCTTAAGGACAAATGATATGCAAGTCCAGATTTTCATGTTTAATATGAATGAGGGCGGCCTACTAGAAGCTTGTAAATTATGAAAAATTACCAAACTTTTGTAGTAATAAATTACAATTACTGCTTTACTAGAGTTTATTGAACACTCTGTCAGAATTCTTGTAAGAAATCTGGCTACCACGCAGGTCTGCACGCAGTGGTGTTCAGTTCCCACTGAGTGTGCTAACATGCACAGTTACAATTCCTGCATGGTTTTTGGTTTTGTTTTGCTGTTTAACAGACATTACTTTTTAAAGCAGTTTTCAGTTCACAGTAAAATTGAGAGGAAGGTATGGAGATTCCCTATGGACCCCTTGTCCCCACACATGCACAACCTCCCCCATTATCAGCATCCCCCACCAGAGTGGGATAGTTGTTACAATCAATGACCCTATGTTGACATGTCATTATCGCCCCGAGTCCATAGTTTACAATAGGGTTCACTCTTGGTGGTACATTCTGTGGGGTGCACAAATTTATGACGTGTTTCCATCATTATAGTATCTTGCAGAATAGTTTCACTGCCCCAAAAAGCCTCTGTGCTCTGCCTATTAATGCTCTTTTCCCTGCTCCCTCGCCCCTGAAAACCATGGATTTTTCTACTGTCTCTATAGTTTTGCCTTTTCCAGAATGTATCATTGGAGTCATACAATATGCAGCCTTTTCGGATTGGCTTCGTTCACTTAGTAATATACTAGGTTCCTCCATGTCTTTTCCTGGCTTGATAGCTCATTTCTTTTTAACTCTGAATAATATTCCGTTATCTACCACAGTTTATTTATCCATTCACCTACTGAAGGACATCTTGGTAGCTTTCAGGTTTTGTCAGTGATAAGCTGCTATAAACATCCGTGTACGGGTTTTTATGTGGACATAAGTTTCCAACTCCTTTGGGTAAATACCAAGGAGTATGATTGCAGAATTGTGCCATAAGAGTAAGTTTAGTTTTATCTTGAGAATATAGCATATAAAACATGCAGTTAAAAGTCTTACCTTTAGTAATCATCAGACCCAACTAATGGTTTTAATGATGAATTCAAATCCAGAAAAAATTAAAAAATGGAATACTTACTGTCTTACCCTAAAATGTAAAGTATTATTTTAAAGAGATGCTTTGAGCAATACTTTATTTTCAAGTATTTGAAAGATATTTGTTGCCTACTTTGAACTTCCCAAATTCAAGTAAGTTTGGCTGGAAAGTAATTGGAATGCTAATCACCACCTTGTGGTAATGCAGCTCATAATGGAGGCAAATAAAGGAAAGGTATTTTCTAATACAGTGGTTCAAACATATTTTAATAATTGAGAACACTGGAGTTGATGCAATAATTGCTGTGCGTAACTTCCACAGAGCAGTGTTTGGTTAAAAAATTCATGATATAACTTCTCATTTCGAATAGTTTCCTTTGCAAAAGTAAAACTTCTCTTTTTATATCTAAATTCTATACAATTTGATACACTTATTTAAAATTTGATAATAAATTCTTATCTGAGATATTCATTCTGTTTACTACAAGTGAGTTAGTATATAGTAAACATATTTTACTTTCTGAAGGTCTCAGTGTTTACTAAGCTGCCAGTTCTGTTATTTTAAAAAAGCTAATTTTTCTTAAATTTTTTAAGTTCTTTAAAACTATTAGGGGTGTATGTGTATGATACTGAAGCAGAAAACAAAATGGCCCATAAGTCTATCATCCAGATAACCCTATTGATAGCGGGGGGGAAAAAGTCAAGCAAAATAGTACAAGAAAAGTAAAATCAGTCTCTTACCACTGTGTCCCTGTCATGCGGGAGACCCTGCTCGCTGTGCCATTTGTCACGCGGGGTGGCCTGCGGGGTCTCTGCTCCCGCTCCCCACATAAGAACGCAGGATGTGGCTAGGCCAAAAAGGAACATCGTCACCACTCATTCCACCAATGAAAAGCCATTTTCTAACATTCATTACTACACTTACTAGCAAATCCTCTGGTGGAGATTTCAATAAAGTTACTTAAAGTCCTAGTACATCTGAATGTTGGTTAGAGTACTGCAAATATAACCAGTCAGTCCAGGGGGTGTGATTTTTGATACTTCAAATGTTAATTAACCATTCCTAGTGTACAGATTAAAGTTAGAAGAGATACATGCACAGGCACTGTTTATATTTAACTATTTTAAAAATAAATTTCCACAAATACAACTTAAGAGAATTTTGTAATCAGAAGGAACTGTTCATTTTATAGATGAAAATTTTAAAATACAGAGATTAAAAGGCAAGTTTAGTGAAGGTTTAATGTCATAAGCTACCTGATGACGAAGCCATTATTTGGTAGGGCTAATATCCTCTCATAATTACTCTTTTCTAGAAACTCCCTGGCTCTTGTCTTATACTTTTTCAGTTTACTAATAATTATTTTGTCAAGTTTCACAAAAAAAGTTGTAATAAATTAAATGATGTAGCATTTAATTTATAGGATAATTTAGGAATAACTGAGATGTGCTTTCAAAATTTCATATGATAACAAAATCTAAAATTTTGGACAAGAACATTTTCCCTACCTGTCATATCTGCTGCTTCCCCCCATCCCCCCAAAAAAATAAAGGGAAAAATGGTTCATTCTCAGAGTTCAGACTAACAATATTGTTGCTTTCCTGTGCTCATCTCCCTCTGTGAACTCCACCTACTTCCTGGTTACCTGGGGCTTCCCTCTTTGGTCCTCTGGACAGAAATCTGCAGCTTTGGTTACCCCACTCTGCCATGTCCTTTCCACAATAGTGCCTGCATCTGGGACCAAATGATGAGGCAGCTAGAAAGAGAAGTGAAGCAATGCGGCGGTTCACTGCACCTTCCTCGGACCACAGCTTCTTTGATCTGTGAGGAAAGGTCCCTCCGTCAGAGTTTTGGCTCTTGTGGGCTACTGTTGATTTCACTTCTGCAGCCACCATGCCATTGCTGTGGCCTGGGGCATGAGAGAACAGAGAATAGAAAAAGGAAAATAAAGAAAAACAAGGTGCTTTACCCACTCTCTTTGATATTCGGAGTTCCCTCTCCCATTCTTTCTTAAGACAGAACTAAGGACTTCGTCTGGAGCTCTCTTTCAGCCCCTTGGTGCCTTTAATATATAATAATATGTAGTAATAGTAATTATAATATATTAAAATTTTTAAATAATATATGAGATATATAGATATATGTACACATATATATATTTGTGTATGTGTGTGTGTTTTTTAAATGTACCATTTTTAAGTATATACAACTACCTGATCCCTTTCAAATTATCTTAGGCATGTGTTTTTCTTTTCAGGCTAATTCACCTAAATAAGATTGATCCCCATGCTCCAAATGAAATGCTCTATGGACGAGTGGGCTACATCTATGCTCTTCTCTTTGTGAATAAGAACTTTGGAGTGGAAAAAATTCCTCAAAGCCATATCCAGCAGGTACCACGTTTGTGTGCTTTTTGGAATCTTTTTAGGAGCTTCCTATCTGCCTGAACTATTGGTTTTATTTCTCCAGTTAGCACATCCCAAGTAGCTGGAAGTTGCATCTTGACCTCTGAAGGTCAGGCATGATCAGAGAACCAACAGCTTCGTGCTGAGTGCTGTTGGAAACACTGTAGAGAGTGACTCAGTAAGTAGTGCAGCCTGCCCCGTTTGAGAGTTTAGAGACCCTTTCAGAGGAAGCTGAAGGCCAGATTTCACCTTCCAGGTGCAGATGTCTCCTGTGGTACCTGAAGGAGTTTACGTTTTCCTTAGACAAGTGAATTCTTGTAAATTCTAGTGAAAAGAGTTCAAGATCCTTTATAGATAGATTACAGTCACACCTGCTTCTCTGAGTGCGGAATAAACTGTGCCCTTCCATGGTCTAAGACGGTGTCTGATTTGCTAACATTCCCCAGGATCTCTCAGCAAAAAGTTTCCCACCTCTGTCAGGACAGTTTTTACTCTGATTCTCTCCTTATTTTGGTTATTTTGGTAGATTTGTGAAACAATCTTAACATCTGGAGAAAACCTAGCTAGAAAGAGAAACTTCACAGCGAAGACTCCATTGATGTATGAATGGTACCAGGAGTATTACGTGGGGGCTGCTCATGGCCTGGCAGGAATTTATTACTTCCTGATGCAGGTAAGAGGCGATGATGGTGAGACTTCAAAATATGCTTCCTGACTGGACAGCCTGGGGTCAGACAGGTGCTCCTCATTCCATTGGCAGATTAGTATCTGTTTTTTCATTCCTCTGGACCACTGCATCGTTCTCCGTTTAAACACCTGGCCTACACAAATAAGGGTGATGTTTGCCAAGGCACTGTACTTTGAGATATTTTTTGATTTGGAAATGACTATACTTGCCTACTTGGGTCCGCTTGTCCAGGCTAAAGTGTTTTGATCTGTATTTCTATATGAAATACCTTCTGTGCTTGTCTTCTCTTTCAGCAAATGCCTTGAATTAAGAAAATTATTCTACATTATAAGGCACAACCCAATGAAACAAATTCCAGGAATAGGAACCAAATCAATAGAAAACAAATGAGCATATGTTGCCTAAGGCTCACTTAGAGAGCAAAGCTAAGGAGCCTTTCCAATGGATTTTGTGTAACCTACCCGAAAAATAGCTGAATAGGCTATGCTCAACAGTTCTTAAGATCTAATACTATTGGGGGACATTAGCCAAAGTCAAATGGACTAAGGACAAATAGAATTTACTGAAGCCAGCATAATCAGAAGGGAGGTCAGAAGAGCACTTCTCATGAGGGCATCATTTCTGGGTCTTATTTAGCTCTCTTTATGGAGAAATTGGCACTTGTGAATAAAAAGAATTCATGGCAAAAGAAAATTGATTTTTAATGGTAGCACAGTGTCCCCCTCACCTTCCCAAAGTACAGTGTGGCATAAAGAAAAGTGTTTCATTAATGTGTTCAACATGAGTGCTTGGACATGCATACTGCTGCTCACTGGCTGAATAGCTGGCTGTAATAATACGAAATCAATGTGAGATCTGCCCTCTCACCATAGCTAAACAATGACAATAACGCTGAAAAACTCAAGGTTATTATTGCTTTTGAATGCAGAGTCACACTTTGAGGGTCAGTGGCAGTAAGAGACCAACTATTGTATTTATTCTGTACTTCTCAATTAAGAGTTTTATAGTTAGAGGTTTTGATAATTTAAATTCCTTTATTTTTCTGGCATTTCCCCTCATTGGCTCTCTGTTTCCAGAAATAAATATAGATTCTTAAAAGTTTTCAGGAAAGGAGTGTTCAGTCTTTTGAAGTTTCGAGGTGAGTTAGAGTCATGCGTGTCAGTGACTGGAGAAGCACATGACCTTGCATTGAAGCAGATCATCAGGAGGCACCGTACCTCTGCGTCCTGTTGTTCTCGGTAGTAAGAAATCTGGAAACCCAACTACTAAGTTTTCCATTAGCAAATTATTATCTATTTAAAATGATTTAATTTTTAATCCTAAAAGTCCATTCCAGAAAGTACCTGTGTATCAGTAAAAACCACAACCTTTTTTTTGGCCAGTTTGGATAATTCCTGCAAGTTTGAGGAGAATCCACTCATTCTACGCTAGCATTTTAAACTGAGCTTGAACAATATTCTTTGGATAAAGTGAAATCTATATGTGCCTTAAAGAACATAGCACACGTTCAGTGTCTGAGAGTCTTCCTGTAAGAATCGCCTAATTTCCTGCCACCTCAGCCTCCTGCCTGTGCTTCACACCACTGCCCCCCCTCACGCCCACAAGCTCACCCCCCATCTGGCAAAGACAGTACTACTTTGAATTTGTTGTTTAAAGAAGTGAGCAGTGCTTCAAATTAAGAATAGGACCAAAAGGAGAAACTAAAAATTATATCAAAAATAGAGGCTCATATGCCTTATGTCACAGTGTGCCCTATAAATCTGTACGTTTCTGGATCAAAATCACCCTGCAAGTATCAGTCCCAATCCTCTTCCAAAAGGTTTGATCTAGAGTCATGCCACGGTTTGGGGTCGAGATCCCAGGTCTCCTGACTCATTAGCATCCTCTTCCATTGGAAATGTCACTTACTACTTCTCTAAATGTAATAATGAAAGTTGCACTTGGTTTGCCTAATGCATCTCTATGTGGCCTTTCAAGTATGTTAAGGTATTAAAAACCTTTAAAAACTTCTCTTACTCTCACCTTCTCAAGCACTGACTTAGGAAAAGTATTTATGTGTATATAGTTAACAAATACTGAAAAATAATGTGTATATACTGTCCCAAGATTTAACTGACAGCCTAATTTTAGCTTGTTCCAGTAAGTGAAAAAATTGGATTGGAATCCACTTCTTCATGATTTCCAGTTCCTTTTGGTCATGTTTTCTTTAAAACATGGTTTAAACATGGTTTAAAACTCATTCCTGAGGCTTAGGAAGATCTCTTTGCTTCAGCAGAACTAATAATGCCCTTTCTCATTTCTAGCCCAGCCTTCAAGTGAGCCCTGCAAAGTTACATAATTTGGTCAAGCCCAGTGTAAACTATGTCTGCCAGTTGAAATTCCCTTCCGGCAATTACCCTCCTTGTGTGGGCGACTCTCGAGATCTGCTAGTTCATTGGTGCCATGGTTCCCCTGGCGTAATCTACATGCTCATCCAGGCCTATAAGGTACTGTGGATTTTCTTTTTTTATGAATAAATTGGAAAACATACCATTAAATTATTTAGTTTAAAATTAGTTTTATACATAATCCTTAAAGGAGCAATAGATAAGTCACTTGTTGGACCTAAGATCACTTTTGCTAAATGGATTATAACTCATTCTACAGTATCAGTCTGTATTAGAGCGGACGGGATTTCACAGAGCAGAATACTGCTTCACTGACAAGCAGAGTAGCCAGCATTATAGCATCAGTAGCAGGGCCATGATGAGTATCCCAGGAGCTCAATTAAAAATAGAAAGAATTCGCCTCATACACTGCTGGTGGGAATATAAAATGGTGCAGCTGCCATAGAAAAGAGTTTGGCAGTTCCCCCCCAAAATTAAAACAGAATTAACACATGATCCAGCAATTCCACTCCTAGGTATTTACCCAAAATAATTAAAATCGAGGATTCAGATACTTGTTCCACCAACAGCCAAAAGGTGGAAACAGTCCCAGTGTCCATCAACAAATGAATGGATAGACAAAATGTGGTGTATACATACAATGGAAGAGTATCAGCCATACTAAAGAATGAACTTTGATCCACACTACAACATGCATGATCCTTGAAAACATTATATGTTAAATAAGCCAGCTACAAAATAACAAATATTATATGATGTGATGGTTAATATGGGGTATCTAGAATAGGCAAATTCACACAGGGAGAAAGCAGAGTAGAAGTTACCAGGTGCTGGTGCTGGAGGAGGTGGCGGGGAAGGAGGTGCAGATTTAACACTTAATGGGTACAGAGTTTCAGTTTGGGATGATCAAAAAGTTTTAGAAATAGATAGTGGTGATAGTTGTACGACATTGTGAATTTAATTAATGTCACTGAATTGTACACTTTTAATGATCAAAATGTTAACTTTTATATGATGTATATTTTACTATAATAAAAAAAAATACCAGTGTCACTTCTAAAATGCCTGGTATGGTAGAGTCATAATCAAAGAAGAAAAGGTTTTTATTTGAGAGGAAAAAAAATAGAAGTTAACCAAGATATCTATGTCTTTTGGTGCCAAATCTACAAATTACAAATCTACAGACTGTAAATAGGCACTAGCATCTCGTAGTCTAAATAAGCTTTTATTAGGTTTGTGCAAAAGTAATTGTGGTTTTTGCAATTGTTTTTAACCTTTTAAACCGCAATTACTTTTGCACCAACCTAATAGTATACAAATTTCACTTTGAGAAAGTTGGCTATAATGGAAAAACTTTTAGAACTGCCTCATTCTACTTTAAGGACACTTAGTTTGCAATGAGATATTTAAACTGTCTGCTCAGAATATTTCTCAAGTCTTTGATCAAGATACAGAAGGCCACAAAAGATTGTAAAGGTGCATCTCTATTTTTCTGACCAAGTATAGTGTTTTATAACCAAATCACTCTTCATAATCAATTCTATAAACAGTTTCTTCTCCGGCATGTAAAGAAACTTTCTCATAGTGAAGGGCATCGCTGTTACCGAAGAAGATAGCATGTGTTCTTTGAAAAGTGACTAACGATAACAGCAAGTTGCAAGAATAATGCTGCTTCACCAATAACACCTGCATACACAAACACACATACACATAAAACTTAGACCATGCAGACAAGGTCAGAACCAGTTATGTAGGGGAAAAAACAAAAAATCTAGTGAAGTTTTATAATTTCCCCCACCCATATAACTGGGGACAGTTGGCTCTGAATCTGTCTGGCTCTGAATCCCTTATCCTTTCTTGCCAAGCCACCTCCCTCTCTCCTCCCTTCAGGAAGATATGTCAATATCCTTTCTAATAAGACCACGTCCCTCGTCTCTACAGGTGTTCAGAGAGGAGCAGTATCTCAATGATGCCTATCAGTGTGCCGATGTGATCTGGCAGTACGGCTTGCTGAAGAAAGGGTATGGGCTGTGCCATGGCACCGCAGGAAATGCCTATGCCTTCCTGACGCTGTACAACCTCACGCAGGATATGAAGTACTTGTATAGGGCCTGTAAGGTAGGAGTCAGAACTGCCGAAAAGAAAGCACCTTCTCCCGGGAGGTTATAGAAAGGTCTCTAGTTAATTTGATTTAATTAATTTCTTTTTTAAACCATAGGTCTATAGAAAAACAACTGTTATTTAAGAAAAACCTTCAAAAGCCATTCAATTGAACTAGCTTTTTTAAAAAAGGATATATTGCTACCTAACAGCATTTATGAGGGGAAAAGAAGGATGTAGGGTGGTTTTATTCCTTTCTTCTGTGCTAACCTTGGAGATATGTAGCTCAGAAGCTCATTAAATTCCCCCCATATTTTGTACTCTTGCAGGCCATCTGTTTCTCTGCATTAACGCCTTTTCTCTGCCTCAAAGATAGTTTTTGACTTTTCAGAGTAATTTTTAGGGACACCTCTATCAACTTCTGGGGGGTCTGTGGAATTAATCACTATAGTAATTTAACATGGTCTCATTTTCAGTTCGCTGAATGGTGCTTAGATTACGGAGAACATGGATGCAGAACACCAGACACTCCCTTCTCCCTCTTTGAAGGTATTTTTCACACATTACTTATTTGCCTTGTAATTACAATATCTACTTCTCTGCTTGATAATTAATGTATTTGAATTAAAGCTTCATCAACAAATTAATTTTATAGTCATTTCTTAAACTACTTCTTTATTTCCTAATACAACAACTCAATATTAAAAATCAATCAACACACGGACTACCACAGTCATAATACCAATAGTCATAAAGGTGACTACCAGTTATGGAGCTAGGCACATGCTGAGCGTTTTATACGTGCCATCTCAGCCAAAACATACAGCTGTTATCCTCATGTGACAGATGAGAAGAGCGGGGCTCAGACTGCTGAGTGGCCTGTGGTGCTGACACATGGTAAATGGCAGGGCTGCGCCTTGGACTGGTCTGGCTTCTACTCTCCCTCCTGTCTTCTACCTAGATGAAGAGGCTGAACACCTCACTAGTGGTCCCCTCTAATACTGAACTTCGGGGAATATAAATAGAGGCAGATGCCCATTTCATTTAAATCATTGCCGTTAATATCATAATGTTGATGCTACAATAGGAAGCCACTCTATAAAATGGAGTCATTTAGTGCAATAACTTTCATCTCTTTCTCTTCCTTCAGGAATGGCTGGAACGATATATTTCCTGGCTGACCTCCTAGTGCCTTCGAAAGCCAGGTTCCCTGCATTTGAACTGTAAAAGGAAAGCCTGCCCCCTGCAACTTACTGCATGACCCTTTCTGTGTATCAAACCTGAGCTAAGTGCTATCATTGCTTTTCAAGGAAAGAGTCAAATTATGTACTTGATTTAGTTGATTTTTTTTTCCAGAATTTGTCTTTAGTTCAGATCCTTTTCTTTATCATTTACTTTTTATTTTAAAATATCCAAGGGAATTTTTTAACTTCAGTTTCTTCCTAAAGGGAGATGGGCAATATGTACAGTATTTTGAGGGCATATGTGTATATATATTTCAGAACTTGGAGGAAATCTTATCTCTAAGCCTATGAATATAACCATCTGTTACTGTTCTAAAATGCTTAAAGGAAACTAAATATAGGTAAATGAAGATAAATATATGATTATTGTTGGACATTGCCCTCTACCTCTGCTCTTTAGTATTTTTTCTCCAATAGGACAATTTTATGAGTTTGCTTTTCTCTAAGTAGTTGTTTATGAAAGGGGACAAAAGTATAACTATATGCTTCTAGGATAAAAACTGCAAGAGTTGCAAACTGGGCTAAGGACCTAAATACTGCTTTTCAGACGCACAATGCTTATTTAAACCAGAGATAAACATACTTTCAAATTTTCCTCTTTTTGTTAGGAAAGTATCCAGGCTCTAGCCAACATTTTTATCAAGATTAAAAAAGATAAGCTAACAATAATAGTTTACTGTTTTCTCTAAAATAACCTAGTGTGTTTTGGAACTGGTATAAGTAACTATATTGAGAACTGGGATTAGAGTCCATCCATCCTGTCTGACTGGCCTTCTCTACTTTGACTTACTTATTTTGTAATAACTATGCTTTAGTGCTGACTGTTTGATGTAAGCCATATTTTCCTTCCTATTAATCTCTGGACAGTGGTCTTTTCACTAAATAATACAGCACTCTACTTCTCTTTAAAAGGAAGGAAGGTTGATGACATATACATACATATATGTATGTATGTATATGTCATCAATTGATGTATAATATCAATTGACTTGAACAAAAACACTAAGCTTTTGATAGAAATCCAGTGATGCTTCTAAACAATGGATCCTGCCTGTTTGCATGTGTTAGGCTTAACAGTCATCAGTTTCTGAGCCCTCAGAATCCAGTGTTTACATAGTAGATGTAGAATCCCTGTGCTTCAAATTCTGTACAAATGTTTTGACTTGGCAGCTCACACTCCTCCTTCCATCAATGCCTTTCCCAGGCTTGTTTTGTCTTTTCTGTATGTTTTCACTGATTTTAGAACATTTTGCAGCTTTCAGAAACAGGGTCTAAGACTGTAAAATGTGCCTATTTCATGGCTCTCTCAGTCACAAAATGTGCTATTTTTATTGGAACTCTGAACCAAATGCTCACTGAGTGTGTGTTGGTTCCTGTGTGTAGCAGTCCCGTTACGTTCCACTTGGCATCAAAATCGCTAATCCTATTGGAAATTGACCGTTTAAAGGCTACCAACAATAGGATGGAACAAAACAGCTCACTGCTCAAATCCTAGGATTAACTTGTTCCTCTGTGACTTGTGCTAGTGGGAGACAACCTGGTACCTCTCGGAGTCTGAAGTGCTGCTGATAAGCCGAGTACAAGCTCTGCCTTTCTCATGAACGGTGTCAGCTTTCTCAGGAAAGCTCATTTGCCTTCGGCTATGAAACAATAAAACCCATTTGGTTTAGTTAAATGTCTTAACTGTACTGTGCCAGTACTTTTAGCTACTGTAGTTCCTAACTAAGAGGAAAAGAACAAAACACATGTTCTTTTAGCCAGAGGAGACCTGCTCATAGTGTGTCTCCAAACACATCTGGATTAATTTAACCCCAGGAAGTCTTCAAGGGAGGGAGAAGAACATTTTTAACAAGATTCTTGTTAATATTTGGATTACAATTTGGCTACTGTCATCCATTAACAGATTCATCCATTCAAACACAATTCAGGTTCCATTTTGTCTTTGGCTTTAGGACTTACTAAACTGTTAGGATTTTATATTTGTACCATTGTTGGGGTTTATTTTTATGCTTAAGAGCTAAGACAGTTTGATAGAATTTTAAGCTTAGGCAAAGGCCAAGACCAGTGCCCTAACACCATTGTAGAAACTGAAAGAAACTTTTACACTACCGTTCTTAGTTTTACAAAGAAGAGGCATCATTTCAGTTCTAGTTCTGTTATTTCATTTTTCCCTCATATTTTTCTTTTTGGTGAAAAAAAAAGCTTTGTCTCTCAGAAAACGCTATAGTTTCTCTCATCTCCATACAAAGAATAGATAGTAAAACCTTAACAGCTTCTTGCACAGTGTTCCTTTATCCTGTCATGTGTTTCTGTTCACGTAGTTATGAAAAATTACAGTAGTTAACTTTTCATCATAGAAAAAATATGAACATTATCAGAACTATTTTCATCAGTCTCATTGAGCTTTGGTCTCATCCGAGTTGTCAGTCTTTAATCCTTAGAGTCATTTGGCTTCTTTTTCATCTTTGATGTCAATTCCAATTATTTGGCATCAAAAGCCTTCATGGTAGGTAGAGTGTCTGTTGAAAGTGGATCCAAGGCCATTTTGTCTCCTTATTACCACTTCCCTATGTAACCAAATTGAGAGAGATCCTCTGCTCCTATGTCCTCAGGTTAATTTGTGTCTGGTCTTATGATGCCCTGCCTCCTGCTAGGTGATTTTGAAATACAAAATGTGAAAAGTGAACATTTAGTCTCCTACTTCTTTGGCTACTAGTACTCAGCCACAGTCCTTTATTACTCAGACTGAATTCTGATTCCACTTCTGCTTCTCCTAAATAGGTCAGAGCACCCCATTTCTGTATTGCTAAGCTGTAGAACTGTTTCTCTCCTATAGGGATAAAACAAAGTGTTTGGGATATTCAGGGAACCCACCCAATGTTATATTACCATTTATTGGGAAGGGCTGGGATCATATGTATTTCTGTGCTCCGTAAAGGATTTGACTTATTGGTTTTCAATAAAATTTATTAGGACTATACATTGTCATGTGTTTTTTGTTTGCTTTGGTGTAAACTTAAGAAATATTGGCTTTCAATAGTAAATGATGGCTCTTTCTCTATACACTTATTCCCAAGGGTTTGCTCCTGTCTTTTTCTTCATTGTTGGGTCAAACAAAATTTGTGGTACTTTGTGAAAATAGAAATAGATGTATTAGAGGAAAATATTTTTAAATCTGATCATTATAGAATTAGGAAGAATCTACCAGGCTTCAAGCAGAATAATATATTATACATATAAGAATCCACCCTGTGGTTAATAACTAAACGCCTAATTCCAGAAATTGATTTCCCCACTGACCAATTCTGAATGGAATTTTGAATAGAAGAGGAGATGAAATGAGGCATAATTATAAAATGTATGTGCAAAGGTTGGAAAGGAGTTCTGCTGAGTCACCTAGCATGGCTTTGTATCTCTTATTTTCATGACACAGCTATGTAGTATCACTTAGCACAACAGAGATCTGCCAAATTATAATATAAAGTACTTGTTTTCATCCCTGCATTAGATTTTGTCCTCTGGTGCATATGATTAAAATGCTCTTTATACCCTTAGTCTGTTGTCTGAATGTCTCATGATACTACGAATAAATGCACATTTTTATTTTGCTCCTTTCCCTGGATGAAGGTAGAGATGGTGGTATTACATCGTTAGACATGGTCAGTGAGGCACCGAGAGGACTGTGCCTTGTAGAGGCCACCCAGACTCCAAAGGGATGCCTGGAGGCATCCCTACTCACTCTCCATGAGCTTACATTCCAGTCGGCAAGACCAGCTAGCCCTGTCCTCTGATTTACCACTCCCTGGCTCACCTTCCTACTGGAAGAAATATAATGACAAGCACATTAAATCGCACCACAGTTGTAATTTCGTGAACAAACAAAACTTGAAGAAGTCATTTGTCTCCTGTGACTTACCCGTACTAGTTTGATTTATTTTTTCCTGACTCTCTTCTTCTCATTCTCTGTGAATAGAATAATAATTTTTGTGTCATTTCTATTTCCCTAGGTAGTTCCCAC
Source organism: Rhinolophus sinicus (assembly GCF_057876585.1). Classification (NCBI taxonomy): domain Eukaryota; kingdom Metazoa; phylum Chordata; class Mammalia; order Chiroptera; family Rhinolophidae; genus Rhinolophus; species Rhinolophus sinicus. Next base: position 190,411,608 of record NC_142517.1, on the reverse strand, counting down.
TGTGGAGTCGGTGTCATTAAAAGTCTCATGTATTCTCTACTCTTATAACCATCATTTAAACTGAGAAAAGCTTAACAGCCAGTCCCCTGATAATTTGCTTTCTCATTCTGTTTCTCATGCAGACTCACCCTCTTCCTTCTAAAGCTGAGGGTCAATTAACAAAACGAGAGAACCTTGGCTTTTTTTACAATGGAGAACACGTTGGCTTCATCAGTCATATTACGTGAACTATTGAAACACTATTTTCCAGAAGGCCTGTGCTAGTACATCCTCGGGGACTTATTGGGCAATTCTGTGAGTAATGGGAGAAAGCAGCAAACGCAATAAACCAAGAGGTGAAATCATGAGAAGAGAGAAATGGATCTTAACAGGATGGCTGCTCATAGTCAACCAGTTTAATTTCACATTTCTACATTATGTTAACTTTTCATCCACATGCAAATTACAACCACGGTGACATTAAATCTGCAACTAATGTCCTATCAGTCTACAAATAAGTGTTAGAGAAAGCATTTGTGAAGCATGTAGTCATTACGTGGAGAAAGGCAGGATTCTTGATAAATCAGTTTATAAAGTAATGTCACAGTTGCCTAATTTCTCTTCTCTGATAGAGCTGGGATATTAAGAAAAGCATTTGTAACCCCCAAAATACTGATGCGGCTCATTGTGAAAGTTGACGGTCAATATTGATCTCTGAGGATTTAGCATTCAGGAGTTAATATATACCCGCTGGCTGGTATAATCCAGACTGCTGGCACTGTCTGTTTCTGTGGCTGCAGACATGCCATTTTATTTCATCATGCCATGAGCAATGCTTTAAACCCGTTTTATCCCTGAAATTCATTGAGCACATGTATTTGTGTATATGCAAGGTGTTTGGTGAGCACTGTGTGTGTGAGATGGACATACTTATTCTGACAACTCAGAGTCTGGTGAAGAGAGGTGATAAAATCAGCGATTACAAGGAAATGTATTCTAATATTACTGGTAACCCCCCACACACACACACAAACACACCTACTCTTTTCCTTGTTCCACAAATTTCAAGAATGCCCAGGGCTCTCGTGTGACCTGTGGTTTCTGGCTATATTTGGAGATATTGGAGTTTATAATTCTACAGGGAGGAGACTTTAAAAGCCACTCAACCAGCCCAGAAGCACTCAGTTCTTTCATTTGGGCCACCTTAAGGATGGACGAGGTGCAGGAAAATTTGAGGACAAAAAGTTATTTTCCCCAAAAATTATTTCCACTCAGTTGGCTCACTTCTTAAAAACTCCCAGCACTAGCATTATTAATGATGATCCATTTCCTTCAAAAATCCTGTTAAAATGCATATATTTTCAAAGAGATAGTTCATCAGCCTGCTATTAGTTATTTGCACCTTAATAACTGGTTCACTGCGCACATAGCAATTAACTTGAAGAACTTCAATCCAAACAATATTAATTGTGCTGCTAGAGTATGTTAGGTATAGCATATCACTAGGATTAAGAAGATAAGATGATTTCTGCTCACAAAAGACTGTTTAAATTTGGAGATAAATATGAATAGGTAATTTCAATATGATACGGAACCTTACCAGGACTGGCTTTTGGTAATGGAAGGGAAAAGAAGTGTATAAGAGTCAAGGAAACTTGTTTAAAAAAAAATTGAGGCCAGGGCTTCTCAACCGTTATGTGCATACACATCACCTGGTGATCTGGTCAAAATGAATCTAAAAGGCCGTCGGTGGGGCCCGAGATGCTGCATTTCTAACAAGCTCCCAGACAATGCCTGTGCTGCTGTCCACAGAGCCTACTTTGTGTGCGGTAGGTCTAGATAAGCAATCCAGCATGGAATCCTGGCTCAGTGGAGAAGGCAGGAAGGTCAGGAGTTGGCTGATGAGTCAAAAGGATTGATTGATTTATGTGAATCAAAGCACAAGCTCTAGGAGCAAGGGACTCTTATCAGCTGAAGTCGTTGGAGTCTGCTTTCTGAAGACATATTTGGGAACAGAGTCCCAGAGAGCAGTTTCCAGGCTCTTGACCTCACGTGGAAAGGTGCTGGCGTGGGTAGTAGATGGCCGTCAGCTGTGGCTACTTGACCATCAGCTGTAACCAGTTAGCCAATTAGCCACTGATACAACTGCCGTGGCTGCGTTGGTTAGTCGGTTGGTTGGCACGCAGAGAAGTGGACAGCAGGTTGCAGGTCGTGTGGATCCAGCCTCCAGTGAAACTGTATTGCCTCCAGAGAGACTATAGTGCCACCAGTGAAATAATAGTGGTATGACTCCCCTATCTATGGCTCCTTGGGTGTTCCTTTTTGGCCTAGCCATATCCTGCGTTCTTATGTGGGGAGTGGGAGCAGAGACCCCGCAAGCCGCCCTGCATGACACATGGCGCAGTGAGCAGGGTCTCCCGCAGGACAAATGGCGCAGCGAGCAGGGTCTCCCGCACGACACATAATTCCCTATAATGTCAAGGTAATACGGTCTGGAGGTGATCAGTTTTCTGAGGTGGTGATTGTAGTGAGTGAAAGAAATGGACTTGGAACAAATACGTGTTTATAATCTTAATGGGAAATTGCCGAGGGTTTGGAACCTTTTGCAATCTGAAGAGACCTAAGCTTCTGGTAATATGAGAATCAAATGGAAGATATCTATACTAAATAATTAATTTGAGTCATCTGGAACCATCAAGGCTTGTATGAGGAAAATTAGAACCCTCGGTCCCTTGTTTAGAATTTATAAGAAGCCATGATTAACCAGCCAACTTTTTAAAGGTCTTTAAAAAAAAACCACACAAAAGCAGATCAAGGTCACTTCTTTTTCCAATTATGTTTTCTTAGAATTTGTGAGTCATAAATGTGTACTAGCGGTGTCATTTGTCCTAATTGGCCATCATCTGTCATTTGCCATGTTTCCTAAATGAGAATTTCATAAAGTGATACGGGTCTCCAGTACCTCAGAGGTCATTTACCCATGAACACCAGTGCTTAAGAACTGGGCTGACCCAGGAAGCTTGGAAACTTTATTAGAAGTAGGAAAAACCCATTAGTTCTCCTAACTTGAAAGGCGGCTACAAATGAGTGCAGTCATACTCCCATTCACATAAGTCTGTGCCTGGGTGTTCTGTACTGGGAATCAATCCATGTTGAAATGACCGACATAACCAGTGCGTTTTCTACCCTTCTAACAGGGAATGCATGGCACATACGAGTACTATTCTATCTTTCACAAGTTCACACCTGCCCAGTTAAAAATTGTGTTACATTCATCTATTATTAAAATATATTAAAAGACCTTCTTGTAGGTCTGGCTTTAATGGGCTTTTCTTTTGTTTCCTTGACAAAAGCCAAATTTATCATCTTTGTTACTTCTCCCTCCCTCAAGTTGCCACTTCACCTGAATTTTTTTGTTGTTGTTGTTTTTGCCTACAGAATTTTTATTTCTTTTTCTGTCAGCACTTGAATTGAACTTTTTTGTGTCCCTGTATTACAGCTACTGTGGGGAAGACAAACTATATCTAGATCTATACAGTCGCTGCAATAGTGTCTTGAATACAGAAAGATTTAAAGAAATGTCATAAGAAAGAAAATCCTGAGTGTCTTAATTCACTGAATGGTGTTGCCGACTACCTGACTGCCCGCCCCAGAAAGGTAAACTCACATTCTCAGATTGTTCTCAACGTTCAGTTTCTGGAGCAGCATCATTAACGAGCTTTGCCTAGAACTTGTTAGAAATGCAAATTCTGGGGCCCACTCAAGACCTACTAAGTCAGAAACTCAGCTTTAACAGTCAGTCCTCCAAATGATTCTGATCACAGTCAAGTTTGAGAACCACTGAATTCAAACACAGTGAGGTTAACATTGTATGTTCTGTAGACATTTCAAATTGGCTGATTTCAATTTACTGTTTTCCTGTTATATTTTATAACACACACACACACACATTTTTGTAGGCCCATAAAAAAATCCCTAGTACAAATACGAAAAATACTATGTGGTGCTTAATGGATAAATGATACTGCTCTGGTGTAATCCCTCCACAAAGATCTTCTAGGAACAAGGAGTACAACATAGTCGCGTTGCTGCTGAAAAAGGAAGCACTATGCATAGAATACTTGCTGAAATAACCTGTTTAGACACATGCCTTCCCAACCAGACCTGTGCTCCTTGCAAGGGCCCTGTTCCAGTACTGGACCGCTGTGTCTATAGTGTCTAACGCCTAGAGGGCGTTCAGAAAAGTGGTCAAACCACCAAAATGAAACACGGTTCCACTAGCTAGAGCAATGGACGTAGGAACCTTTACTTAGATTTATTACATGCTGGTTAATGATCTGATGTTTAGCTTAGTTCTGTTCTCTATTTCATTTACTACAGCTTGGCTTGATTGGTTTAATTAATAGTAACCACCTAATTAGTAAAACCTGAGCATTACTGACTTGGTAATATAATAAAAAAAAAAAACAACAGATTTTGTCCAGCAGATGTCAGTAGAGCTCAGTTTAATAATTTCAATTGTTAATGAACTTGAAAATTTAATAAAGATGATGGGAGGGAAAATACTTGCAACCAGAGTAGCATTTCAGTGTTGACATTTTAGGAAATGGCATCTACATCAAAAAATCCACGTAGTAATTCAGATATATTGGAAATGATGCAAGTATTGACTTCAAAACAAACATGGCATTAATGGTCAATTTCTTCCACTTAAAAGTTTAGAGCAATTGAAACTGGATGTCAGTTATTGTTAACTAAAGCGAAAATTGTAAGAGATGAGGGGAGTGCAAGACTGGATATATAAGACTATTCAAATATGTATTATGATGCCAGTTGAGACTGTTTTCTGAAAACTAGAACTTTATTGACTTTACCACTTATTTAGACCTCTCTTCTTTCTCAAGAGTAATATTAAACTATACTTTCATGGTTTTAGAAATACAAAGGCCTTTCCCTGGCTTTACAAGGGGAGAGGGCAAGATAAAGGGGAGCTCAAAAGTGTTATGGTTTTGGTTTTATTGAAAGAAAATTCACTTAAAATTCACCAAGCCTGAAGTGTTTTGAAAAACACTGGTGAAGCCATAACACTGGAAAATTATTATAATTATCATTAGTATTACTAGGTTTTTCCCAGTTCTGAATATCTAATTTGTTTATACCTAAGAAAACTTAGCTCTTTCTAACAAGCCTGGAAAGGCATATCTTTAGCTGGAAGAGTGTCCTGGAATCAGGCCTTCTATGTCTGGCCTCTCTCTCTAGGCTCCTATCCCCCTCAACCCCCAGTGTTCTCTCTGCACTCCCAACCACAAAAAACCACACACCTTCCACTCAGTGCCTTGAGGGCATATACATGAAATCCCACCAAAGGACTTTGGTGGTGGGGTCCCTGCCTAGAGGTCTCACGGGGCTGCTGCAAGGATAGGGCAACGGTATGGATACAAGATGGATTATCAAAAGGCCTTCAGGTTTCCTGCCACATTTTAACTAGGGCAGGTCCATTTTCATGGAGAGGCTGTCAGCCGGAAGTAAATGAAATGGCTCTTTTGATGTTCAGTCCCCTCAACACACACACACACACACACACACACACACACACACACACACACACACCTCAAACTCAAAGCTCTATTACAGTCTTCACGTCCTCCTTTACTCTGTCCCATCCTCAGTCCCCCCAAACCTCCCCTTGCCCTAAGAGTCCCCGATGCACCATTCGCAGTGGATAAGAACTTTTATAAAAATCGCCTTCCTCTGCAGCAGCCCATTTACTGTACTTTGAAATTACCATATCTTAATGAGGAGAAAGGAAGTTTATATTCTCAGCAATATTAGAGGATTAAAAAAAAAAGACAAGAAGCAACTGACTTTTATTAATAACTTTGCTGGAAAGTGGCAAGGCAACATCTGGAATACTTATTATCCATTTGGCATGCTGTTCATCTCCATGGGTAAGATTCAACATGACAAGCTCTGTCAAAAGGAAATAAGCTCCATCTAGTTAAATTAGAATGATTAGGGTCATTTAGACGGAGGAAGTCTAATCTGTGTGGATCTGGAATTTTATACAAACTGGAATACCTAAGTATTTAATCTTCCCTGAAGCTCAATTTAAAATTGCATAGAAGAGACTATTGCATAGATCTATAATAAGATGAGACATATTAGAAATTAATTTAACTATTACGGCACCATGAAAATGTAGCCCAAGAAATCCAAGAATGTTTCATTTGCAGTTTGTACACAGTAATAGAAGAAAATGCTTTGCTGCAACTCATTAACCATTCTAGTATTGTATGAACTCTGTAAAGGGAAACTGGAGTATCCACAGAGAACTTGAATTTTTCCTACTGCTTTTTAAAAATTCTCCTACCAAACTTACACTGTAAAGTAAATGTTGACAATTCAATCCTAACGTTACCTTCTACAATGTGAGTACTCAAACTTTCTGGTGTCGTGGACCCCTTTACTAGTCTGTTGATGGCTACGGATCCCTTCTCTGAATAATGTTTTATATACAAAATAAAGTACATAGCATTTTTGTTTTAAATATGTAAATAACTTCAATATGTAGGATTATAAAGGAAATCAACTGTATTAAAATATAGATATCAAAGTAGTTTAATGTGTGTAGTATGTATGTTTCTTAGCACATATAATAACAAAATCTAGTGATATAGAATCTAAAAAATAAAATAAATGAACAAACAAAACAGAGACAGACTCCTAGATACAAAGAACAAACTGATGGTTGTCAAAGGAGTGGCGGGTTGGGGGGCTGGGTGAAAAAGGTGAAGGGATTAAGAAATACAAATTGGTAGTTACAAAATAGCCGTGGGGATGTAAAAGACAGCATAGAGAATATGGTCGATAATGTTGTAACAACTATGGATAGTGCCTGGTGGGTACCAGACTAATCAGGGTATCACTGCATAAATTATGTAAATGTCTATCCACTATACCGAACACCTGAAACTATTATAAAATAATATTGACTGTCAACTGTAACTGAAAAATAAATCAACAAATTTTTAAAATCTAGTGGTATATCTGATAACTTCCATAATTTGTAGTAATGATGAAAAGAAGTAACTGCTGTCATGTGGTATAAAAATATGGATGATTTCTATGGATAAAATCTCAGGTAGTGCAGATACAGCGGTTTGTTGCCTATGTTAATAACTGAGGGAAATGCTTAATTTCAGTTAGAATTTGGTAAAAATTAATGTGATTGTTTTCCATCCATGTTTATAGACCACCAAACCCATGTAACATCCACCAAGGGTTGGTTAAGAATTCTAGTTCTATAGTTAAGTAGATGGTATGACGCTATTAAGATGAAGGGTGGTCACTGTAGCATCTGGCATGTTTTGACAACAAAAATCGGATGCAAAGGGCAACTGGCAATTTCTTTGTTAGCTGACTGACAGACCAGACATCTAGGAGGACTGGATTATTCATCTGGATCACAGAAGAACTACTTAACATCCACTTCACTTTGTGCCATGCTGCCAGACACACAGGCCCATCCCGGACTTGTGAGAGGACACTGATTCTAATTACCTGGTTTAAAGAACTGATCAGAGTCCCCAAGTCATTTGGATAATTCTGTATCTTAGGGTACTCTCTTATTCAAAATATCATTTTCACCTGTAATGTAACAGTAATAAATCTTATAGTTTCTTATAAATGCTTTATTACATTCTTTGGCATAAAGAGCATAGCACTTTCCTTGGAAAGGTTGTGTTTCAATTCAACATTTTTTCAGTGCTTATTCTGTGCCAAGGCCATGATGGCTGGGTGCTGGGGAGCCCAAGCTGAGTAAGACTTTGGCACTGTCCTGCCTTTAGAGAACTCATAAACTACTGGGAGAATCAAATGAGTAAACAACTAAATCCCACATCAAGCTGTCGTTCTCATAGTATTACCAAGTAATTGGACTGCAGAAGAAACCGTCCTTCTGAGGCTGGAGGAATAAAGATTGCAGAGAGGAGAGCCAGGGTAGTCATCCTCAAAATAAAGAAAAATGTGGAAAACAAGGAGGAAAAGCCAGACCAGTCAGGTAGGGTTAGTACATGCAGAGTCCTGCAAAGACATGAAAAGGGTTGGCATGTTTGAGGAAAAGGTGCAGAGAGATGGGAGGTAAGTGAAAGGACATAGTTAAGAGAGGGGCTTGGGTTTCTTGTTCAGCAGTTTGGATATTCTCCGGTTGGCCATGGGTTATCTGACCCAGCAGCGTCAGAATCACCTGGGAACCTACTGCAGGTACATAGTCTCTGACCCCCTACCAGACCTACTGACTCTGAAATCTGGGGATGCAGCCCATCAATGTGTGTTGTAAGAATTCTGATTTACGCTAAAATTTGAGAACCACTGTTGTCTATAATGGGAGCCATATCACAAATGATAGGTTCAAAAAACCATCAAACTGTAGAAAAACCCTCCTATCTTTGGCAGAGTGAACTGATAAGGCTGGGTTTGCAAATGGAAAGATGACTGGTGCATCCACATAGAAGACAGGTTGGAGAAAGGAAAGTCGAGATGCAAGAAGACCATTGGTAGGCCATGCCATATCTCAGGAAAGCCCTGGCAAGGACCAGAACCCAAGAAGTGGCAATAAGGATGAGCAGAGGGGATGAACTTGTGAGAATGGGGGAGGGGAGGCAGTTGTGCGTGGGGAATGAGGGAGGGGAAATGTCAAGAATGATCTATTGCTTCAGCAACTGCCTTGAAAGGCTTGCTTAGAAGTCCTTTAGCATGTCCAGCCCTTGATAGTGCAACCAGAACTCACATTCCAGGCTCTTTTACAATTGCAGTTTAGAAAAGGAATACATAGGCCCACTCTTAGTGATTCATAGCGCATGTGTTTGAGTTGTTTTAGGAAATAACCTATCCAAGGACCAGGATTTTAGGAACAAAGAGAAGAACACACTAACAGAAAAGGCCTGATAGTGGGCTCCTTGTGAAAGTGACTGATGTCAGGGCTGGGGCAGGGGAAATACAAGATGAGCTCGGAACATCTTTTCGTACACAAAGTAAAGAAATGCTAGGAAAAGTTTGAGGAAATGTTGAAACGACACCGGAGCTGGCCTGAAGCAGCTCCTAAGGGCCAAATACTGAAACAATTTGGCAAGAAAATAAACACATATTACTGGATTATGAGCCAGGAACACAGCATCACTTCTGTAGAATTCCTGACAAAAATGCATAACCTCAGTCTAATCATGAGAAAACATCAGAGAACACAAATCGAGAAACATTCTAAAAAACACCTGAGCAGCCCTCTGTTCAAAAGTGTCAAAATTACAAAAGTAAAAGTGACCCTAAAAGACTGTCACAAATGGGAAGACTGACACATGACAACTAAATGCAGTGTGGGATCCTGAATTGGATCCTAAAACAAATAGACTAGTGGTGAAAATTGGGAGAAAAACTATAATATTTAAATAAAGTCTATAAATGAGTTAACAGCATCGTAAAAATGTTAGTTTCCTGCTGTCAGTAACTGTACATTGTAAGGTGTTAATGTTAAGAGAAGTGAAGAATATATGGGCAACTTACATACTATTTTTGCAACCTTTCTGTCAGTCTAAATTTATTTCAAAATTTAAATGTAAATAACCTAAATAATTGCCATCACTTGAATCCGTTTGCTGGCCTGTAGAACTGTTCCAGGTAGATGAACACCACCAGGGAAGTCTAATAGCTACAATACACTGTCACTATCTTGAGACTGGGAATTTTATCTTACGTGTCTTGATTCCCTACAGGACGTAGAGGCTGATTTACTTTGAAGCCTCATGAAGCTTAAACTTCAGAGCTGCTTACTCAAACAGGCCCCAATGAGTGCTAGGAGTTGCTGGGAGCTGCAGAATGTTCTATCTAGCTAAGGAGCACAAGGCAGTTTTCAATCAGAAGCATCTCTATGTAAGGAATGTGAGTAAATTGCCTACAGAGAACTCAGAAGCAAGGAATTTAAATCTCTAAGCCTCCAGTGACTTATGATTTCTTTTCTCATTCTGAATAATTATTCAGTTTTGCACCTGTTTGTATTTGCCCTTGTCTTTTTTGTAAAAAAATCATATAAGATTCAGTTCCAACGTACTGGGATAAGCTTCTGCACTCAGCACAGGTGCTCAATAAACATTTCAATTAAAGTACTAGAAAAATAATCCCTACTTCTGTAAAATGGAGTTGATGATAACGATCAGTCACCTAACAGCAGAGTTTGAAAGGACTAATTTTGGGAGGATTTTTACATAACAATTCTCTATACAGCACCTTTAATCTTTAAAAGTACTTTTACATTTACACTCTTAGCATGTTAGCAGCTTCAAGATCCTTAGAGATTTTCAGATGGTTCCTTTTGAAAATAGTAAGTAGTCCCAGTGAGGTTAAGTAATTCAAGAACACATAGCTAGTGGCATATTGATGAGGGGGTGGGGGGTGGAGGGTGAGGGGAGACACAGGCCTACTGATTTGGGAAAGGTCAGGGAAGGATTGTCAGGATTTTTAAACACTGCCCTAGAACAAAGTCTTCTATGTTTTTCTCTTACTGGTAACTACTATCCAATCCAGAAAACCAAAAGATAGCTTTCTCCCTCTTTTGTACCCTTCATAGCAACATAGCACAATTTTAAGAGGCAATGATTAAACACTAAGGTAGCCTAGTACACATTAACCAAACTCAATAGTCTTAAGTCTAAGCAACCAGGCTTTTGCATTAAAAGAATATAACAAAGTAATACAGGATTGGAGTTGGGTTGGTTTGGGATTGGGGTTAGAAGAATGTTCCGAGGGGCTGAGGAATCTCCTTCAGGCAGGTATGTGCTCCAGAGAACACTTAATGCCCACAGACTTTTGCAGTGACTGCAGTCTGTCACCATTTCTCAGTGATTCCAAGCTGAAACCAAATCCCCTGTTAGTTCATCCCCCATTAATCTGGAGGCAAGCCTAGAAATAGTTCCACTGCTACTTTAATGGCATTTGCGATGGGAGCAAATGTTCTACACGGTGGCGCCTGTTGGCTCTAATCAGATAAATTAAGGAGTTGAGTATGTTTCCACCATTTGGTTCAGTTTTATTTTAGTCCCCAGGTCCCTTTGCTCCCATTTGAAGGCCTGGCGCTTTCTCACTGGTAAAGCCCATATTGCCTTATCACTAAGAGAAGCTTCCTCAAGTATAAACTCCACATGCCATATCCGACCTGAGGGACACCCAGAGCCCAGCTGTTCTGTAACATCACAGAGGCCACCTCTTTGTCTTGACATACTTAAAATCATCTCTCTTTAGAAATAAATTAAGTCTTCCTGAGAGTGTATACTAGGTGATTTTTTAGAGTGAAAAGGGTACTTTTCAAGCTCAAGATATAAAGTCTAGGCCAATAGACCTGGCTTTGTTTACAGAGACAGTGTCAAGTTTAGAATTAAAGAATAACACCTAATTTCATCTTTGAAGAGAGCTACTACTCACATTGCAAATTTTCTTCTACTGTAGTAATATTCAGTTGAATCATATTACTTGCTGATATTGTTTTTGACCTACAAAATTATAATTTTATGTGGTTCACATAAGTGTTTTTTTTATATCTCCAGATAACTGGTTCAACTCTCTATTTTTACTTCCTAGTGTAGACATCCCTTGGAATTCCTAATAGCAGGAGAAATCTCCTAACCATAATAACTGCAAGTGACATAGTTCTGGGATTCCTAGAAATCTCCCATAGTTAGAGTTGGTTCAGTGCTGACCTGAAACAGCTTCTCTTTGCAAGTTAATATGTTGCCCTCAAAACTGTAAAAGAATAAAAGAAGGCAAGGCTAATTGCTATTAGCTTTGTTCTTTCCCTCTTCCTATCTGCCTAACTATCTGTAAACTGCAAATCAGTGGTATTGACTGGAAAAAAATCTTTGCCAATCAAGTTATTTAACCAATGATAAGTCCATCTTCTATTTTACAGATAAGTTAACACGAGAATAGCATTTACATGTCTAGCCACAGACAGTTATGATGGCAGAAAAGATTTGAATCATGGTTCCAATACTTACAAGTTATGTGATTTGGGTAAATCTCTTAACATATCTGGAATTTCAGATCCCTCGAGTATAAAATGGAGACAAAGATGCTGGTCTGCATTTCATAGCGTGGTTGTGAAGGTTTGACGAGATAATGTACCTCAAGTGTCTAGTATGACGCTTGCCTCCCAGGCTCCTAGTGAGCACTCAGTAAATTATAATTCTTCTCCTTGTTTTATTTTTTGAAGGCATGGAATTAAAGATGCAGACAGCTGGCTGTTTATCTTTTCTGGAAGGAGTGTGGAGAAAGAAGAGCAGGGCAGAGTATATTCTTCTATGTTTCTCTTACTATCTTTCTGTTTGCTCCTTTCCCATTCCACTTTTTCCTTCCTTCCTTGGAGTCATGGCAAGAATTTACCCATCCCTGCTGTTAGATCAGTTTCCCAAGCCTTTGAATTCAAAGGGCTTGAGACTAAATATAAAACTTAACAACAAATCTTGAATATCAGCTTTAGTCCTTCAAAATGACTTCCCAAGGAGGCATAGGAGGCCTTTTGAGATGTAAAGAGTGTTCTATATCTTGAGCTACATGGAAGTAAAAATTCATTGTGCACTTGATGTAAATTACACCTCAATAAAAAAGAAAATTAGAAAAATGACTTCCCTCCTTTGTATTTGTCTTAGAAACTTATCTTTTCATTTTTTAAGTAACTGAAGAAATGGATTCATGTTAGAAACCCTAGGTTCTAACTCTTGTTGCCATTTAACAGAATTGATATTTTTAAATGAATTGGGGCAAAGATTTCAAAGATTAGTAAAGACTTCACCAGGGTAGGAATAGAGTAGGGCCAAGAAAAATAATGCTTCTCAGTCCTCCTATTTCAACTGAAAATGTCTGGTAGAGAAAATGGAAGTTTTGGAATTGAACGAAGTAAAAATAGAAATTACATTCTGCTGGGCAATTTTACCTCACCATCCCCAGTCAGGTATAAATGCAAATATATTCACTTTTTATCCTTAGGACTTAGCACAGTAATAGACACATAGGATCTCAAGAAGTTGGATGACCACTCATCCCAGTAGTGTCCTGATTTTATGCCTATTTTTCTGGCTTAGTCATTAATTGTGCCCCTTTTCACTGACAAAATTGTCTCAGTTTGAAAAATAAATCATATGGTCATCCTATCAAGAAGTGTTAGTGTTGATTTCTTTTGTGCCTTATTTTATCACTACCCTTCTTGGTATTGCAAAGTGACCTAAGCCAATTTGAGCTTCATGATCAGTAGGTCCTTTTGGTAGATATCAGTAAGCCTCTAACAATAAGAGAGAGAGATGAGAGCTATATCTCCTTGTAATCTAGCTACCAGGTTGGCATATTATCTAGGAAAGCAAATCTCAGACAGAATTCAGTCATCCATACAAAAATCTATTAATCAGCAGTCACAGAAGCATTCATATAGGCACACAGCCCGTTCTGGGAAGCTCTGTGAAGACCAGCGCTGTCCTTTAGACACTTGTATGAGCACCTTGCACAAGTGGTGTCCCAATGCAGATATGATGGTGCTCTAGCAGAAAGACCATCAATTTTCTGGTCAGGGAAGTCAACTGACTTCCTGGTTAATTTGTGGGGACCAGGAACAAATAGGTCCTAGGAATAGAACACCTTTTTAAAGGGTGTTGGGTTGTTGATTTCTCCATATTCATAAATCCCTTTCTAGAGGTGCCTGTTCTATATTTCCAGCCAAGCCATGTATCTTTAACATCACTCAATTCACCATCAAAAAAGCATCTTTCATTTCCTTCATGAAACTTAAAGAGCTCTCTAAGGAGGGTTCAAACAGCAACATGTAAAGGTATTTACTATCTCTGGAATGTGGACTCCAGAAGATGGTTTTTCAAAAACTAAAGAACCAGTGATGTAAAAGAAAACTACAGGCCGATATCCCTAACGAACACAGATGCAAAAATCCTCAACAAAATATTAGCAAACAGAATTCAGCAATATGTTAAGAAGATCATACACTACGATCAAGCAGGATTCATTCCTGGTATGCAAGGTTGGTTCAATATCCACACATCAATGAATGTGATACACCACATTAACAAAATGAAAAATAAAAGTCATATGGTCATATCAATAAATGCAGAAGCATTTGATAAAATCCAGCAGCCATTTATGATGAAAACTCTTAGCAAAGCGGGAATAGAGGGATCATATCTCAACATAATAAAGGTCATATATGATAAACTCACAGCTAACATCATACTCAAAGGGGAAAAGCTAAAATCATTCCTCTTAAGATCTGGAACAAGACAAGATGGCACACTTTCTCCACTTTTATTCAACATAGTTCTGGAACTTCTAGCCACAGCAATCAGACAAGAAAAACAAATAAAAGGTATCCAAATTGGTAAGGAGGAAGTAAAATTTTCATTGTATGCAGATGACATGATACTACAGAGAACCCCAAAGACTCCACCAAAAAAACTATTAGAACTGATAAATGAATTTAATAAAGTAGCAGGATACAAAATTAATATTCAGAAATCAGTTGTATTTGTGTACACCAGTAATAAACTATCAGAAGGAGAAATTTAAAAAGCAATCCCATTTACAATTGCTCCAAAGACTATAATATACCTGGGAATAAATTTAACCAAAGAAGTAAAAGACCTGTACTCAGAAAATTATAAGACACTGAAGAGAAAAATTAAAGAATATACAAATAAATGGAAACACATACCATGCTCATGGGTAGGAAGTATTAATATAGTTAAAATGTCCATACTGCCTAAAGCAATATATAGAGTCAACGCAATTCCTATCAAACCACCATGAATATTTTTCACAGAAATAGAACATATAATCCTAAAATTTATATGGAACCATATAAGACCCCAAATAGCCATGGCAATCTTGAGAAATAAGAACAAAGTGGGAGGTATCACGATACCTGACATCAAATCATATTACGAGGCGATAGTAATCAAAACAGCATGGTACTGGCATAAAAACAGACACATAGATCAATGGAACAGAGTAGAAAGCCCAGAAATAAATCCATGCCTATATGGTCATTTAATCTATGACAACAGAAGCAAGAATTTACACTGGGGAAAGACAGTCTATTCAATAAATGGTGCTGGGAAACCTGGATAGACACATGCAAAAAAATGAAGCTGGATCACTGCCTTACAA
The DNA here is from genome assembly GCF_057876585.1 of Rhinolophus sinicus. NCBI lineage: Eukaryota > Metazoa > Chordata > Mammalia > Chiroptera > Rhinolophidae > Rhinolophus > Rhinolophus sinicus. Next base: position 190,396,422 of record NC_142517.1, on the reverse strand, counting down.
CATATACAAGAATAAATTCAAAATGGATTAAAGACTTAAATGTAACATCTGAAACCATAAAATTCCTAGAAGAAAATATAGGAAGTAAATTTGCAGTAAATAGTAATATGTGTACTGATATATCCCCTCAGGCAAGGGAAGTAAGAGAGAAAATAAACATATGGGATTACGTCAAACTAAAAAGCTTTTTTCACATCAGAGGTAACCATCAATAAAACAAAAAGGCATCCTACTAAATGGGAGAAGATTTTTGTCAATGATACATCTGATAAGGGGTTAATATCAAACATTTATAAAAAAAACTCATTCAACTCAACGCCAAAAAAACAAATAAGCCAATTAAAAAATGGGCAGAGGACATGAAGAGACATTTTCTAACAAGGACATACAGATGACAAACAGACATATGAAAAAATGCTCAACCTCACTAATCATTAGAGAAATACAAATAAAAACCACAATGAGATACCACTTCACTCCGGTCAGAATGGCTATCTATAAATCAACAAACAACAAGTGCTGGCAAGGATGTGGAGAAAAGGAATCCCTCGTGCACTGCTGGTGGGATTGCAGATTGGTGCAGCCACTATGGAAATCAGTATGGAGGTATCTCAGAAAACTGGAAATGGAACTACCTTATGACCCAGCAATTCCACTCTTTGGAAATTCCACTCTTTATCCAGAGAAATCCAAAATGCTAATTCAAAAAAATTTATGCACCCCTATGTTTTACTACAGTGCTATTCACAATAGCCAAGACATGGAAAAAAACGAAATGCCCATCGGTAGATGACTGGATTAAGAAATTGTGGTACATTTATACAATGGAGTATTACTCGGCCCTAAGGAAGAACGAAATCTTACCATTTGCAACGATATGGATGGACCTAGAGAACATTATGGTAAGTAAAATAAGTCAGACGGAGAAAGACAAATACCATGTAATATTACTTATTTGTAGAATCTAAAGAATAGAATAAATGAACAAACTAATCAGAAATAGTCTCAGAGATATAGAGAGAAAAAACTGAGGTTTGCAAGATGGGAAGAAGGTGGGGATGGGGGAGAAGGTGAGGGGATTAGAAAGCACAACTGGTAACTACAAGATTGCCACAGTTTGAGGAATATAATCAATAATGTTGCAAAGATTTTGTAGGGTATTTGATGGACACTTGTCTTACTGGGGAGACCACTTCATGGACGATGTAGGTGCCTGACCACTGCAGTGCACACCTGAAGCTAAAGCTGAATAATAATGAATGTCATCTATAATTTATATATATAAACATATTTTATATATATATATATTATATATATTATATATACATATTATATATATGTATATATATATAATATGTATATATAATATATATAGTCACAGGATATGGAGTACAGCATAGGGAATAGAGTCAGTGGAATTGTAACAGGTATATCAGAGGGGTAGTAGATTGGGGGAGGGGGGTTATCACTTTGTAGAGGTATAAATGTCTAACTATTACATTGTTATGTACACCTGAAACAAAACAAAGCAAAACCACAACAACAACAACAAAAAGAACCAGTGAAGTAATGAGCATTCTTATTCTTAGGGAATATGTTAAAGTAAACTATCTACATATACATCATACTCTCCATGTTTTAAAGTTTTAAGTATTTAAAATTAAATTACAGGCAATAATGTACTTGTTATATGTTCTGCATTACATATTTAAATATTCAGCTTGGATTGGTGAAACAGCAATAGAAGTACCCCTCCAAGGATCAACACTGAACTCCCCTCTCCCTTCCTCCACCTTTCTCCCCAGAAGCAAAAGCTAAGATATAATAAGCTTTGGAGAAAATGGAGTCTTAAGAGACATACACATGAACCCCTGTACTAAGTCATATTTATTGAAAAAGTGGTAGGGTAAACACTTCCTCATAGAACTCTGTTCCTCGCAGGACTCTCCCTTATACGGTGTTCTTTCTTCGACTTTCTCTCCCTTGCAGTTGGCCGGTATGGTAAGTGGGGCCCAGAAGTGTCTCTCATCCACTTTTGGATGTCAGGAAAGACCTGGATAGAACCACATAAAGGGAAACCGAGATTCGGGGCAATTTTGTTTGGGGAATTTAAAGCATTTCTCTGTTGTTGTTGTTTTTTCCTGTATTTTTTCCTCACCTCTTTCTCTAGCTATTAAAGGTAAGCTCTAAAGCCTTTTTGCCCTTGACAAAAGGGAAAACGAAGTAGGTCCTTTTTCCCTGCCTCAAATCTAGACCTTAAGTTAAAAGAGTAAAAGAGTCATCAAAACTCACATTAATCTGACAAAGCAAAGTAAGGTAAAAGACGAGGAGGGATTCAGGGTCAAATCCCTAGACGGTAATAAGTGATGTGGCTGCTTAGAACATCCCTCAGGGTTCTCCCAAGGTGGCCATGCAGTGGTTGTCAAATCCAAGTTTGCACCTGTAGCCTCGCGTTGTGCCACACACACCTTAGACACTCATTCCTGTCCATGATTAATAGTTCTTGCCATTTAAATATCTGTCTGAGCAATAGTTAAGACAGAGAAGAGAGAAAGAAAATGAACTGGTACATATGCTGATAAAACTCATACTCAAACTTACCCAGGCAAGTACAAAATGTTACAAATTCTACAATTATATCACAATTGCATTTATTAAAATGATGATTAAATAGGTGACACCAGCTTTCAAAAGCTATTAATTAATTGCCTTGAGATCAGAGAGTTACTAGCTTCCACACTGACAAGTACTAAAGAAATAAAACACCATAATTTCTGAGCCATCTAGATTACCTAGATGTCTTATCGTTATAAACATTTCCCAGCATCATTTCGTGGACTGTTCCCTTCACTCATTTTATTCTGAGCTGCTTAAAAGGAAAGGACATTGTTCACATAATCTCTAAAAGCAGAGAACAAGGAGACACAGGAAAGGGAGTTCAGAAATATTCTGCTTGTGTTCGTTTTCATACCATAGCTGAAGCTTTGCTGCTTTGCCCCTTTTCCCTCTGAACCGCTCACACAGTAAACAAGATGCAATTTAGAATTATACAAAGAGCAGTTTAAGCCCATTGCATTCCCCAATAGCTTGCAACTAAATGTAATAGTACTGTATTTGAAAGAGCACTTTACCCTGCCTCAAAAAGTCCCATTGCAAAGAGAATATGCATGTCTAGAGGATTCCATGCTACATGTTAAATATTAATGCTTTCAAAAAGACCTTCACATTTTTACAAACATTTGTCATTAAATTTAGTTATTAAAACCAATTACTAGGTGTTCTAAAAATATTTAAGTGGCTGTGGATGCATATTAATTCTTACTACAAGTTATCTATATTGATTAGCATCATTTTACTAAATAAACTGATTTCAATTAAAGAAAAAACCCTGCCACTGTTGGATATGAGATCACTATGAAATTAATTAAGAAAACACTAAGAATTCTTAACTAGAAACCTGTCAACAAGGGAAGTAGCAACAACGAATTGAGGCATTTCTCATGAGCTGGCATTTGCTCAGATAATGTAGGAAACCCAATGACAGTTTAATCCTCTATCCCTACTCTAATTGGAACTCATGCATTATTTATTCATCAGATATTTATTAAGCACTGCTTGCAGATCTATCCAAGTTCTGATCCCCCCAATCCAGTTGGACAACAGCCAGTACCTTGAGGTGTTTTCTGAATCTATGAATGGCCTTTACTACCTCTGAGGGAAGTTTGAGTCCCACCGAAGACATAACATTTTGAGTAAATTCTGCAGGAAATATAGCAACTAAAATAATAATAATAATAATAATAATAATTAGAAAACTAGTCACTGTTTATGACAGGCACAGAGGAAGCAAAACAGAATGAATTCTCTCTTGTCTCCCCCATTCACACAAAACTCCCCTCAATCAAAAGATGAGATGGTGGTGAGAAGAAGGGAATGGAGCAATTACTATGGGAAGAATCCCAATCTTGCCTGAATCTCCAGATTGATACAGGAGAGTACCTTGAATGGGGATCCATGAATTTCCTTCTGGGCCTAAAATTCCAGGTTGTATCAAAAAATTCCAGGAAATGCGCAGGAGAAGGTAAATGTGTACTTAAGCATTCAGTTTTCTCAAGGGGAAGCCAGTGGAGACTGCTTAAATGTACGAGTTCATAGTGAAATATATTTGTCTAAGTATCTTCAATGTCAAATTATCCAACAATGGGTGTAAAACTTCTAAGTAACTAGCAAAAGAAGGGGGGAAAATAAATGAAGAAAATGTAATCAACTCTCAAAGACAAAGTTTTATACATATCAGATTCAGTTTTTGATAAAATTATAGTGAGATGAAATATACAAAGGTGTTATCCTAATCTCCTTTTTTTTGTTGGGTTGTCCTGGAAACACTTAATGCTACCAGAAAGCACTACAAGGTTGGCCTCTAGAATATCTTACAATCATGTCACTTAGCATAGGCATGTTCTGTGAGTATTAGTAGCCTGATTCCAAGTTGTTCATCAGTGGTGACCTTCATTTAGGATTAGATGCTTTGGAAAGTACTCTTTGGAAAGCTTTAATTTAGAAAAAGAGATCTTTTAGCAAAGAGTCTAATTTCCTCTTTACAATATATAAACAAGGGAACTGGAGGGAATAAGGAGGTGCTTGGTCTCTTCTCTGGATCATACATTTAGTTCTAAATGTATTTTAATTTAACCACAACCATCAACACACTTGAATATGATATTTTTCCAAGATGAAATCATTGGGAAAACCATCCTTCTGTATAGCATGATTACTATATAACTAAAGTGACAAGCCCTTGAGATTTTAGCACAAGCCTAGAGAAATAGACTTAAGAAGCACAATAGAAATTCCAGAAACATTCTCAGATATACAGACACTTGTTTCTTGTGTTGTAGGGGGGAAAAATGGACTGCTCCATACCTAGCCTAGAGATTTTTTATTATTTATGTATTAAAAGTGTATCCCTATTTTATATCATACTCAAAAATATAGAAATATAGAAAATACAAAAAAATGAAAGAACTTAGATTCATAAAATTTTTCTTAAAAATGATTTCTTAAACAAAAAACACAAACTATAAAAGAAATAAATGAATAAATTTGGCAACTTTAAAATTAAAAACCTGTATACAATGCATGAATAAAATAATACACAACACACTGAGAGAAAATATCTACAAATCACATAAAAATTACTTATATTCGGAATATATAGAGTTCCCACAAATGAATACAAAAAAGACCAAAAAAAAACCCTAGTTATAAAATGGACAAAGGATACATACAGGCCATTTACAAAAGGCAAATCTGGTCAATTAGCATATTACTAGCAATGCTCAACCTCATTAATAATTGAAACGTAAGGTAAAATAAAAAGCTATTAATTTATACCCATTCAGATTGACAGGTGTTTTAAAAGCATGACTTTTTCAAGTTTTGGTGAGAATTTGTAGCATTAGAAACTCTCATACATGACAGGAGCACACAACTGAGGTCCATCTTTGGAGGTCAAACCAGTTATATCTAGCAAAGTTGACGATACCTGTACCCTATATACCTTATATATAAGGTATATATATATTCTATATACCTTAAAGAAAGTCTTGCAGGTATACAAGAACTTATATATAATAATGCTCATCTCAACATCAACAGGAAAATAGATAAATACATTATAGTGCATTTATACAGTGAAATATTATAGTCATGAAAACTGAATGAATAGAGCAACATGTATCAAAGTGGATGCATCTCAAAAACAATGCTGAATGTATAAAGCAAGATGCAGAAGTATATGTATAGTTTGTTATGAGTCCCTATATTTCTATATGCATGAAATACTTCATAATTTTTATAGGTAAGAAAATAGAACAAAATTTTTCATTATGAGTACCACAAAGCAGACAACTGGTACCCTTTTTTAGTGCACCCCACAGCATCTTTTAAAAACAGGGTTGACTCAAAGTCCATGATGGTTCTCATGGTAAACAAAATTTCCTGAAAGGGAATTTATATTACATGTGGTTATCCAATAAAAACAAACAAGCAAACAAACAAACAAACAAAATCACAGTCTCCTTTCCTAAATACACTAGCATCTGATGGCATTAAAAGCAAGCAAATAATGAAGGGGTCTCCCTCACATTCCTTTAGATCTGCCAGAACCTTGCACAGTGAATCACAGCATTTCCTGGCATCTAGGCTGTTAGAGGTTGCCTTTGCAAGTGTTAACAAAAAACAAGAGAAAGGAAAAGAAGACATCAGTTGGACTAGTTGGAGAAGATTAATTGTACATATGTAGGAATGCAAGATTTAGTAAATAAAAATACCGGATACTTAATTAAGTTTGGAATTTCAGATAAACAGCAAATAATTTTCTAGTGTAAGTGTATCCTAACATAAATGTACTGTCGTAACTCAGAAATTCATTCTAAGCATAGCAATTTCTATTAGAAATTAATGTGGAATAACAAAGGGGAAGAAAGAGAGAGAGAATTTAAAAAAAAAAAGAAAAAAACAGGTCTTGGCTATCTGACAGACCTGAATTTGAACTATAGCTCTCTAGCTGTGTGACTCCAAGCAAAATGCTTAACTTCTCTGAGCAATATTTCCTCATTTCTTAAAGGAGTATAATAATATCTATCTTACCAAATAACTGAAATAGCATGTGTGAGAACTTGGCTCATTGCAGTTACTCAGTGAATAACTTTCAAAAACCAATTTAACAATTATTAAATGCTCAATATGAGAGTCCCTTTACTAGATATCGGGGCTATAAAGATGAATAAGAAATGATCTCTTACTCCAAAAGAATTCAGGTGTGTTTTTTATATGGAAGATTTTTACAAACCAGGAATGTTCTGTAATACAGCAGAGTGCGGAAGATGCAGACAACCACTTGATCAGAAATCATCAGTTTGACTTTTACATCCAAACCAGATGCCTTAGCCTTAGATGTAAGGACCTCCACCATCTAACCCAGAGATATCTTTGCAACTTTATGTCCTGCCTCTCCCTCTACACACGTACTCTACACTCATATTGCCTTGAGAGTGTTGAATCATTTAGGATTAGATGCTTTAGCTCACACTGTTCCCATCAGGCCGTCTCCTTATCCATTTATCAAAATCCAACCCTACCTTTGAGGTCTAATGCAAAATGCACTTCCTTCCCAGTGTATCTATCACCCATTTCCCTCAACCAGATTAGTGTCTGCCTCCTCTATTCTACCAGGTAAATTCACTTAGACCACTGCTGTGAACTCAATGGTTTAGGACTGTAATTACTCCTGTCTGTCACCTGCACTAGACTGGGGGCAGGAACACAATTTATCCATTTTTGTGTCACCCCTACATGTAACATATGGTACATGTATAGTAAAAGCTTATGTTTCCTTTCCAAATGGAACTAGGCTATTATTTCTATAAATGCAAATAAATAATGATGAGAACAAAATCCTTTCTCAGGCAAGTGCCTGTGGGTAAGGTTTTGAATTCAATTGATACTTGAAAACTGGACATACATTTTTTGTATTAAGTGACCCAGAATTGAAAATACAACTTTAGTGTAGATGAAAAGATAAAAAGTATATACTGTGAAGTAAGCAATGTGTAAAATACAATCTGTTTTTATAAAAAATGCCATCATTACTATATTATTTATATATATATATTATATATATAATATATATTATATATATTAGATTATGTATGGAAAAAAACCTTGAAAATTATATGCTAAATTATTATTGCTAGCAGTGGAATTATTGAAAAATTTACCTTCTGTGAATTATAGGCTTCATTATTTAAATGTTCTACAATGAGCAGGTGTAGTTTTATAAACAGAAAAAAAAAATTAACTTAAAAGAGATAACCCAAGGAGTTAGGTCTTGGAGTCTTTTGCCCATTACTGTTTTCCTGCTAAAAATTTTCTTTAACATGAAAAATAAGACTTCCTAAAGGAAATGAATGGCAGTAATTCTATTTTTAAAGTAAAAGAAAACAAACACTTCTTATGCCTTTCTTCTCTTCTGTACCGGGGACCCAAAGGAAACAGAAACCTGGTATCATGACAACAGGACTCATGTAAAAGGCAAAAATAGTCAACCAAAATTATTTCCTGCATTTTTTTTCCCTTTCCTCATTTTCTGCCATACTTAGGCACTTGATTTTTTTGGTCTGATCTTCATCGACGTTAGTTGAGAAAAATGTTTTCTAATACTGCACAGACTGAATCAAGTGGAAGCCAGTCGTGTGCAGCATAGATTTAGCAGAGGGATAAGGGAAGCAGGCGCTTCAGAATTTTCCTGCCTCCCCTGCGAAGGTTAAAGAGAACTTAATTCAACCTGAAGTGCTGTAAATATCCTGAAAGGAAGCTCCTTTAACAGAATTGATGTAGGGGAGCTAACCGCTGTCTCAAAGCAAAAGCACACCCTCTGTAGTTTACAGCAGTTTGGGGCAGAGGGCAGAGGTAAAAGCATAGGGGAGTGGGAAATGGAACCTGCTTCCCGAATTGGTAAGCAAATTAAGAATAGCCCCAGAACTATCATTCATCAAATGTTTTCAATACTTAAGGTACCGCTGAGAAAGTAAAAAAATAAAAGATTAAAAAATTAAAAGAAGCATATTTCATCTTGAAATGTCCTTGAATGTTCAGTGTTTAATTTTATTTTGGGAACCTTTTAATCTCGGGACAGCTGTAAAGAACGCTTTTCTAGCTTCCTGGGAGGGAATTAAATAATAGGTGAACTCAGACCAGAACTGAGATGATTCTGCTCCTAAACAGAATCTCCATTCCTGTTTAGGATTAGGAAAAATCAACATTACAAAGATATTCTGCCTTTCTACAAATGCCAGGGGAATAAATAGAATAGAGATACAAGTAGGACTTTCAAATTCTGTATTTCACAAGTGTTGTAGAATTGCAAGGCGATTTTAGTTCTCGTGATCATGATTATTTCATTGAATGTTCCTCTTAGTCAACATTTCTTTCTTTTATTCATGTGTTCATTCGTGTATTCAATGAATATGGATTAAATGTTCATTATGTCCAAAGCACTAAGTACTAACACGCAGGGATACTGGTAAGAGGTTTCTGCTTCTATTCGCACAAGAGGAGAGAATGGACCCCACTCCTCCTCCCTTGCATTCTAGCTGACGGCTCTCATTCTTGTCTACACTGGGCCTGGCTCTGGAGACTGTTCACCTTTAACTAGTTACCTTCAATCTACATAAACTGATTCAACAGTGATTAGAACTATATGTGAATTAGGAGTTTTGAATCACAGTTTTGAATCACAGTTTTGAATCACAGTTTTGAATAAGTTTTGAATCACATTTTCAGGCCCTCTCATACAGAAAAAAAATAGCAATTTAATGTAGTGGTTCATAAAACTTACTATACATTAGAATCATCTGAAAGGTTCTTTAAAGTTTTGATGCCCAGTCTACATCCATACTACACAAATCAGAATCTCTGGGAATGAGACCAGGCATCAGTGTTTTGTGTTTTGTTTTGTTTTGTTTTGTTTTTGTTTTGTTTTACAACTCCACACGTGATTCCAATGTGTGGCCAAGGTTGAGAACCAATGTTTCAGTGAAACTCGGGACAATTATGAGTATGCCCTTGCATCTGAGATTTAGTTTTCTTTATTCACTAGGCTTTTCCTCCCCTATATTTCTGACAAGTAGCATGCTGGAAACTTCATTCTGTCAACATTGGGGTGTTGTTTTCTAAAGATCATTGACATATAGATTTAATTATTAGAACTTACAGTACAGCCACTCCAGGAGAACCAATGCCAAGCATCAAGACCTGTATTTTGCCAACGAAGGGCACAATGCCCAGATACTATATGAGGGAAATCCCAAAGCACTTACAGAAATTTAATCTGCAAATCTCTAAGCACTTGCCTAGTAATAAAAGTATAGCAACTACATCATATACAGAAAAAAAGAGCTGGCCATACTCAGAGTGCCCCTTCCTTCATCTCTTCCTCCCTTCGTTTTCCTGAACTATTTTGCAGCATTAGAAAGGCAAACAGAAAGAGCAGAAGAGCAAATATTTGTTGAATGTTTATATTTTTAAATTATTTAAAATACATAGGGAAAGCATTTGAGAAATTCTTAAGAGGTGAATCCTCCATTTTATAAACCTGGATTTATTTTCTAGAGTCTTTATTTTCAATATCCAAATTTTTATACCTAAACCAAACAATACATTAGGCCAAAAATGATCTAATGCAACCAACTGACTTTTACAGATGAAAGTGAGGTGTATGAGTTCCTTATATATTTTGGATATTAGCCTCTTATCAGAGGCATTGTTTCCAAAAATCTTCTCCCATTTGGTTGGTTGTCTCTTTATTTTGTCGATGGGTAAGGAGGGTGGGGGCTGGTAGATGAGGGTACAAGGGATCAAATATATATGGTGATGGAAGGAGAACTGACTCTGGGTGGTGAACCCACAATGTGATATATAGATGATGTATTACAAAACTGTACACCTGAAACCTATGTAACTTTAGTAACAATTGTCACCCCAATAAACTTTAATTTAAAAAAAAAAAGAAAGACAGTGAGGGAGGGGTACATTTGATTTTACACAAAATAATTACTTGGATAAAAGATGAAGTCAATGATGGAAGCAGCAGAGATCTACATAAAAAATAAGGAAACTCAAGTGAAAAATATTGCATAAATGTTTGTATACATGCTGGGCACTGTTATAAGCCTATATTAATTTTCACCATCAAGAGACCAAGTTTATAGTTCTCAGAAGATTCAGCACTTCATTTGGATTTTTTTAAATTATGAAATATTCTGCAAAGTATAAATAATGAAACAAAAACCATATGCCTACCATCTAGCACAAGAAATAAATCATTAATATTACAATTAAATCCTTCTATCTACCAACCCCAGATCCCATTTACCCTCCCACCCTCTTACAAAAAAATTTCAATATTAAATTTGAGATTTGTCATTTTCATTAATATTGTTGTATTTCTATTCTGTCTTTTTAGCCATGAATGATATATAATACTGGTTTGTATGTTTTAAGCTATGCAAATGGAATCATGTACTACATATACTTATACAACTTGCTTTTTATCTTTCTATGTAATATTCCTAAGACTCATCTATGTTGATATGTGTAATACTTTATTTAGTTTTGCTACTGTAGAATATTTCATTGTATGAATTATATCAATATTTTACATTTTTAATTGTTTGTGTTGTCATCCATTAGTATTTTTACATTTTATGCTTTGCAAATTTTTTATATAACAATGCTGCAGTGTACATTTTCATGCCCATGTTGTTGAGTATTCCTAATATATACCCAGGACTGGAATTACTGGGCCATAGGATATATACAATTTCAACTGCACTAGATACTGTTAAACTGAGCTACAAAGTAGTTATCCCGTAACTGTATACTCCCACAAGTACTGAATGAGAGTTCTTAATTTTTGTTTTCTGGCAGTGCTCTAGAAAAACCTCTTTAACAAAGCCTAGTCACCAAATCACTTAATGAGACTCATAATGAAGGTATTCTTATGATATAAAATGTCACTGATGCTCCATTACTAAAGTTGGATCTTACAGTTTTAACCTTTTAAGGAAAGATAACTTGGGTAGGTTATTAGAGTGTGGATATTTTTTTAAATTCCAAAAGCATTTTATAAATAAGTACAATATAAATTTAATGATAGTAGCTGGGCCCACAGGGATAATATTTACAGAAAATTTTAGAGATGGATTATGACTAAGGCAAGTAGGTGCAGGATTAAAAAATACCCATTCTGTGTATTAGGCATTAAATTTAACGATGGGACTAAATTCCACCAAATGCAAATACTTATTTTTTTTAAAAACCATAGAAGGGATAAAACTATCCATGAATGAAAGTGAAAAAACTGTCTGGTTTGTGTTGAATGGGTTTCAAGTCTGGTAGGCATCTACCCAGACTATGAAAATTAAAAGTTAATGGCATGTTTAATTCTTTCTGATTAAAATTGATATGTATTTCTGAAGCCTGGCAATTGTGTATGTAAGTCACAGTACAGAACCAACCCTCAGGTTCATGAGGGAGAAAAATTGATCTCTTTGTTTATTTCTTTCATGCTCACATTCCAAAAAAAAAAAAAATATATATATATATATATATATATTTGTGGAGAATCTTCTATGTATTTGCTATTTATGCAGGTACAGTGAAAGGCCTAATAGGCCTAAGGATATCTCTGTGCATGCAGAAACTGATACTAATAAGCACTAATACTACTGTTTTCATGCATGTAGATCTCCGCTATGGAGTCTCTGTATCCTGAGAAATCTCCTTATTAGAAGGTTGATATTGCTATTGACTGACTGAGGGAGAGAAACAGGATAAAAAAAACCAGAAACCAAAGGACACAATCATGTAGAGACTTGTGGAAGCCATCTTTCAACATGATCTCCAATGATTCTTGCCTTCTGATATTGACACCCTTATATTCCCTCCCACATTGAATAGGACTGATGAGTAACAAACAGTATACTGAGAATGAAGATGTATGACTTCTGAAGCTAGGTCATAAAGAAGACATTACAGCTTCAGCTTGCTCTCTTGGATCACTTGCTCTGGGGGAAGCCAGCTGCCATTTTGCGGACACTCAAGCAGCCATTTAGAGACACCCACATGGCAAGGAACAGCCCTCCTCTCAATATCCACACCCTGTGAGCTAGCCACATGAGTGGACCACCTTGGAAGTGAATCCTCCAGCCCCAGTCAAGTTTGCAGATGACTGCTGCCTTGGTCGATAGCTTGATTACAACTTCATGAAAGTCTCTGAGCCAGAACAACTCATTTTAGCTGGTCCTGAGTTCCTGATACATAGAAATTGTGTAAGCTAATAGATGTTTATTATTGTTTTAGGTGTTAAGTTTTGAGGTAATTTGTTATGTAGCAATAGATAACGAATACAAGATTCAAAAGAGGAAATAAGAGCAACTCTCATTCTTCCTTTCTCTAAAATTGTAGTAAATGTTTCTCTTTACTTCTGTTTTTTGTAAAGAATTATAACAGTCTTCCAGAGAGAAAGAAAAAAATATCTAAGACGCTACCTCCAGGAAAAACCTAGTATAGTAAAAAGAAAAATGTAGCACCCAAAATGAGTTTATTCATTCATTTATTCAACAAATATTTATTGAACACACTATATGTTAGATACTGTGCAAAGTTAGGTAACTACAACAGTTAACAAGATAGCCATGAATGCTGCCTCATAGAATTTACATAATAATAAGTGAACTGCACAACAAAGAAAGTAAATAATTCAAATTCTTGTGAATGCCATGAGTCCAACAAATGAAGTGTTGCATATGGAAGGGGGGGAGTAGAATCTGCTTTAGATCGTGTGATACGTAAGGATGACACATAAACTATGGCTTCAAGGATAGAAAAAGAAAGGTAGGAAGGGTAGCCTGGGGAGAGAGAATGGCATATCCAAAGGTCCTGGGTTCCAGAGACACAATGAATGAACTGAAAAAGGCCAGTATGCCAAGGGTCTCATGTGTGACGAGGAGACTAGCATGAAACGAGGTGGGGGCTCATCCATTTTTCTTCTACATGCTATGAAAAATAAACCATTGTGAGAAGGCACATACAAGGCAATACATAGATTATGTATTACAGAATTGTACACTAGAAACCTGTGTAATTTTACTATCCCCATTGTCACCCCAATAAGTTTTTAATTAAAAAAATAAAAATTAAATTAAAAAAAAATTATTCCACTCACAAACAAGGCCTGTTTTAGATAGTCCCTCTCGTTCACACCTAAAGAAATATAATTTGAGGGTAGAACTTGGATCAAACCACACATTAAACTTGAGCATTCAGGAACTGCCGGTTCCTCGCTCCTCCAAGCCCTAACCAACGGTCTTCCTCCTTTTGCCAGGAAATCTTGTGTATTATTCTAGACTTGCAGTATCAATGCACAGCACTACAGACTTCTCTGTATACCTGTGATGGCGGAGTCCAGTCTCAATGCTGCAGAAATGTTCAACAATATGCATATATCTCAAAAGCCTAAATGTGAAGGAAACCTAAGGCATATCGGATTTAACAATTACTGGAGACAAAAAAACGGTTTAGTTGGAAAGTTTCTGGCACTTCTCAGGGGATTACGTGACAGCTTTAGACTAAGTTTGAAGACCAAGTTTCCTGAGTGTTCAGACTTAAAATTCTGTTTCTGTATAAGACCTTTCCGACTCTGTTTGCTGAAGAAAGAGACTGTGAAATGTAAAGCCTTGAAGTCACATTGTAATACTGCTGGCTGGCCAGGTGTTAAGGGACCTCCTGCTATTTATTTAGCCATGTCTCGTAATGCCCTTTCCAATCCCGAATTCATTCTTGCCTCCAGAAGATTATTGAAATGGGACTTGTGAGATATACAGTCTATTTCAACAAACAGCAATCTAATTCTTCCTTTACACATTCCAAGGAAAGGGGGGAAAATCACCTTGCCAGCTGGTACACAGGCTGTGCTGCACTAAAGCTATGAGAATCCTAACTGCCAAGAGGGCACCGAGGGATTTTAAAATACACAGTGTGGATATGTCAGAAGAAGCATTTTATGAGGGATTTAATCTGTTCATTTGAAAGAGTGTGGTGTGAACGGTCCCATGGGGCTTACCTCCAGGGCAGACAACGTTCTCACTCTGTAAAGACTCCCACCTGATGAGAATCAATACATGTGCTTGGTCTTGACTACAAATAGTTCATTACAAGCTCAGAAAAGGGCTGTTGTCAACTCCATTTTGCCTTCTTCCCAGCTTTTATGGCCCCAACTTCCTCTATGTCACAACTATTTGATACGAAAGTAATGTATCAGGCAATTAAAAAGCTAAAAATCTCACGATGTAAATCATAATTACAGAAGAACAAGTGTCTCGCATTTTTTAAATCCTGGTGCCTGTTGACAGCGGGACAAGCCTGCCCTTTATACTTATGCTGTCCCCTCCTGTAAAACTTCTCCAAATGCACAGGCTGAGGCTGGCGGTCCCTAGAGAATGCTTAACGTGCCACAGTGTGTCCTTCTGGAGACATGGATAGTCTCCTGGGCCCGAATTAGAAAACCTTGAGCAGGATGAGAAGAAGCAGATGCACTGTCAGCCACAAGCTATTCTCGTCCTTGCAGTTGCTGCACATCTCCAAAATGAAGACAGCCATTCTCAGACTCCCTGAACAGGCTTGAAAACAGGGTCACTCTATCCCTTTGATGTCATCCAATGTCATGCATTTCACATTGGGGGAAGCACACTTCATTTCCTTATTGAACTTTTTATTAAAGCATAACATACAGTCATGAAAGTGCAAATATGTTAAGTGTATAGCTTGATGAGTTATCCCAAGGTGAACATATTCGTGTAACCACCAGCACTTTCACTCACCATTACTAGCCCTCCCTTCTCTCAGAGGTAACCGCCATCCTCTCTTCTAATGCCATCGTTAGTTTCCCTTGGTTTTGAATTTGATATGAATGGAATTACACAATATACATTGTGGTGTTTTTTTTAATCTGAGCTCTTTAGCACAACATTATGTGAAATTGATCCACATTATTAAATTTACCAGGAGTTTGCTCATTCTTACTACTGTGTAATATATCATTGTATGAATACCATACTTCCCTTATCCTTTCTGCTGTTGATGGACATTTGAGTTGTTTCCAGTTTTCGATACTGTGAATAATGTTGCTAAGGGTGTTTATGTACATCTTATGCACATATATGTAGGCACTTTTGTAGGGCATGTGCCTAGGAGTGGATTTACTGACTTTTATAAACACATTTAGAATTTCTTCTTAACGTTTTCATCCTGGAAGATACTTTACACTTCATTTCCCAGAAAAATATCAACTATAATACCAAAAGCTTTTTCTGCCAGTTGGTTCTTGGAGCTATACTAAATATCATAGAATGATAGTAGGCTGGTGGACAGTCATTGACCTTGGGCATTTGTGTTCTCAGCTCTCCTTCTGGAGGTAACCAAGAGGCATTCCTGACCAAGAGTCTGACCAATCGGTGGGTGTTCTCCTGCTGCCACAACCCCTTTTCTTAAGGTAGCATCTGTGTCTTTCTGTGCCACTGTCTGGGATTTTCTGCCCGTTTCATACTTCCCTATTGCCAGAATCACATACCACAGTATCAGAATTACACAATGAAGCAACCTATGAGTAATTTTAATCACTATAAATGTCCTTCTTTGAGAAACCTTACACCCCCACCTCCAAGGGAAGCAGCATGCTAACCATGTTAAGAATCATACTGACTCCATTTCCACATGGCTCACCATCTCCCTCAGACAACAAGGTTTCTACACACTGGCTCCGACTTGCCCTGAACGTTGTGTGACCTCTAATAAGGTAACTCTATCAGTCATTCCTAGTCCCTTAACAAGCTTGCACTTGAACACCTAACTATTCATAAGAGAAAATAGTTTACAGTATTTCAGAACACTTTTGGAGTATCTCATAATCCCCAGTTGGTAAATTTTAAAATGAAAATCTTTTCACTCATCCCAGTTAGTCTCATATGAAGAACAATTAATGACTATTCTCTTAATAGTCACATTTTACATAAAATTAAAATTGCTTTTAAGCCACCATTTTCCTTTCCTCCGATTAAATAATTGCAAAGCTTTTCTTTTCAGAATGAGTTCTATCCACATAAGAAATGTCTAAGTCCGTAGAGAATTTTTGTAAGACTTTATTTGAGCCAAACTGACAACATATGCCATGGAGCGAGATCTCAAATGGTCCAGAGAAAACCAGTTTGGCAGCTTCTTTAATACATTTGAAATTAAGGAGGGAATGTAAGAAAGATGACACAGAGGTGGGCAATAGCAAGCAGATATTGGGTTATAGGATTATTAACAGGATTATGTGCTCTCTTGAGTGTAGTTTCAGTTTATTTCAAAGTTGTGTTAACCTACATACATAGAAACAACGGATACGTCTTAATTAAGGCAAAGGTAAACTTTTACTAAAGAAGTTATATTCCTGGAGCATGACTACCCACCGTGACCTGCCCAGTTAGGAATTTATGATCAGATCACCCTGTGAGGTTACTTTACACAGAACTCCTTTTTTGGTCCACAACTTTAATAGTCAATTCTCTACTTATTACCATTCTTCGCAATCTAGCTACCCAAGTTCTTAATTTTGGTGCTCCAAACTGTCTTGAGTCATTTATTTATAATTGGCCATTGCCAAAACCTATACGATTTTTTCATTCATTTATTCATCCGTTCAATAAATAAATATTTGTTTTGAGCTTACTTGAGATTCAGTGTAGAACCAGACAGATCTCATGGAGCTCACTTCCTAAACATATTAGAAAACAAATTAAAAATGTGAAACTTATCAAGGCAATGAGGAAAATAAAACTGAATGCTTGCCTAACGAAGAATGACCAGGATAGGGGCTGTTTAAGTTAACATGATTGGGAAAGGTCTTTCTGAAGAGGTAACACTAGGACTGAAATCTAAATGATCTGAGGAGGCAGCCACGAAAAGGTGTGTGGAAAAGTATCCCAGGCAAAGGATACAGCAATGAGCAGAGAACATCAGGATGCCTCCAGCATGAGCTGCAAAGGGACAAGAGCCGTGAAGAGAGACTAGGAAGGCAGTGGGAACCAGCTCACACCCAGCCTGTTGGCTGTCATTAGGAATTCATCTTGCAAGTTCCATAGATAATGACTCCATTAATGAATGATAATATAACTATAATTTTTCTTTCTGGATAATAAATGCCAGGAGTGTGATTCTATCACTATTGTATGCTCTTTTCCACTCTGTGGTTCCCAATACTCCCAAGGTGTCTCTGCCATAAGCATCGCTAGTGTCCCAATAGTTCTGTTCCATCTTTTTGTCCCTCTTCGTCTAATATGTAACCTTAAAGTGAATCATTTTTTATAAGCCAAGATTTAATTCTATCATCACTGAAGAGCTGAGGTGTAATCCACATAATTTTTCACATGTAATTATCCTTCCCTCAGCCAATAGGAAGCAATAGTTAAGAGCTTAGGCTTTAGATTAAATCCAAACCAGGTTCCATTTCTTTTTTGGACATTTTTACTGTGTGTAACTCATGCATTACTTTACCTTTCTGAGTTATTTTATCTGAAAGTGAAAACTATGCATCTACTCCAGCGCTGTTGTAAGGATTGATGAAAATGCACATTAACACTCAATAGATGGTCATTAATAATAATGATGCTATTTTAAAAAGTAAAAATCAGAATTTTTCAGTAAAAAGAGATATTGGATCTTACCTTATCCATTCCTCTCATTTTATATTAAAGCCTCTCTGAAGCTAAAGTAATTGTCAATGTTCTCATAGTTAGTGAGAATTAAACCAGATTTCCCTAGTCAATATTCTAACAGAGGAATAATTCAACCATTCACCTCTTGCTTTAGCTTTCAGGTTGGGCTTCATGAACTACACAATCATTATCTGAACAAACCACAAATACAGTCTGATTCCTGATGGGCCCAATTGCAATTGAAATAGTGTGTGGTTTAATAAATGCTATTTATTAGGCTTGAGAGACTCAAATCATGAACTCTACTTTTTATTCAATTTATTAAGTGGAAAGCCAATAAGAAGATGTGATTTCCATAAAGACAAAATGTGGATTGTAATTTATAGACAAAGCTCAGACAAGGAAATAAATTGCAGGTGATAGAAGAGCTTTAGTAAGCAAATTATTGGGCAGTGCATATGTCGACTAAGGGCTAAAATCTAGAGAAGTGGCTGGTATGGCATGGAATTATGTGAAGCCCATTTATTTCAAATGATGTCATTGGCAGGTTTTCACATAGTTACCACACTGACATGAACTGAGCTATATAAGTATAAGGGAAAGAAATCCTGAGGCTAAAGTGAAAGTTTAACAAGTGGGCTTTTTCATGAACTTTGTATATTATACTTATATCTAATCTTTATTGTTGGCTTTTTAAATTATTGAATTATTTATTTATTATATAAGCAAACTGTGGTCACAGAGGAAAATAGGAAATATAGATAAGCAAAAGGAAATTCATCCATAATTTTACCACTCAGAAATAACCATTATTAAGATCTTGCCATTTACACACATACAAACATTAATTCTTCACACATCCATGTTAATTCTTATTTTACCTAAAAAGATAGATCAAATAAAATTGATGCAAACTTTTAAGCCTAATAGAATACTTCATTATAACAAAAAAGTGATTATAACAAATGAAAAAGATATTTCATATGAAGAACTTCAAATTTTCATGATTATTGTTTACGACATACTTAAGCAATACTCCCTTTTCAGAATGTATAGGGATTTATGATAACATATTCCATTCTAATTCAATAAAACTTTACTAAACACCTTTAATGGTCCCACTATTGGGTAAAATACAAAATAAGTGTCTATGCTTTTAAGGAATTCTATCTGCAGAGAAGACACACACACACACACACACACACACACACACACACACACAAAAAAAAAAAAAAACCTCAATTACTTGTGCAAAATAATTGGTAGGAGGCAAAATATACACATCGAACTTCTTGTGCTGATGAAATCAATGTCCCAGTTTTACAAGGTCTTTACTATGAAGTAGGAGTAATATTACCTGTCTCCTCCTCTCATCATAAGAGGAAAGATAAGGTAAAATCCATTACATACTTTGCATTCTCAAGATATTTTTGGTTTGCTCCCACCTACTTCTTATTCCAGTCTGCACAAAGATGGGATTCCTAAGTTATTTTGCAGTTACAGACTCAACCAAGAAGGCAAATTTTTAAATGTTCAATGTCTTTTGGATTTGCCAGTACGGACAATTAATGCAGCCATTTTCAATCTACTTTTTAATTTTACTCTCCTTTAATTTTTTCTAGGTTACTTTAAAATGTCTTTTATATAAATATGGCTTTATTGTATATGAAAGGCAACTGCTATTAAATGGCTCATGATAATCCGTTGCTTCCTTTGTCTGGAATCCTCAGCCCCTCCCCTTTCACCTAACAGCTCCTCTTCCTGTTCTCAACCCAATGACCCTTTCCTTAGGGAGGACTTTGTTGATGTCCACAAGTTTTTTCAACTCCATGTTCTTATACCCGTTTGTATCCTCTTTCAAACACTCATCTCAGCTATAATTTGGTATTTATTTAGGTGATGATTTACCAGTGTTTCTATCCCTCACCAGACTGTAAGCTCACGATTTTGCTCACAACTGTTATCTACTGTACTTAGCACAGTGCACAGGACGTGGCAGACGCTTCATAAATGTTTATTGAATAATTTACCTGAGGTTAGCTAGAGATGTTATTTTCATCATCTTTTTTTAAAAGCTAATTTGAATGTATTCCTCATCTTTATTCAGAGTTCTATACAAGATAGGTACCTATAGTGTATGTTAAATGCATGGTATTCAATAAGTAGATACTAGTAAACTCTAGTACACGATTACATTCATTTAATGTTTTTGAGAATCATAAGTAATATCTTTTTTATTCATTCCATATCTAAAGTGAGAAATCTCTCCTTAATAAGAACCACTTCTGAACCTAGCTCAGTCAATCAAAGCAATACATATAATAGGCTCTGTAATATTGCATCTCACCAAAATGGGCACATAGAATAAATCTATACTCTCTGTCCATGGCTTATGGAAAAATCTGACTGTGAATTCAGCAATGATTACCCTATACGTAAGAAACAGGAGTGTCAACTTAGCTCATGACCCTGACATTAATAGAAAAACTGAAAATTCTATTAAAAGTTTTTGCCATTTAATCACTTATTAACTGACACACTTATTTTTTTACTTAAGAAAATTTAAGAAAAACATCTTTCATTTCCTTGTGGTTTCCAAAAGGCTAATTTAATCCATACATGCTGTGAATTACATGTTATTATCCAAGGTTTATTCATCATAAACTTTGAGCAGCTTATATGCATCAGCCACAACACTGAATGTGGTCACAATTAAAGAAACCCAGCCCAAACAGGAGTTTCTACATTTTACTCACTTCTCTCTCTTGAAAGCATCAAAGAAGTCCAAGAACTTAGTCCGCTACAACTCTTATTACAATTTTCTGTCATCTCTCATTCTGTAGTACTTCAAAATTCCCAGATCTCTCCCTTTCTCTATTTACCCCTACAGAACTCCTTCAGTCCTGCCATCTTGGTTCCCCACACCCACTGGATGGGCTCCCCCTCTGCATACTCCCAACAGCTCTCACCTTTCTTCTAACTAACCCCTGAGCAGGATGGGTCTTGTTAGTCTTAATTGCTTTCCTCACAGGAACTATTTAGAAGATTTACTGTTTTATCATAGGCCAATGGTGAGTGGGAGGGGAAGCTGTGAATCTAGATGTATTAATACTTTTCATGTCACAATATAAGCATTAAAAACCCATCTCCTTTAATAAGTAGTAAGAAGCTCTTAGCCCGATGTAATTATCCAGGGATATACTTGGTTGCTGAAGAAAGGAGAGTGTGTGTGTGTGTGTGTGTGTGTGTGTGTGTGTGTGTGTGTGTAGGGTATGTATGGGGTGTGTGTGTGTGTGTGTGTGTGTGTGTGTAAGGTGTGCATGTGTGTATGTGTAGGGTGTGTGTGTGTAGGGTATGTATCCCAGAGATACACAGATCGAGCGTAACTGCTGAAGAGTGGAGAGGAAGGGACAGTGCCACCAAAGGAAGAACATCTCAATGAGTGAGATTGTGAAATTAGCTCTCTTTCCAGATTTCAAGCCCCTTTCTCCCATCACCTTTCCTCTGCAACACACATAGACATGAACATTTTGGGAAGAACAGTGATATCATTTCTCAAATTCAAATCATAAATCATGGTATCATGCTTCATTGTTTGAGGCACAATGGGAAGTAAAGTCTTCCTAATCTTTCCCTACTGTCCCTCAATCGACACTCAGCTTGGTTCTTTATGAAGGTCCCATAACTCCTCTCATACCTATCTGAACAGTAGCCAACCTAGGCATACATGCATATGTGCATATAGAATCATGTAGATTTTTGTGGATATACTTATATACGGTATCAAACTACATCATATCCTGCACGTTCCTATCTTCATGTCTTTAAGATTTTTCCTTATTAGTATATATTGCATTTATGTTGTATCTTTTTCTTATTTGAACAATGCTGTAGTAACCTCCTTGTATAGGCTCCTGGTTCATGAGTGTGTTTCTCAAATCTGGCTTCACATTAGAATTAACCAGAGATCTTTTAAAATACTGCTGCCTATGCTCCTCAGCCTCTCCCTCCCCTAGACCAGTTAAATCAGAATCTCTGGAAGTGGGTCCCAGGCATGGGTATTTAATAGTCTCCCCAAGTAATGTTAACATGCAACAGAGTGGAAAATCACTACTAATTATGAAAAATTGGAATTGTTGAGTTGAAGGGTATATACATTTCACATTTTGAACCATTTTATAAAAGGTTAAATTCTATACAATTGCAAATTATGTAATATTAATACTTCTGCTCTAAGTAGGATTATCAGGAAATCTAAAACTAGACACCAACTACCATGAAAGGGTTTCCTTCTAAGCTGAAATGGCAGCTCCTCCAAGAGGCCTGTGCAAAGATAGTGTCTACCCCACCTCAATGGCACTTGTTTTGTTTTCTTTGTATTACTTGTGACAGTTTGTAATCATTTTGTTTAGTTGATTGCTATCTTTGAGAGCTTGCAACAGAACTTCTAGAGAATAGAACTTCTCCAACAGAACTTCTAGAGAACAGAAACCAAATCCATCTTGTTCCCCCAGTAATCCTAACGTCTGTTATAACAGAGCCTAGCATACACTAGGTGGTCAATGTGTGTGGAACTAATAAATGCCTGTGGCTGTGTGGTCAGTGGGTTAGCATGTTAGGCTGTGATGAGGACAGTGAAATGAAGGGAAAATACTGGCTGCTCTCATTTCCTAGTCCCAATATTCCAAACACAAAACAAGTATTTTATCTTAGCCAAAAAGAACCTAAAAACCTACACTATCATATGAGGTACCGATTAATGTGTGGCAAATCTTGTGGTAAAAAACAAAAACCCACAATGATATTAGAAAGTAGAAGAAGGTAGAATATAATAAGTCACCTTTAGTAATGAACTTGTCCCTTCTCTGCCATTTCCCTGTACTTTGATAAACACCAAAAAAAAAAAAAAAAAGTATACAGCAAAAAGTACAGTTAAGCATGACGAACACTTGGAAGACCTGTGCCAAGAGCGTATCAGCTGTCACTGAGAACATGATTCCTCAGCTGTTGCCCTTCTTTCGCCTTACAAGTAACTCTTGTCACACAGTCCTATAAAAAGTCGGGGTCAAGAGGGAAATTTCATTTTGATTCTGATTATCATATAAAATTACTCAAGATCATAGTTTCAGAAAGCCACAGAATTCTTCTTTCTCCACACAGAATTTTAATAATGCCTAAGTGACAAATACATTGTGCCCAATAGGACTGTTTCAAAACAGGCCAAAAGGCCTCAGTGCTATAAATTGTGAATGTTTACAAAGGTTCTTTCTATAATACACCTGATCAAAACACAAAGAATATTGACTAAGTAAGAATGAGATCATACACGCCATTTCTTTGAAGTGTCAGGTGAATTATTTTTACTTTTTTGCAGTTCTTTTTTTTTCAATATACATATATTTTTATTTTAGAAAGTTTTATTTTAGATTTACAGAAATGTTGAGAAGGGAGTTTCCATGTCCTCCACACCCAGTTTCCTTTGTTAGTGTCTTACTTTAGTATGGTACATTTATCACAACTAATGAAGCAATATTGATACACTATTAGCTAAAGTCCATGCTTCATTCAGATTTCCTTAGTTTTTTCCTAATGTCTCTTTTTTATTCCAGGGATCCATCTAGGACAGCACATTACATTTACTCATCATCTTTCCTTAGGCTCCTCTAGGCGGGTACAGTCTCTCAGACTTCCCTTGTTTTTGATAACTTTGCCAATTTTTAAAAGTACTTGTCAGGAATTTTGTAGCATGTCCCTCGATTTGGGTTTGCTTGGTGTTTTTCTCATAACTGGACTATGTTAGGGATTTGGGGGAGGAGCCTGTCAAATACTGCCTCAGCTACATGGTCAAGGTTAATATCAACAGCAATGTCATGTCACCCTCACGTACCTTTCTTATAATGTGAATGGCATGTTACCTTTGTTATTTCTACTTTTCAAGTAGAAAATTCTACACCAACATATTTTCCTCTATGAAGTCACAAATTCGTGATATGTATTTGGTGATACAAATGCATTTAGAAATATGGTGAGATCATGCCATTTTCCTCTTTAATATGAAAAAGAAAGTGTGTTCCTATTTCAAATTTTTCCTCGGAACACACAAAACTCTTTGACGAAAACCTGTCATGATTTTTAAGGAATTTCTGCACATGGAGCAAAGTATTAATATGGGCTGTGAGCTAAAAGTAAGAACATATCTATCCTTCAGTAATTGCAGAAAAACCCCACTTATCCTTTGATAATCAAAAGGAAAACAAACCGGTGGACAAATTTCTACTATTCACAAAAATAGTGTTTCTATTATAAAACATATTATTATTTTAAAATTATATTCTAACGATTTAAATTTGAAAGAGTTTACTTTTATAAAAATATGCTCAGAATCTTGATTGTCTTGTATGTAAGAAGTGAGTACAGCTAGTAAGACAGGTAGGTCATAACTGAGTCCTTGATGTGGGGCAACATGGGGGAGGGAGCTCATCAAAAACTTCTCCTGCCCACTTATGGATAAAATAATCCAGTAGATCAGGTCACCACATGAGATAAGGAGACTGATGAACTCTGGGTCAGTTGTGATCTAAGTGAATTGTAAATATGAGAATCTTAATCTCTCTCAGCTGTAATATATAAGGAGGAATAATGACCTTCCCCAAGGTGAAGAATGCTTTTATATCAGACCAAAAGAAAATGGCTAATGACTCTATATCTTTAAACACAACTATATTCAACAATTAGCATATGTAATGTGTATATTTACACATATATTTATACATGTATATAGGTACTCCGATGTATGTGTGTATATATGCTCTTATACATGCAATGAATAAATATGGCTCTTTCAAAAACCCCAAATTAGCTACTGTTTTTTTACAAACTAATAATAACTCATTAGTTAAATGCCTCACAAATTAAAAGAACAGAAGTGAAGCTGGAACACTGGTTATTCTTATGCTTCTTAATATGAGAGTCTAGCCTTGCAAACTGAGGAGGCCAAGGACAGAAAAGGAACAAATTTACTCACAAAAACTTACACCATACTGATAATTAAAGTCCTTTTCTCTCTTTATCTCTCTGGCTAATTACATCAATTTAAGTATTTGTCTTACCTCCAATGTATGGATAAAAAACGTAGGTGATTAATAAATAATCAGACTTTATGCCATTTAGGAAGTAAAGTGGATATCTACTTTGAAAGTTATTTTACTATTAGAAAAGTTGTTTTGCAAAAAGGTAAATCTCGCCGTCATTTCCATTCTATTTAAATTTTTAATTAAATTATTGAGAGCAAATTAAGTTATAGGAAGTAGTTTTAAACTATTTTTGTTTAGCATACATTTTGCTAAGCCAGAGTTTGTATTCCCTAGAAGGGAAACCACTTTAAGACTTGATAGGTTTTCCTTATACGTCTGCTTTTTATTTTTAAACATCACTACCTCTTTGCTGACCAACACTTTCTTGCAAGTTTGCAAGGAGGGAGGAGCATGAGCAAAGGAGCTGGGTGAAAGTTGATGGTACTCCCTGCCAAAATTCCAAGCTGAAATCAAATCCTTCAGTAAAGTTTCTTAGGCATGGGGGGAAAAAGAGATTTACAACTTCAGCAGAACTGTAATTCTACCAAGAAAAAGTATCCATCAATCTACTTTACTGTCACCAAAGGATCTGAAGCTGGCTTCGTCATACTTGTCTCCCTGTATATATGGAGGTGACAAAAATTTTTTTTAAAGCAATAGCAGTTTAAAAGAATTGATGAACCCCTGACCCTTTAGACTCCATTTATAGTCGGAGGAGGAATGCCAACCCCCTTGACTAGCGAACTGTCCAATCCAGCTGCATGTGTCAAGATTCTATTAGGCACTAAGTGAAATATATATGCACGCCCTTATACCATTGACTACTCTGGGTCCACCTTCAAGACACGGGGCTGGGATCAACCAAACCAGCACTCCTCTTCCAAGAATCATTTGGACAGGTTCTTTTAGAGGTACTCCTTCTCTTTTTTTTTTAACCCATCCTTTTAAACAAAATGGCACCAAAGAAGGATGTGAAGAAGCCTGCTGCTGCTGCCCCAGCCCCTGCCCCGGCGCCTGCACCTGCCCCTGCCCCACCCAAAGAAGAAAAAATTGACCTCTCTGCCGTTAAGGTAACTAAATGGGTGAATTGTTTGGTCACTGAAACATCGTTCAACAGTAGAGAACTCTAGGAACTTGCAAACAGGTATATTTTTCATTGAGAGAAATGGCATTACTAAGTGAACACATAGATATGGGGAGAAGAGAATCCTGTTTCAAAGATAAATAAACTCAAACATGTAATCTCAGTAAAATTACCATCAGTATGGTAGTATATGTGGAACCTGTATTTGCTCTACTTTTTTGTTCTCTACTTTCCTTTTTTTTCTTAAATTGTCAAAGTGCAATTGAAGGGCAAAGTACAAAAGTGCAAAGGTGTTTTACAGATATTTAAACCAGTAATTCTTTTAAAAATGAAATATCTGTGGAAACCGGATCCCTTATTTTAAAGCTATACAAAAAGGAAAGTTTTAGTCCATGCACTTGTTTCCAAAAGTTTAAAAACAGCTGATGACCCATTTGTCCTGGATCTACTTATTTGACAGCTGCTTTATTTCATCTGAAAAAAGAGAAGATTTTTGCAATTCAAGTTAATTCCCCCTTCAGCTTTGCTTAATAAAATTTGATACAACACTAAATGAGGTCTCAGTGCAGACAATTATGCACTCAAGTGTTTCAGTGACTATAACTGTCATCTTGTTTATTTATACGCAGTATTTAATTCAGAATGTGTGAGTTGTTTCTAAATGAAACTAACCCAAAAAAATACTTTAAAATGTGTCGGTTATATGGCTTTCAGCTTATGTCTTTGAGCTCCTGAATACTGATCTTGAACTAAGGAGAATGTGATTCATTTTTGTGTCAACACTTTGCTGTAATCAAAGTTCTCAAATACCAAAAGATTATCTGCTTTTGGAAAACTGACGCAATGCATGTGCCTGTTATCACTCGGTGATGTGACCCATCAAATGTGCACCCTCTCCTCACTCACCAGGCTCATATTGGTTCAAATGACAGTTTGAAAATCTTCATCTAAGGAAGCTTGCCTTATATGGAAAACTAATGGACCAAAGTGCCTATGAGTAATCTTTCCACTTAAGTCAAAAGTTCTGTACGTAATAAATCCGAATTTTGTTAACAACACGGTTTACTTGCAACGGCAATGCTGACCTATAGATAAAGATTTCATTGACTTTTTTAGTATAATTGTAGATTTTTAAAATATTCTTGATACAAATATTTAATTAAATCATCCTTAGAGATATGTGATGAAATTAAATAAGTATATTCATAATTTTATAGCATTCTGGTTAAACATGAAATTTTGTTTCAAAGTAGGAGTAGATTATCACAAATATTTTATCTAGAGTTTGTCATATTTGAAAAGAACCTAGGAACTACTCTTTTTTTATTATTATTTGTTAGGAATTCTTCTTAACGAATATCCACTTAGGAGGAGAAATGCATGTCAGATATTCAAATAAACATTTTTCTACTTTGAAGACTACATACAGTTCATTAAGAGGAAACCAAATTTTTATCCCCAGTAACCCTAGTTAGTACCTTTCAAGATGCACACTAACTGCATTATACAATGAGCAAGATTGCAGCCAATAAGGTTCCAATAAGTCTGATTATCTCTATTCTTTGACTCTCCACTCTATACTAACTTTACAAGAATCAGTATCAAAGCTATTCCTCTTTATATGTATTGTGATTTATAAGACAATATCATCTCTTTGTATATGGTACTACAAGCATCTGAGAAGGAAAAACAAGTACCTTCTAAAGAAGAAAAATAATTATCTCACTAATGAAAACAGGCATTAAGATTCTTCCCTGAGGACTTGTGTAAGAATAAGTAAATAAATAAAAATTTAGTTCGGCAGAGAAGAGGTCTGCAAGAAAAGACATCACTTTTTTAATCCAGAAATTAAACTGATTACTTGTTCATAATGAGCAGAAAAGGGGCACTTTTCTGAATCTTGAAAATTGGTTTATCCTTTCACCTACATGCTGAATTAATACTAGTATGAGCTAGCACCACTAAGCAAAAGAAGGAAATACTCCCGGAGAGTCTCTGCAAAGATGGGGTGTGCTCTGTCTTCACTAATTCATTGAAAAGCAAGAGAAGTGATATATTCCAGTAAGGGACAGAAACCAAAAAGAAGTTAAGTGAATCTGGAAGAAATGGGAAGAAATTAACCTTTATCTTTCATTCAGAGAGCCCATTCCTGATAGAGAAAAAAAAGAAAGGAAGGGGATTGAAATTAACATATTTTTGTAAAGGAATTTAAATGCCTTCAATGATTTTCATTTATCAATATAAAGTCAGTGCATATGTATAGGTATTATAGCACAGCCAAGAAATGTGAGCAAGGTGAGAACTTAATGAAATTTAATTTCATCCCAGTAGGTAACAAAGCTAATGAAAATGTACATTAAAACATTTCATATTATGATGCTTTTAATCACTTAATGATGTTCCTAGCTATATTACTTCGTATAAGTTATAAACTTTCTTCAAGCAGAGAAAATGAACTTTAAAGAAATTAATAGAGCTGTTATATGTGTTCATTAGCTTTCTGAAAACTCAATAAAGAACAAAACTTAATTGGATTTTAAACTTTCTTTCATAAATCATATGATTTAGAAATCTATCTGCCCTCCAGACTTTGAGTAATGCTAAAGTTTAAGTATAACTAGCTTTTATAGTATTATAATCACAGTAATATTTAATTTCTCAGTATTATTCCAACCTAATATCTGTGTTTCATCTTATAATATACCATGCTTAACAGCCATATATTTGACTCACCATAAACTCTGAACAATCTTAAATATTAATTAGTTTTATCAATTTCTAAAATGTGCTTTTCAATTTGATTTCCTAGTTCATTGGTTATTCGTTTTGAATAGTCCTTCAATTGTTCTGACATAAAACCTTTGATATCTAGGGAATGCTTATCTGATGTCCTACAGCCATGGATTTTCTATGAGTATCCATTTTCAAAATCACATTTACTGCTAATATTTGAACATTAAGGCTACTGTCCTGGATGGTTCTAAGCACTCTTTGCTTTCAGAGAGTTGATACTTCCAGCAACAATGCCCAGGCCAAAGAACACTGCCTGACAGAATCTCAAGTAGCAATTAAAACCTACCATGAGAACAGTTGCAGGTGCAAACACAAGAATTAACACCTATTGCCCCAAACTGCAACTAAGTGAAATAACAAAAGTAAATAAGCAATAAGATGATCATGTGCCTAGATTTTAAAAGACCTCCAAGGTGTAAGTGAGATTTTTGCATGATGCATGCCTTAGGTGATATGTCAGGATTGCTGTGAGGTGATGGGACTTCGAAGCATGGCTCTCATTGTGTTGCTTAAATTTCAATTCTCATTGTAGTCATCACTCAGTCGGGTCATCCCTGACTAGATACTGCAGGCAATATTATAAAAAGTGGTAAAAGTACAAAATGCATTGACAGAAACTCATCAACTAACAAATCTCACAGCAACAATTGACCACATACTTGGAAAGATTTAAACTTCCAATTGAATGGGCAATGTGGAAATATAGCATTCCCCAAAAATACACCTAGGTACTGATGGGTATTCAGTGGAGGCAAATATGACATATACCTTGTGACACATGACTTGTTCTGGTTCAGTTACAGGATAGTTTGCGTTCATCTATAGATTATTTTTTCTTATTGCTAACGAAGCTAATCCAATCTCAGTCCCACTTAGAAGAATTGTTGGGAAAATCAAATGACGTCATGACCTATTAAAAGCTTTGAAAATTATAAAGTTCTTTATAATATAACAACCAATATTCATGGTGAATTTACTCTGTGCCCTGTTATATTTAATTCTTAAAATGTTACACTGAAGTTGTTTTAGCCTCGTGTTGCAGGAAAAGAAACTGAGCCTAAATGAAGTTCATGATCAAATAACTAGTACGTGGTGACGCTAGGATTAACCTAGTGGGCGAAATCCAGAGTCAACTGTGTTAACTATATTCTAAACTACCTCCTGTTTTTAAAGAGTGAGTTGCTGTTTCTAAGAATGTTTGTAAAGGAGCGTTTTTTGCTCTCAGGTGTGAGATAGAGTCGCCTTTATATTACCCTGCACAGCTCTGTGTAGCCAGAAGAGGGAGTGACAAGCACAGATCAGAGCAAGTTCATCAAGACTTTTGACTTTGGTACGTCGCTACTATTCTGGTCTCCACAGCTTTCCCCTATCTTAGCACCCATTGCTGACATGTTGAGTGTTCTCTTTTACAAAACGGAAAGTGGAATAGTAGGAACTTAGAAAGATTCCTAGTCACTTCGCTCCAGCTTTGTATGCAAAGTTGTAAAGAGAACATGGATATATTTTAAAAAATGCTGTTAGAGTAGATTGATAGTTGTCAGGGGTGGAGTTGGAGGTGGGGGAAAGAGGGAAGATGGTAAGAGGATACAAACTTCCACTTATAAGATGAATAATTTCTGGAGATTGAGTATACAGCATGGTGACTATAATTAATAGTACCATATTGTATACATGAAAGTTGCTAAGAGAGTAAATCTTTAAAGTTCTTACTACCAAAAAAAAAAAAATAACTGTGAGGTGATAGATGTGTTAATTAATTGTATTGTGGTAATTACTTCACAATATCAAAGTCATCACGTATCAGATCATCACATTGTACACCTTAAACTCAAACGTTTTGTGTCAATTATATTCCAATAAAGCTGGAAAAAATATAACTATACCAAAGTATTTGAAAATGTTAGTAAATAGTAAAACTGATTGAATTTTTTAAATAATTATGTTTTTAATGAAACATACATATATATCAAACCTGACCTCCAAATTTTTCCACCTGGCTAATATTCTGAGAATTATATGGGATATCTATTTACAAATAAATATCATGATTTAAACTGGAAATCCCAACCAAATATTCTTTGGAATAGTATGTAGAAATATAATGCCACATGTATAATGATTAAACCTTAACCTTATCTAGTTTGAGGAAAAGAACACATTTGGTCAATTTCTAATTAGAAGGAATGGGTGAAAACATTTGTAAGTTGTTTCTAAGTTTTCATTATATACTTTTAAGAGTTTGTCTTCTTTTAGTCTGTTTTTTCAATAATACAAATTCATTTTCAATGCAACTATAACATCAACCAATTTGCATTATTAATCCATTTGTGGTGTGAATATAACCTCAGAAGCAAATCAAAAACTGTTAAGAGACTATCGCTAGGTATCATTATCAAGTTTCCACTTTCAAACATCTCGGTTGTAAAAGAAGATAGATAACCAGTGGAATGGAGTGAGAAAATATTAAAGAGCACCATAACTCTCTAAAATTATTATTTTGAATTACATGTGTCTGGATCATGTCTTTGTGAAGTAAAATGCATTTGAAAAGGGACAGATAAGTCCACCAATTAATAGTGAATCGTACTTTTTGTTTTAAAGATAATGAAATCTTTGGAGACAAGGAGATTACAAAGTGACAGTACTAAATTTAGCCTCCCGACATTTTAGTGCCACAAATGAACCCCCTGGCAAGTTGTCTTTAGAAGTCGTTCCATAATTACCCGGCATCAAGCACCATCTGACTCATGGAAATTGTGGAAAGGATTATATTTAGTCTGCTGATACTACACTTTCTTCTGCTTCTCTTCATACTGAAATACTTGTTGTATGAAGATAGGATCTTTTATAGTTTGTTCCTACATCAACTTCTACAGTTTATTTCTCACCCAAATCAGAATTTGGAGGGCAAAAGTAGTAGTGGCTTCAATTATACTAGTTAAAATTGAAATGATATGGATGATAAATCCTTGCTATTCTAGTCATAAATCAATAACAGTGAGTTGAAGTCAGAGAAGAAACCTTTCCCCTCAAGATAAAACCATATCATATTCAACTTTATATATGAGGTTCTTTGTACCTACTAAGTGCCCAATGGTATAGTTTCCTGTTTATAAAACATCTGAGTCAACTGAACACAACGTTATGAAATGATATTTTGCTTAACTCCTCTTTATCTAAACTACTTCAAAATAATATTATTAATTGAATTTGCAGGGACTCTGAACTTTTCCATTAGAAAAAGTGAGTTGAGGAAGATGCTATTGACAAAAGAATGGAAATCTCACAAAACTGTAGTACCACAAGCAACCCTAGAAATCATGCAGTATAATATATTATATGAGGACATAAGGAAGTTACAACCCAGACAAGAGAAGTTATTTAATCCAAAGATACATGATTTGTTATAAGAAAGCCCAAACAAAATTCTGAATAGTTTAATCCCTATCTAGTTTTCTTTCCACCATATCGAAAGACCTGGGATCTCTACACAGTAATGCTAATATCCATACGTCCCTATTATCACAAAAGGAAATTTTATTCCAAATACGTAGGAAAAAGCAGATACTTATAATTTCTTACAACACACACAAAGAATTATTCTAATGCTCATATTTTAAAAATAAAAGGAGGAAGGAACAAAACCACAACTTGGATTTTTAATAAATAACAAACACATACACAAAGTAGAAAAAGTACAACCCTCAGGAAATATTAAATGTATTTATCAGGTTTTAGCCATGGGAAAGCTGATGAGGAATCTGAAGAAGTGTAGACTTAGATCACACTTAAAATTTTTTATTAAAATTCACTTAGGCCTCTCTGTTAATTCTTGTAGGTCTGAATTGTGTTACTTTAATAATTAAGCCTTTGCTGTAATGTGACCGAATTCAGTTGACTAGTCTAGGCATCCTTAGCAGAGAGATATTCATTTCCTCTTCTGTTCAGATCAATATACCCAATATAGCCATATATTCTCCTTATGTTAGACAACGTGGGCCAGTACTGTATTGCCATTGTTCTAAACTTTTTTTTAATACCATATTAGAGTTATCCAGCCTAGGTATATCCTTTGTTGAGGTAAAAACTCTCAGAGTTCCCAAGTAGTACTTCTGCTGGCCTTTTACAGTGATTCCTAGTAACTCTATGAGATTGGAGTGCAAATTAGTAAATTTTCCCTAGGGTTTGCATAATCCAGGTCTTTGACCTTTCTGCCACGCATTAAATCAGAGAATAGGCAGTTTTCTTGATTAAAAACTGATCCTGGTTAGAGTAACAGCTTTCTTTAGCCTCACCAGTCATTGGTCCCATAGTATCTTGCAGGGATGATGTTCTTTAAAGACTGTAGTCTATATTCCTTCCTAGGGTATTTCCCCTCAGTATTCAACATCACATGTCACCCAGATCATCTTTAATTATAGCTCTTCTTGTTACACTAAATCTTAACATACATCAATTCCAGTGCTTTTTGATTAAATGCATTTGAGTATTTTACCTCTAAACAAATTCCTCTACATACCAGAGACTTTATCTTGTCTTTAATCAATTAACCAAACCTCATGATTACCATTAGAAAAAATGCTTCTCAAAGTGAGAAAAGATCTGAAACATTGCAACAAAAATCCTTTTTAGTAACAGTACCTCATTCACTACTACTTAAATCCAACAGCAAATAGTACATAAGTCATAAGAATGTAGAATGTAGTTATTTTACTACCAGTCTAGTATAAGTATGCAAGCAAAGATGGGAAGAAAAACTCAAAAAAAACCAAACTGAGGGTTGGTGAATTACAAGTTCTGATCATAAACATTTATACAAAATCTATGGACAGGCTCAGGAAACATAAAGCCACATACATCAATAATTCAAGATGAGCATGCCTACTATGTGCTTGGCAGTTCTAGGTGCTGGAGATGCAGTATCAAAAAAGCATGTACACACTTCTTCTAGAATGTAAGCTCTTTGAAGGGACTGACAGAGTCTCTTCTCTCAGGGAATATAATATTCTAGAGAAGGAGCTTATGTTTGAAGGAGAAACTCACTATACATACACGCTAATTATTTTTTTTAAATGATGACATTTAATCAGATATTTTTTAATTAAATGTATTGGGGTGACATTGGTTAGTAAAATTATATAGGTTTCAAGTGTACATTTCTATAATACATCATCTATATATTGCATTGTGTGTTCACCACCCAGAGTCCAGCTCTCCTTCCATCACCAGGTATTTGAACGTTCTAATAATTTTGAGTTAATGAAAATCTGTTGAGCATTTAATATAGGCAAGGTATTTTATAATTATTGGGGATAAAATCAAAGAATAAGGCAGGGGAGGCCCTCCAAGATGGAGAAGTTGGGCTAAACCTGCACCTGGGTTTATGTCCTGGACAAAGGTAAATGGCTTTTTTAATGACCTGTGCTTCCCAGAAGTTTACAATCAGGAAGGTTAAACATATTTTAGTGGGAGGAGGGGGCTAGGTAAATAGAGAAAAGGTTCTTTTCAAGAGGAGGTGATTTCATCAGGGCCTTGAGGAATAGTTAATTTCTAAGAAGCAGAGATGAGAGAAGAGCATTCCAAATAGAAAAAACTTAAATCTAATTTTTAAACAAACCAGATGATGACATAGCGAAATGAGTTCAAAATCATCTGACTTTAATATTTATATCATGCCTTTGTTCAAAGGGCTGATTACTTTACCAAGGAAGAGATGCCAGAGAAATTTTTTGTCATTTGTAAAACTGTACCAGAGAATACATTTCCCATTTACTCTATGAGCATGGCACTCAGGTTTTTTAACCTTCAAACGACAATTTATTCTCTAGACTAGGCTATACGGTAGCCTTCTCTACTGTTGTCAATAATTTGCTTAAATGTTTGCTTTTATTCTCAATAGATACAAAAAAATCTAACCTCTCATTCTGTATGTGATGAAGATATAGAGAAAAACTAGAATGAAATAGTTTGGCTACTGCCTACCACTTCTATTTTCATAATAATAAACATTTACATAATATCCAAGCTTATTATAACATAAATACAACTTTTAAAGTGCCTTTCTAGTTTACTCAACAGATTTTATACAAACTGATCATATTTTATATGTATTCAAGGACACATTTCTCTATTGGAAAAAAGAAAAAAGAAAACATGAAAATGAGCATTATTTTCATTAGGACAACTTTGATGAGTTTATTTTGTATTATTTATAGTTGTTAGCTCTACTAAAGATATATGCTAGATTTCAATATGAGTCATAGGAGATTCAAATTTAATGACACAATACATATAATTACAAGACTAAAAAGAACACAAAGGAACATGGTCTGTTCAAAAGGCTTTAATTTTTGCATCAAAAATCCTGAGACTCCACATTACACAATTATCAAAGGTTACAAATTTCCACCTTCATCCTTCCCTTACATTTCCCTCTAATGATTTCCCCTCTAATGTTTCCCTCAAAGCATTTAATTGTTTTCTATTAACTTCCATTTCCCAATCACCTCTCAAAATGTCAATCTATCTATGAAGATATGTTTACCTGGGTACTAATGTTTAAAACATTATATTTTCAATCCACATTTTGGGACTCAAGACCCTATGAGATGTTTTTCAGTACTTGTAGTCTTTGGACAAAAAGTGGTACACATTTAATTGTTGATTTCTTCCTAAATGCTTGAGTAAAAGCTGCAAAGTATACATCTGCCTAGCAGGGGAAGACGTCATGCTTTTTGTGACCATTCCCTTAATAATAGTTGCTGAAACAGTACTTAAGTTAGAATTGATTTCCAACATTTTGTATGCCTCTAAGCTGCTTTAAATATGTAGGAAACTGATAAACATGTTGTCTGAACTTCAGTGGACACACTAGGGCCAATCTTTTCCTCCTACCATTTTGCTCAGTACCATTCTAGGAAGGGAGTGCCCTCTATTTTCAGATAAACTGCTATGAGAACCCATTACCAGGCAATCCCTGAAATACCTTTAAAGTTCTAAAGTTTAGCTTTGTACTCTACGTCCCCTGTTTGGGGTTCCTTTGTTTCTCAGTCGGGAGTCTTAGCCATAAAATGTTTGACATGACAGGAATAGAATCAGCACATTCTAGTAAGAACTTACACAAAATTTTCAAACTTCAAATAGGAGAGAAAACAAATGCAAAAATGGTCTAGCAACAGATAAAGTAGGGCTACCAAAGGGGTTGGGGAGGGGGGGCGGTGGAGAAGAAAGATGGTAAAGGAGGTCAGATACAGAGGGTGCCAAAAAATGTATATACATTTTTAAAAAGGGAAAAACTGTTAAAATTGCAATACTCTATACTGGTAACAAAAGATGAATACAAGTCACGTTTGACTTCTGCAATTATAAGAGGTGTTCAAAGTGGTTACCATCAGCGTCCAGACACTTCTGATTATGGCGAACTACTGCTTGAGCAACGTTGACCAAAAGGGTCCACTTACATACACTTTTTGGCACCCCAGTATATGCTGACTGAAGGAGACTAGACATTGGGTGGTGAGCACACAATGCAATATACAAATGATGTATTATAGAATTGTATACTTGAAACTCATATAATGTTATTAACCAATGTCACCCCCAATAAATTTAATTTTAAAAAAGAACCAAGAATGAAGCTTACAAATAAAAAATAATAAAGTAAGTAAATAAATTTTTTAAAAATAGTCTATCAGCTTTCCTGCCTAGAGGTACTTCAGAAAATCAAAAAATCTTACAGGTCAGCCACCATGAAGATAACAGGGAGGCAGGAAAACACCCACCCCCTCAGGTAAGGAAACTAAGGTAGAACAGTACAAAACAGAGATCAAAACTATTCCTGGCTTAGTTAAGCTCTGAACTTCTGAGAATACAATTTGGGCATTTGATTGGGTATTTCAAGAACTTACCCAGTTATATCACTTGAATGAACCCTAAGAAACACACAGAACCTTCGTGACAGGTCAAGTCCTATGCACTTGACCACAAGAGACAGTGTGCTTCAGAGGATGTTCTTTCTATAGCAGTTGCCACTTGAAACCCCAAACAGTCCTATCCAACAAGTTTCATTAATACCAAAATGTGCAGGCTTGAAGTTTGCAAAGTCCAAAATTGACTAAGAGAAGGGGACCGCCCAAGCCCTTAGAGAAATTTTAAACTCCTCCGCCACTGAACAAATAAGAAGTTTCTTAAAGGAAAACATTCCAAGAGAACATCTCAGGGATAAAGACCATAAAAGTACTCACAGGCCTCAGTCTCAATATGTATGTCCAACAACTAGTTACTGGTTTCCTAAAAATAGCCCTCAGGGTACAGATCCCTCTTTCCCTTTGCCCTAAGAAAGCTAAAAAACTCTCCGAGGGGAGTGGCCACTTCTCTCTGAAACCTGATGCTAGCTGTGAGGTCACAGCTTCCCCAGAAATAAAAGGCAACTCAGCAAGGGAGGCCCCCACTCAGGGACTGAAGCAGTCCTCAACTCTCTCCAGCTTCGCCGCTGTGTGGCAGCCCTGCAGCTCCATCATGGTGGGTCCTATGAGAAAACTACTTGTCCTTTATAGGAGAAAATGGCTCACGGATATAATCTTATTGAGAAGAAAGGCAGACAAAAAGGAGAACTGAAGAGACAGCATATTCAGTATGAGTCTTTAGAATCTACTTTTGGTTTTTGCTGAGATGGGTTGAAGATAGAAGAGATTAATTTGAGCTGTTATGCCAACTGGAAAAAATACAACTTATTCCCAAAAGTAGTACTTTATGCTTCACCAACTTTTGCTATATCACATAAAGTTTATTATATTTAAAATTAGGGGGGAAAACCCCCTGCAACTCTAGAATAATATGATATCTTAAACAAGAATCCAATGATGCCAGTATCTAAAATTAAATAAACTACTTCAGATGCATTGGGTAAAAATGTAGAGGTTAAACAGAAGAAAGACTTAAGATAACCTTTTTAATGCAGTGTGTGTGTACTTTTTAATACAGTTTATCTGTATTAGATATCTCTTATATACACTATATGTTATTATATTATTCCAGGAAGTATTTGACTTAGCATTTGTTAAATCATTGATTCATTAAGATCAGAGAGATGTTCCCTAACTATCTTTTGCAATAGCTTTTTATTTTTCCTAGATTCAAAAGTATCCTAAGGCAACCTTCTTATTCTATAACACCTACATGACTTCCTAAAAATCTCACAGCAGAGAGCAACCATTCTTCTGTCAATGCATTTGAAAAAGTACTAGTTGTTTCTTTCTTTCTCCCTCTCTCGCCACTGCAGTCCTTCAGTGCTGATCAGATTGCTGGTAAGTGAATTGAGCTTCTGTATTCCAGATGGAGGCAGAATACTGCTTGGTTTCTGAAATACCACTTATCTCCAAGGCATGTTACTTCATGGCACAACCTGTTACTAGTATCCAAGCTCTGCCTGAACTCTGCAAAGTAGGCTTATTCTGGGAGCTTACTTTAAAGATTACTCATGGAATGAGCTTGGATACACTTAAAAGTCAGGACATTTTGTTTGGTTAAAATATTCTCTGTGGTTAATTTCTTTCTAACAGATCGAGTTCTCTAAGGAACAGCAGGATGGTAAGTTTAAAAGATATAGCTGTTAATATGTGGACACTCATAAAGATAGCATGTGAGGAAAACTAACTCCCTTAAGATGAGAATAGCTTTTCCTAATTATCTCCACTGGTGTCGCCACTCCAAATAGAAATGCTCTCAATCACTCTAAATTCTCTCAACAACCTGAACCCCTTGCTTATAATTAACCATCAAAGGCTTAATCAAACAATAAATAAACACTACAAAATAGGTCATTATATTCACTGAATTCTAAATAAAACCAATTTGATACAGTAGGCAAATAGATGATAGATAGATACATAGATACATAGATACATAGATGATAGATATATCAAAAAAAGATACAGATTTTGGATAGCATATCTGTTAATCAAATCCTTAAAGAGATATTGGCAGATCTAAATTGTTAAATTTGGAAAATAAAACTGATTATGAAACTGCCAATTACCAAATCTACATAATTTCAGTGGTCATCACAATGAGTCCAGAGAACTAGAGGTAAAGTGGATACAAAATAAAAGAGAATTCAGAGACAAAGAGGGAGGAGTATTTATCATAAAACTGTGGAAGAAACAATGGATGTCTCCTGGTCCATCTTTAGAGATGCAGGACAGGCTCCCAGGGAAGGGATGAGACTTCCTCATGGACCCAAAAAATTAGTGGTAGGATCAAAATCTTGTATTAGTTTAAATTAATTAGAAATTTATTTCATAAGAGAAAAGAAATTTCTTTCGTAAAACAGTTACTAACTAGAAGACTTCAAACTCTTGAGATTCAAGCGACTCTGAATAGTTTTCCTAACACTTCCACTTTTTCCCCTTCCAGTCTTGAAATCCCAGAATCTTGTGTCGTACAGATCTTGATTTTTTCACTGGAAGTGTACCGAGGCATGTTTTATGGAATGAAAGTTAGCATGTGAGGAAAACCAACTCCCTTAAGATGAGAATGTTCAAATAAACTGTGATATAAATATATCTACAGAAGGGAAGGGGAGAAAAAATGAGTTATATGATATATAAATTAGAATATTTGTCATAATATGTATATGTTATACATGTTATGATCTATAATATATAAATAATTATACGTGATTAATAAGGATCTATTCAAATACTCAGTTCTCTACCTAAAGAATTCTACATTTTTTCAGTTTCAGTTTGTTTCTGGAATATCTCATGTTCAAACATCAATTAAAAATAAAGGATATCTGCTGTGGTACAGACTCACATGTATCCATGTATAATGGCTGATGGCTTCTTCTAGATAGATGATTTCATGACTCAGAACTCAATATTTTATAAAATTATACCACAAGTGACTATTCTTTCTTATTGAAAATGGTAATTCTATTACAATTTTTTATTATTTTAATGCATTTTTAATAAGTGATGCTGCTACATTGTCAGCTACTACATCCTAGTCCTCTCAAATATCTAATTTACAGTGTCATTTTGATAGCCCAATTACGGTAGAACCAAACAATAAAAGACTTAAAAGCCCTTTCAGGGACAGACCTGAACTATTAAACTATTACTATTAGACTTAGTACTCCATATATGAAATAGGTTTTATATATAGGGGTTCAATACACATTGGTGTGGTGAACTGGTTTTCTCTTGTGTCAGGAAAATGAATATTTTTGGTAGCATTTTAAGTGAAATGGAAATCCTATATTTTCAGAAATGAGTGAAGACTTCCTTTGTTTACTTCCTTGTTTAATGATTAAGTAGTTTTGCTCAAAACTGCTCTATTTGAATGTATCACTGGTTTAGAGGAAAGAAGAAAAATCAACTAGAAAATTATAGCATTCTAAAGGTCTCAGTCCTCTTATGCTGTCCTGTAGAGTTACCACTAGCCACATGTGGCTATTTAGATTTAAACTTTAGTTAAAAATAAATACATTTAAAAATACATTTCCTCAGTTGTACTAGTTACCTTTTAGTGCTCTAGAACTGCAGGTGGCTAGTAGCTACATTTGGGGGCAGTTCAGATACCAGACATAGAACATTTTGATCAAAACAAGTTCTAGAACAGTGTTGTTCTAGGCCAGGGAGGGGATGGCAAATTTTTTCTTAAAGGGGCAAATAGTAAATATGTTAGGTTTCATTGGCAATAAGGTCTCTGCAAAAACAACTCAACCCTGTCACTAAGGTATGAAAATAGCCATAGACTATACATAAATGAATAGCTGTATTCCATTCAAATTTCATTTATAAAAACAGGTGGCCAGCCCCTAGTCAGGACTTTGTTAACCCGTGTTCTAGACTCTTCTAGAGAAAAACTTAATCCTTAAAAATCTGGGGTAGGAAGATCTTTCTGGCCTTGGCCTTTAAATCAACAAAAGGGCTAATGTCAGGAAGATTCTATTACAGCCCATAAAATCCTATTTCTATATCAAGCATTTGACCAGGGTAATAGTGAGCCCTCTGAGCAAGCTGTGCATAAAAGCCTGGAGCCAGTAACAGGAATAGTTCAGTTTCACATGTCCCTGAGAAAGATGAAAAAGAACATTTGACTAATGACCCCACAGTGCCTGCAGCATGTTTTTAGATTTGGGAAATAGCCTATTATAGTCACACTTCATAGAAGTTGAAGAGGAAATGTTAGCAAAGGATAGTAACATGGTCACAATAGTTGATTGTGACTATGTCTGGTGCAATCTTAGATTAGTGGATGAGGGGACAGCAAAATCAGGTATGTTGCTGGGTAATCTATCTATAAGGCATCTTTTGATCTGAGACAACCAATGGCCTAAAAAATAATACTTCCACCCCTACCAGTTCAGTCACAAATGGTTTTTTTGAGTGTTGTTAGTATTAACCCCAACGAGTTGCCATCAGTAGTTTTAGGTGCCCTAGAAAATTTCATTTCATTTAGTTTAGTTTTTAGTTTAGTTTAGTTTAGTTTAGTTTAGAAGGTTCAATTAAAATGTCTTTACTGGCCCCTCATCCATAGTAGCACCCCTTTCTTTCGTTTTGGTGTACACTTCTTAATTCTTTTGTGAATGTAATTCTGAAAGAAAAAAATAGTTCTATCAAAGGGGAATGACAAAATTTAGGAAAAGTAAGCAATAGAGTGATTGTGATAAAAATAGAGAACACTTTTTAAATATGTACTTACACCTGAGTACAAGTAAAACAAGAGAAATCTGAGTGAAATTGGTGAAGTCTGCTAATGTGAATATCCCGGTCACCACAGAATACTATAATTCTGCTAAATGTTACTATTGGGGAAAACTGAACAGAGTATTTACGAGATACCCATGTATGTTTTCTCAAAATTGCATGTGAATCTACAATTACCTCTATAAAATTTTAATTAGAAAATATATCCTTAAATTCTAAAGCTAATATAGCAACATGTTGCCATATGTATTATGTGGGGGAAAAAAGAGTAAACTTTAAAGAGATTACCACAGCGGTAGACCCAAACAAACATTCCTCCTTCTGAATTGATTATACCAGGGGTCTCTTAGAGTCATACATTAAAGTGGTTAAATGACACTATTAGAACTCAAAGACTTGTCTCACCTTTCTAATTTTTTTTCCTGAAAAATGAAGTTACTCCTGTAGAAAACTAGTTAAGGGGAGCATGTAGGAAATTTGTACCTCAAGAGGGGGCTTTTCTATATACTCTGAGATGTTTGGGTTAACCTCACAAAACTCAACCCAAATTGAAAAATTTGTTTTCTTGGAATTTTATTAACTTTGTTAATTATATGAGAGATTATATAAGGAATTCTTAAGATTTATCAAGACCCTAGAATTTCTTAACCCAGTCCTGCTTCCCAGGCAGATGAAGAAAATATGAATAAATAGGACTAAGAGCTCGCTCCAATCTTCATATCTGATTAATAATGACATACGACTTGAAATGAGAAAAGCTGTTTTAAAATAGTCCCCAAAAGAAATGTCAAAAGTGTTTGTCAATGATTATTTGAACTATGAAAAGGGAGAGTCCAATGAGCACAACTTTAGTGGCTGGCAAAAGTTGTAAAATAAAGGGGAATTTGGACTGGATCTTTGGATGAAGTTACGGTTAATTTATAGGTCTGAGGTAGAGAAAAGCACCCTAATGTTTCTTGCTTCTTGCAGATTTCAAGGAGGCATTTCTCCTGTTTGATAGAACAGGTGAAAGCAAGATCACCTTAAGCCAGGTCGGCGATGTTCTCCGGGCTCTGGGCACGAACCCCACCAATGCAGAGGTCAAGAAAGTTCTGGGAAATCCCAGCAATGAAGGTAACCACAGGTTTTGCCAAGAAGTTGGGAAATGTGTGTGTCTGTCTCTGCGTGTGTGTGTGTGTGTGTGTGTAAGAAACAAAGAGAGATCATTATTGAGAAATAAGTGCCACAAAATAGGGCTTAATTTGATTTTGATAGTAAATGTGCCAGTTGGCTGTCTAGAGTCTCAGTATTTTCCCTTCATAAAATAAGTTAACCGTCCTTTGAGACTTTATAAGCATGATAAAATTTCATGCTAATGAAAGGAAATATATCTAATGCTAACACCATCATCATCATCACCGTATCTAATGCTCATAATTTAAAGGTTAATGAAATGAAATAATATCCAAATCCACACATTTTTTTCAAGCCTTCCAAGGCAAAAATACATTTTGACAAAGATGTTAAATACAGCTAAAACATAATGTACTTTGCAAACAACTCTGAGGAAATGACAATGGCACAGAGAAGATCTACTCTGATAAAAGTGGGGAAAATGAAATCACAATGCTCTCAGGAGACTGAAAATACCTGCTGACTATGCCCCATGGTTTGTCTTTTTGACACCCTGTTTCTGTGACCATCTAAAAGGAAACTCAGCTATCTTAATTAAGAATAGACAGGGTGACATCTTAATAAGAGTTTTTTGTTTTGTTTTTTAATTTCCAAAGAATTACACAAAGACTTAAAAAGCTAAGCCAAAACCTGCTTTCAGTCATCCAAGGTAAATCCTGGGACAAAAGTGAGTAAGATACATAAATGGCAAAACTGCAGAAGTTCTTTGCTTAATACAAAAATCCAGTCATTAGTCTGGAACAAGGAAAAAATTTTTCAATCCCAAAATTCATGGAAAAGTGTAATAGTCTACTGGAAAAATACCACCCTAAACAAGAAGACAAGACAAGACTGAAGTTTTTTCAAGTAGATATGTGGGCTGTTTATCTTTGCCATAGGAAAAAAGGAAGGGAGAGCAAATAATCTTTTTTCTTGATAATTGAAATAACTATTTTCCTTTGTTACAACAGAAAAAAAAATATTTCAAGAAAACCTAACTCTAAATCAGTCTGCTGGAATTTTCCTCAAACTTCATTTTC
The DNA here is from genome assembly GCF_057876585.1 of Rhinolophus sinicus. Lineage (NCBI taxonomy): Eukaryota > Metazoa > Chordata > Mammalia > Chiroptera > Rhinolophidae > Rhinolophus > Rhinolophus sinicus. The sequence continues at coordinate 190,352,250 of NC_142517.1, read as the reverse complement.
TTTGGAGGAGAATTTCCATGTAAATTACACAAATAGTAGCTGAGAACATGAGATAAAATGAGAGAGCAGCAAGCCAAATCTACTTTCTTAAGTGTCATTTTCTAACTTATCGAATGTCCATCTTTACTGGAATTATTGGTTAAATGTTCATTTATTCAGCATTCCAGTTGAGTCTTTTTACTATTACCCAATGTACTAGATTTCTGTTCTATCAGGAAAGACTAGTAAAAGGGAATTTGGATTGTAGGGGTACATAACTTTATCTACTTGCATACATCTGGATAGCCTTTTCTACTTTTACTGTGAATCTGATTTTCCTTGTCAGAAGATACTAAAGAGAGTCCAATCATCCTTACGCTTCTAAACTACAAAGAAGTCAGGCAATCACAAAGCATTTGACACACACTCTCTGCTTATAAGCTTCTTTTTTAAATTACTTAAAATGTAAAGAAACTGAAGGTCCTACAAAAGCTGGACTGCATATTAAAGTTAAGTTTTACTATACTTATATGTTAATGGGTTTGTTGTATTACTATAATTTTTCATTGCTTCCCTAGCATTTATAGAAAATATTAAATTGACAATACTAACAAAATAGTAGCTAACACTTACTAAGCACTCAGTTGTCCCAAGTATTGTAATACACTTGGCTTGTATCATCTCATTTAATTCTCACACTAACACTATGATGTATCTCTATTTTTACAGATGAAAAAATTGAGGCACAAATTGGTTAAGAAACTTGCCCATGGTCACACAGTTGTAAATGGCAACTGGGGATAAAAGTTCAAGCACTAGGACTCCAGAGTCTGTGCTATTATCTATTATCTATTACCAAATCTTTGTCATCAGCGATTTACCAACTGAAACTTAAGTTGTATGACGATTTTTCAAGTCATCTAGAATGAACTTTTGAGACTCACAGATGGCATTTTATGGTAGCTAATAACTCCCTAAATGGCCATTTCTTCTAGAGATGAATGCCAAGAAAATTGAGTTTGAACAGTTTCTGCCCATGATGCAAGTTATTTCCAACAACAAGGAGCAGGGCAGTTATGAAGACTTTGTTGAGGGTCTGCGTGTCTTTGACAAGGAAGGCAATGGCACAGTCATGGGTGCTGAACTTCGTCACGTTCTAGCCACACTGGGTAAGGACAATTTATTTCCCTGGACTTAGTAGGACAAAATACATAGAAAAGAGCATGATTTAGAGGAATCATGCTAACACCCAAATAGGCATGGGGAAAGACTACAAAGGAAAATGAAAAAGAATAGTCAAAAGTTAATGACCATTTCAGTTGGCTTCAGTGTCGATGAGTTTGTTTTGGGGAAATGGTAACTTAAATTACCGGTAACAAATAAGTAAAGTAAAGCATTGTAGTTCTTACAGAATATGATTTGGATGATCCGGTATACTGTGCAATGAATTCATTCAAAGACAATTTGTTGACAACATACTAAGTGCCAAAAGAATAAGAAGGGCTTGGTTCCTTATCCTCCAAGAGCTTAATCATAGTCTTCAGGAGCCCAAAACTGATCACTTATAGTGGAATTTTGAAAATACTCTCTGGACTTCTTTCTGAACAAAGAGATTTGCTTTATCAGGTGAAAAGATGAAAGAGGAAGAAGTGGAAACCCTGCTGGCAGGTCAAGAAGACTCCAATGGCTGCATCAACTATGAAGGTACAAACTCATGCGCTCTGGTAGTTATAGCAACTCTTAACTGATTGGGTTGGTTATGGACTCCTTTTGAGCTTAAAATAACTTCTTTTTTTCTTTGCCTCCCTTATTGAACATACACATGTTACCTATTATTAATCAATTATATAATAACTCTAAACAGATATCTTGTGAAGATCTGACTGTATATATATACATATATACATATACATAAGATTCATTCCAGTGGGTTTTTGCATTTCTGTGTATTGTTATACAGCTTAAAAAGTGTTCTTACATGTACTTTTTCTTGTTAGATCTTCATAATGTCTCTGTAAGATAGACAGGGTTGTGTCAAAATAAAATTTAATGGAATATTAAAGTTGGAGAGAACTCAGAATTCTTTACATCAAACAATTATGAAAATGAGGAAACTGAGGGCCAAGGAGGCTAAGTTATTAGTGAAGGTCACATCATTAATGGCAAGGCTGGTAGTAAAATTTAGTTCTTCTTGTCTAGTGTTCGTGCTTAAATGAGAGTCATCTCAGAGTGACCAATTACCATGTTTCCCCAAAAATAAAACCAAGCAGGACAATCAGCTCTAATGCGCCTTTTGGAGCAAAAAATAATATAAGACCCGGTCTTTAATATAATATAACATAATATAATATAATATAATATAATATAATATAATATAATATAATACCAGGTCTTATATTAATTTTTGCTCCAAACGACGTATTAGAGCTGATTGTCTGGCTAGATCTTATTTTCAGGGAAACACAGTACCTAGTTTTTACTACCAATTTACAGCAGCTTCACCCAGGGGATCTGAAAAGTAACACACTACACAAGATAAAGATGCAAAATAAAGTGGCATGCTATAATTTGTAAATTGAAAAGGTTCCAATAAAATTGAGAAACTTATCTATTTCCTAAAAAGACTAATTTAGCTCCATTTCAATAAAGCTACAAATATGTTAATAGGTTGAATGTAAATGTAGAGTTAGGAAGTCTAATGACTTGGAAAAAAGTCATTAGAAAAGAAAAGCAGAGAGAAGAAGGGAAGGAAGGAAAGGGGAGAGAAAGAAAGAGAGGAGATTACAGGAGAAAAGGAACAGACTCAGCCAAGCATATGTTCACTGACAATCTTGATTAAGCTTCACTTTTTTCCATAAACAATGCTTCACATTTAGTTATTGCCACAAATACATTACATAAAAGAAGAATCATTCAATAAATATTGTTTGGACAACTGGATAGTCATGTAGAAAATTAAGTCAGCTGTGGATCTTATACCATGATAAATTTCAAGTGGGTCAAAAATTTATATGTAAAAGCAAAAAGCATGAAGGCCATGGAAAAATTATCTTATAACATTTGAAGTGGAAAAGCCTTTCTAACACTAATACAAAACTCAGAAGGCATTTCAAATTTTGATAAAATAAAGCATACATTTTTTCAATCTACATGGCAAAGGTACCAGAAACAAAAGACAAAGAGCAAAACTAAAAAGGAAAAAAAAAGAAAGAAAAGAAAACAATTACAATCAATATTAGAAAGAGCTCATTTCCCTAATTAAAAAAAAACTATTACAAATTAATAAAAAGACCACAACCCAATAGAAAAATTAACAAATACATGAAGAGACAATTCATAAAAAAGGAAATAAATATACATATGAATACAGTATAATATGCTAAACTTCATTAACAATAAAAGAAATGTAAATGAACACTATGCTGAGATACCATTTTTAAATAAACGGATTGCCAAAGGGTTAAAGTTAGACCACACTTTGAGTTGAGGAGTGTGTGTGGAAAAAGCTGGTATCGTGCCTTCCTGTTGGGAATGTGAGTCATTTAGATCCATATGTGGTGATATGGTACTATTAATTCTAGCAAATCTACTTCAAGGGATGTAGTCTTTAGATATACTTGGACTCAGGTGAAATGAGTGATACATGGTTATTCATTAACAGTGTTGTTTGTAATGGACAAATATTCGAACAACTTACGTCCATCGATGCAGGATATATCAAATAGATTCCAGTAAATCTACAGATGTATTACAGAAGTGTACACCTGAAATCTATGTAACTTTACTAACAGTTGTCACCCCAATAAACTTTAATAGAAAAAAGAAAGAAAATCTACACAATGAAATACCATATGGCCCTAAAAAATAATGATACTCTTGTTTATAGTTTTGGTAATATCTCTGAAATATATTATAAGTGAGAAAAGCAAGTGCAAAAGAATTTGTAGAGTATGCCACTATTTATGTAAAGAAATTTTTTAAAACATATATTTGTTTTTATAAAATGTCTCTTACACATGCATAATAGTTCCATGAACTCAGCTATAAAAAGAGGAACTCGATAGCTGGGAGACAGTGGTGAGGAACATTTTTTGTTGTTGTTATAAACTCTTTCATACTTTAAAAAACAGAATTTTAACCATATGAATGTACCACTTATTGAAAATTTAATTTATAAAATTAGGGGAAAGGCCATAAATCCAGTAATAAGTATAGTGGTCTGTACAAAGCTTAAAAAAATAAACTCGTTATAGTTAATAATAATTAGGATTGAGGTAACTTGCAAAACGCTCTTTTGTTTAATTTGACTGTTTTCTAACTCTAAACTGTCTGTATTGTGCCTACAGCTTTTGTCAAGCACATCATGTCTATCTAAATGGAGCTCTCAAGGTATACATCTGTTTCTTTTTTTACTATTAAGACTGTCTTGATATTGTATCTTTTAAAACTTTAACAGCTTCACTTTGTATGTGGATGCTGTAGATATAATTAGCATTAAGTTCTTTATTAAGAGTTATCTATATTAATAAGAAAATATTAACTCCTTGAAATGGGTTATTTAGAAATAGAGCACTTTTGTACAAGTTTATAAGCAAAAACTTCTGAGGTTTTTGCTTCCATCTATACACTCTATCATTGGCTATTGACTGTGCTATATGTACTTGCAGTGGAGAATCAGCAAGCCAGAGACTAATTCATTAATTTAGTTGGAACATAACACTAATAAAAGCATGGGCCAAAGTTCTTTAAATAACTTATGTAGTTTTTAATAATAACTGCTCTAGTAAACCATGCTATCACAATCCAAAGTCAACCACTTGCAACTAGGTTCTTGCAACTAAGAAACAACTTACCTTAGAAGTGCTGGTTCATTTTGTACTTTTTCATATTTTGCATTTCACATTATTGCCTCCCCAGTTTTCTTTCTGAAAACATGCAGTCAATATCTAACTCATTTTCCCTTTTCCTTTACAGATTAAGCATTGGTTGGGAAGACTGGCTGGAAACTTATTTTAATAACACCCATGACTAACTGTCCAGATTTGTTTACCATCATTCAGAAAAACATTGTGGACCGTTCTAGACTGAAGGACTCCCTGATTTTTTTTATACCTTACATTTCCCTCTGAATTGTATTTATACCACACAAACCAAGTGCCTCCTGCTCTTGACAAAGATAAAATACTGAAAGTTTCAAACCCTAGCACCACTCTTTATTTTCTACCATGGGTTAATGAACATCCTTAAGTTAATAAATCAATAAATAATTTTGGTCAGTCTGGAATGTTCAAGTTTCATTGTGTTTTTATCTTCTTGCTTAGAGAAAATAATTTTTAAAACCTCAGTCCTTTCCTTAATGTATCAAATATGGATAAATTATAAATTTTTAAGAGAACAAATCATTACAGCCTACATAACAATAACGAAAACTGAATAATAATGATAATCACATATTACTGAAAAAGTGAAACAGAGAACTGAGGGAATGCAAGGATCAGAGATGTTTTAATATAAACTACCTAGGCAATTTAATATGAAAGCAGGTTTCTTCAGTTTTGTGTAAATCACTGTATTCATGACAAGATCTATTTCATGTCTAGTGACAACCTGGCCTATTAGGAAATTCTAATAAGCCCTGATCCTTCTCACTGAATGTTTTCAAGGATAAAATTTAAAATGACCTTCTAGTTGTTACTTTCGAAAACCTCTCTGGGGATGAGACTGTTACTGAAGAACATGTCTGTTAATGTTCTCTCTCCTGCTATGATGGCCTCTACTTTGCATGTCCATGTCCCAAAATCTTGCTTCACTCATTTAACACATGTTCTAAATGGGAAGACTAATTGATAGGAAAGTTCATCGTGTAAACTTGTCATGCTATCATGTATCACTTTAGAACAGAGGCAGGATTTGCAAGTTAATAGTTGGATATTTAGAAGAGATGAAGTGAATAATAATTCTCCTCCTCTCTGGAAGGATATCTGTAATATATGGGGCTGTAAAGTCTTGGAAAAGTACCTGCCTGCCTAGAAACGTGTGGAAGCTGAAACAACTTTTTCCTCATGTTGGGCACTTTAGGTTAACACGCTCCTTCTAACTTCAGCAAAGGTCACTCAGATTCCAGTAGCCAATGGCTTCAACTTTGATCTATGCTTTTGTAGCTAAGATGATGTTGGAACATTACAATTAACTCTTTTAAGGAAAATTCACTATGGCCTCAAGATCTTTAAGACCAAGTTTGCCTAAGACCACAAACTGGAAATTTCACACAGCGCTATGCAACAGAACTTTCAGTAAGAATGTAAATCTATATCTACATTGTCTTCTTTGGTAACCACTAGTCCCATGGGGCTACTGAGCACTTGAAAAGTGGCTAGTGTGACTGTGGAATTGAATTTCTAATTGTATCTTATTTTAATTAATTTAAATAGCCACATGTGGCTCATGAATACCATATTGAACAGTGCAGGTTTCAATATATATTTATATTCAGTTGTTATATAAGGCAATAAAAATGTTCTTTAAAAATTACAAATGTCACCATGTCAAGAAGTTGACCAGTACAAATAGTCCAATCACAGAAGGCTCATTTTTGTTTTGGAATATGTGGTTAAATTTCCCATCTTTTACACTCCTTTAACATTTTTCAATTAGAAAAATGTGATGTCTTACAAGGTACTAAATTTTTAGTCTCAAGCTTCATAGTTAATGCTTTTTTCTTAAGATCTTATAAAACTGCTTTAATGCCCAGTGGGATAACATCTAGTACACTGTCATGGGACCTAACCTTATTAAATTACCATGTGTGAAATGCCCATAGCTCAAGTAGTAGCAGGTGCAAAACAGAGTAGCGGGTGGAAGAGTGACAATAATTTTTAACATTTAAACCAGCTGGCAAAAATGACAGGTGCTTAATTCCTCAGTCTTCAAAAATAACTTTCGAAAAGCCTTCACTGCATAAGCAAATATTTTCAAGTTTTTTTAAAACTATTTTGAAGTCACTTCCTGTCCCCCAAAAAAGTTAATTATTTTTGCCTCAAAGTATATTGGAAATGTAGCCCGTGGTAACTTATTCTTCTCTATGAAATAAATGATCATTAAATTGGGGAAATAAAATTTTCTTTTTAGACTGCATGGTAAAATTTCTCAAGAAATATTACATTAAAAAGAACTCTTAACATGTCTTTCTCTAACTGTATTTACATGTCTTTTTCCATAGTGTTCAATATAACTTGGAACTTAATAGAATGAAGAAAGAATATCTTCCTTGAAATTCTAAGCCTAAAGAAAACCATGAATCTATAGATTTATTCAGCAAACCAAGTCTATCTCCCAAAAGAAAAGAGGAGATTAAACAGCAAGTATTTGGAGTCCAGACTAGAGTTACACTCCCTTGAATTATCAATATAACTGAAGCAAAGGAAGAGCAAAAATGATAGAATAATTCAGGCAATGATCTCAATTTTACAGTTCAATGAGTGAGCCTGGGCTAAGGAAAGCCACTGCAAAAGGAAGTGTGATGGAGTTCCAAACAGCTGCTGAGAATCTTTCCAGAAACTTCATATCAAGATAAATTGTCTTAGTTAATCACTAATAATTGGTAAGAATCACTAATAATTGGCTATACTTTGCCTTGGCCTTCACCTGCAAGTTCCTGCAATGTGATTGGCCAGAGCTACTATGTTATCATCATGGTCACGTAAAACAGAAGCAGAACCAATCTTGGACAGGACAAATTTGGCCCATGCCCTGGACTCCACACTTGAGAGGGCCCCATTCATCTTCCTCCAGCCACATACCCCCAGAGCCAAGGAGACTACCCAGAAATACAGTATGACACTTCTGGAAGTCATGTTCTTACTCCTAGACCACACTCTGGATACCCAGGACCCAAGACTTCCCTTCCCAAATGCCCCAAGCTCTCTTCTAGGACCTGGGTGGGATTCTCCCTACGTCTCCCCTCCTAAGGGAAGACTGTCACAGGTGTGTGCAAACTAAAGACCAAAGGGTGGCCAAAGCCTTCTGGTTTTGTCTTGTTTTGTCTAAAGTAAGGATAGAGTTACCCACAAGTCCCCTGCAGTGAAGGATGGAGCTGTGTGTGGAAACTAAGGAGACAACAGGCCACCACAACACCAAGGAGTCCAAGAATTCTAACCTGGTCTTCCAAGTTATTCTGAAACTATATTTGTCAGGGAAGTACCAGAGTATATATTATGTAAGAGTTTGTTAATTTGATTGATAACTTTTAAATATTTAAATTTATGGTAAGTGCACCTCTATCTAAACTTTTGCCCTAGGCCAGCAAATATCCGGGGAATGTGCTGAGAAGGGCAAAAGCTCAGACTTTTCAGGGGTGGATCTTCAATTTGCCCAGAAATACTCCAAGAAAAACCAGAAATGCTCCTAGTCTGCTTGAACTTTTAAAAATAATAGCAGTTAAATTTCTTTGTCAGTAATCACGTAGGTGGCAGAAAATAACTAGAGAAGCAACTAGGTTAAGCTCTTCTTTCTATCCTTGAAAAGACAAATAAAATTGTGCTTTCCTATTGTCTTCCTCTAATGTGTGAAGAAGAAAATCAACTCATCTCATGATATTCACTGTATAGGATGAGAATAAGTATAATGCTATTAGAATATCAGTAGGGAATCAAGAATGCCTGGTGGTACAACAGAAGATATAAATTTTAAAGTGATAAGTAAAATATATATTGGGGGAAAATGTTTTTCTACTTTAAAATTATATATATTAAAAACTCAACCCATAATATGTATAAAAGTGTACTTAGTGGTAATCATTTGACAAACATTCACTGAGTCTTGCTTAATTTTCCACTGTCATTAGTTAGAGTTAGGAAAATCTGGGCCTGCCTTAAAGGGCAGGTGCTTTAGAGTCAGGCTTAGGTTTGAACCCTATGCTACTACTTCTACTGATTATATCATACATAAAATACTAAGGAAGCCCTGTTGTGAGAATTAAATGAGACAACAGAGATAAAGTGCCTATGTAAGGACTATTTATTGTATGAGCTAAATAAATGAAATGGTGGCTATTATAATCATTACTTCGTAAATGTATTGTGTAAGTTTCTATTCAGAAAAATTATTTTATATCATCTAAGAATTTGCTAAGGTATCACCTCTTCTAGTGACCTTCCCTCACTTCATCCACCTACAAACACCCACTATCGTGTTCCTATAGTACCTTGCACCTATTATCATATTTAGAATATAGCTTAATTATTTGGTTGCATCACAACATATCTGTATTCCCAGAACCTAGAACAGTGCCTGACATGTGGTTGGCACTAAATAAATATTTTTAAAAGCATGAATGAATAGATGAATGAAACTGTTCCTATGTCTTCTATCCCTTTAACTTTAAAGGTAAAAAGAATGTCCTATTGACATTTCTATCATGCATGATTAGGTGAGTAATAAACCCAATAGGTACTCAATAAAAATTTAGTGAATGTATTAATGAATTAATGAATGCAAGATTGTGTTAAGTACAAATTTCCACAATTGCCGGTAAGATGGCACCAAAGTATGTATCCACCTTCTAGAACCAGATGATAAATGGGTACAAACTCTTCAATTGGCCATTGGTAGTGTTTGTCTGGAACACTATTTTAACCAGGATTATATAGCTGTGCCCAAGTTCAATAGGGAAGAGCATTGTGACTGAGCAGCATTCAAAGAATTATTGTGAAGTCTGCCATAAAATAGTAGTGGGAAGTCCGGCATGCATGCCATAAGTGTGCTATTCCTGAGAGTCTAGGAAGTTTTCTTTATCAAATCAGTCTATTTCAATAATGACAAATCTTATGAAGAAATTATTGAATTGATAACATTTTTGAAGTATGCATTTGGGCCCTACTCTATCTAGACACATCAGTGAACAAAACATAAAAAACAGCAGTCCTCATGGGTTTACATTCTCTTGGTGAGAAAACAGATAATTAGCCAAATATATGTAAACAATATTGTAAGTTACAAGATAATAATGTTAATAGAGAAATATAAAGTAAGGGAGAGGGAATGGGGAATGCAAAGGAAAATGGAGGCCTAGGGACAAAAAGACCAGGGAAGACCAGAGAAAGTTGAGAAAAAACAGAGACTAGGTTAACCCAGTTATTACATGTTTTTAATTCTAAAAATTATTTCTACCCTATACATAAGTAATTCAAATCATTGCTTTATTTCCCTTTACCAATATATGATTCATAATTTATCTGTCATATTCCTTAAGTTTTAGCCCCTGAATATCACGTGGCAAATAAAATCTACCAATATTTAATCCAGTAAAATTAGTGCATCTCTGCAGTTGATTTTTGTTTCAATATTCCAAATTCCAGTTCTATTAGTTTAGCAAATAAGACACAATAAAGCTTTATGCAGTTCTGTTAGTTTAGCAAATAAGACACAATAAAGCTTTATGCTACAAGATATACACACACACTCAAAAGGCTGAGAAAGACACCAAGGTGTTATTGATGGTTATGTACAGACAGGTATAATTATGAGATTTTTGTTTGTTTGAATGCTTTCTTTACTTTGTAGGCATTCTTGACTTTTTATAATAGGGATAGATGGCTTTTGTGATTAGCAATTTAAAACAAATCAAAATTTCTTTTAATTTTTAAATCACATAATGGTAGTGGAACTAATGTTAAAGGGAAGACTCAATTACAAAATCATTTTTAAAAGACAAATACTTTACTTGCAAAAAAAAAAAAAGAGAGATTACAAAGGAGTTTAGGTTTCAAAAGGAATAGGTATCCAAATAAAAATTAAATAGATATTTAATGAAAACTTCCACACAATTAACAAATTACTCAATTTTCACTTAACTGTTTATGGTGGGGGGAAAAAAACCAAAAATTTTCGCCCCTGATTTCAAAAGAAAAGGATAAGTCTATTTTTGTTAGGCAGTATTTTGCAAGAAGGATCAAGGTTTCATTTATTTTGGGAACTATTGCTAAACAACTTGTTCCTGGTTTGTTGGTTTCTTTGCTTAGCTTTTGCTTCCATAATGTGATGTGTGAATTATCCAAAATGAAGGTAGAACAACGTGTCAGACTGCTTCCAAGTAAAACCATTTGGTTTGCCTTTTGCATTGGTGGTCAGGAAGCTCAGAATAAATCTAATAAATTTTACAATTCTCCCCATATAAATATTTTTTCTTTTCTTTACATCTTTTTTTTTATCTCGTTTTACCTTTATTTTTCACTGCCCTATTGAAAATGCTTTTATTGTAAGTCATATCAAATCTGTTTGGAAAGATTAGTGGTATAAACTATAATAACCATATTGACAGACCTCATGGTTTCATCTTTCCACATATAAACTTTATTTACTACCCATGAAAATCAACTTCCTAGATCAAATAAAAAAAGATGATAAAATGGTTCATAAGGTTTCTGGACATCAAGCATTTTCTACCAAATATATTTCCATGAGTAATGTATAACTAAATCAGAGATAGATTTAATATCCCTTGAAATTCACATAAGATTTTAACACATATTATTTGCTGAGTTTGCTAAACATAGATAAAAAGAGAATTAGCTAACATTTTCTAAACAACAAAAATTCTAATTTTTTTCCTGTTACAACTGAATAAAAAAGACCAAAAGTAGGTAACATTATAACACTATAATAGAAAATATGAAGACCCCCAAGGGAATAATAGTGATAAAATGGACTCTCTTATTGTAGGTTTCCTTACGTTAGAGACCAAACTGACATTTGAAAGTTCCTTCATAATAACCTATATGCAACCAGAATTGCATGTAAATCCCCTGCCATTCTTTTCTTGATTGTGGCACCATCACTTCCTCAATGTGCAATTTTTCTCTTGAATTATGCTAAGCTTGACTACAAACAAAAAATCTGTACCTAATACAAACCTGTTTCCAGAATCTTGGATAGGTTTAGAGAGCAGTCTTGTCATCTGATGAATTTCTGTACTTATTAAAGAGGTTGTGGAGAACAAAAAGCAATTACACACATTGAAGACATTTTTCCAAAATGCCAACCTCTTGATTCTTAAAGGCAGAGAAATTATTCATATCACATAGATTTTCTCTTAGAAAAAAAATCTCAGATTAGTGGTTGACGGGTGGGGGGGGTGGATGATGAGTAAAATGGGTAAAGGGGGTCAAGAGGTACAAACTTGCAGCTATAAAGTAAATAAGTTAGAGGGATGTAGTGTATAAAAACAATAAGTACTAATGATGTAATACACAACATAATTACTATAGTTAACACTGCTATATGATACATAGGAAAGTTGTTAAGAGAGTAGATCCTAAGAGTTCTCATCACAGGGAGAACTGTTTTGTTTTGTCTTTTTCTTTTTATTGCACCTATGTGAGATGGTGAATGTTAACTAAACCTATCATGGTAATCATTTCACAATATATGTAAATCAAACCATCATACTCTATACCTTAAACTTATACAGTGATGTATGTCAATTATTTCTTTAAAAAAAAGAAAAAAAGTCCCTCTCAGAACAAGGAAAAGAAGTCCTGGACAATGGATTTTTTTTTTTCCCCAATTCAATGACATTATAAAACTGTAACTATTTTTTTTTTTCTCTTTGCCATGATCTGTTGGACATATCTGCAAACTACCTCTAGTATCTATGCAGGAAGGACTCTATGACATGAGCTTCTAAGCATGAATATTTAAGGTTCAACTTTTATACAACTTATTCTTTTGAACACTTTTCAGCACTATTCAGTGATATGCTTAAACAACTGATCATATGCTGAGCTTTTTTTTTTTTTTTTTTTTTTTTGGCCTCCAAATGGCTGCTTCCACCTGTCTTTTCATGTCATTTCCTATCAATTAACAGTTCAACTTTGGCCAACAACACTATCTGGGTTTGTGCAGTGAATTCCCTGCTTCTCTGTCTTTCTGGAATTATTTGAATATTTATTGTATTATGTACATATGCTATAAAAATGAGTTCGAAACTGAAAACAAAGCATTTATGATATTGATAAGAAGCGTAGGTTCCATAAATTTAAAACACATCCACAAAGATGGAAATTATTACGTACACAGAACAGCAAATCAGCTTCAATTCCACACTTCTGTGTTGGTTGACTAGATATTCAATGATGAAATAAAAGAACAAAATTAAAGAACATGTGTGAAATACTGGAAATGTATATCTTAATGCTGTGTCTAAAAGGCAAGGAGGATTCCCCTTATTATATAAGTCTGTGGGCCCAAACTTGCAATACAGCTTTTGTACACACTTCATAGTAACTTTTCTCTCTCTTGATTCACCTGTTTTGCTTTTATTTTTCCTGTACTTAGTTTTCTTTCCTTTTTTATAACCTACTGAGTTTACTCTATTTGCTTTTACAAGCTTCCTCATCCTTTTTGGAATGAGGAAGAATATACAATTATAAATTAAATATTTTTTTAATAAATGGCTTGCTTACTGTTTTATAAAATACTGAGGGAAGTTATTTGCATTTGTTTTGCTCTTTGGTCAGGCTGCTGTGATAAAGGTTATGGGCTGAAAAGCCAGAAAGATGTAGAAAAGAGATTATAAGCAAGTCACTAAATCTTGCTAAATTTCTGTTTTCTTTTCTATAAAAACAGGGATAAAACCACTTTCTCAGGAATGATGGAGACTGGACAGCCTTCTATATGAAGTGATCTTGCCTGCATTTGACACACATAGCAGTTACTTTCTAAGTGTAAGCTACTATTCTGATGACCATGTGTGAGGCTTACTGCTCTGTGATTATATATATATATTTGTGGTGAAGTCGCTCTAAAAGGCCCCTTCTGAATTTAACACAAAAGATATTAGGGAGTGAACTATTGTGGCTTTTACCCTAAATTACGCCCCTTTAGGGAGTCACCTGGTTGTATGTCATCCTAAAGATGTATGTTACTGTATTGACAGGGATAAAATAATTTTGGAAAGAAAACTGTAAGAACTGGCCGCTTAACAAATAGAAAGCCATTAAAATGGCCAGTCTAAAGGCAAGAGGAATTCAAGTTGGACCCTAGTGGCTCCCTGTGGTATAACAACAGAGCAGAGGTGAGCTAACTGAGACAGCAGCAGGCATCTCTGAGAATGTCATTGCAATGACTCAAGCCTTTGAAGTAGAGGAGAGTGGAAGTGTGATGAACATGTTTCAAGAAGTGTCATAAAAGCTCTCCTTCAAGGAAAAAGTCCTAATTTACTTAATTACTGACACTTATTATCTCACCTTGCAAGCTCTAATTATGTAAAGCAAATTCATCAGTGGTTCTCTTTTCATAGTGCAAATTTTACAACAGGATGACCATTAAATAATTAATAAGTGGAGATGGTCTCCGTCCAGAAGACTCCTCTAATCCAATGCATATTCCATCCAGCAGGGGGCAAAGTCAACAAATGAAAGGATCATTTTCCCCAGCTTCCAATCTTGTTCATCTAACTATACCACTCGTGTTTTATGTAATGAGATGGGTGGGAAAAACTATATTTAGTAGAACGTTTCTTGGGAAGAGGGTTGTATATGTTTTTAAAAATGCTTTAATATGCTGACTGAAAGTAACAGGAATATTTTTATCGCATAAGAGTACTAGACAATTCATTGTAAATGATGGAGGATTTGATACAGAAGGGAAGATATTCAACCGAGAGACTCTACAGGAGAGTGGTGAGGCTAAATAAAGCTGTTTCCTGCCTGTACCTCATCAGAGCCAGCCCACTCAAAAACATAGTTATTTTCTATACTATAATTTTTTGTTATCCTGCCTCTTTCACACAAAAAGGTGACAATGGCTGTTCAGCCTTTGTACTACAGCATGCCATCTCTCTCAAAATTAATTACTAAAGCAAATACCAGAAGAACTTTTCTAAATGATTTTCTCACCTCCCCAAAAGTCATTTTCCTCTTCATTGAGTTGACCAACGAGTTAAATTCTAAAACCTACTATTTGTGCTTCACTTATGCAATGACCACCCTCCATCACCTTTTTGTCAATTTGCACTTTGTCAGCTAGCTCACTTTTATTAAAGTTATGCATGGGGTGTGGAGGATCATTCCTTCTTATATTAAAAATTAATTGTAGGATTATTTGGATGTGGCTTGTACAAAACTATAAAAGCCAATCAAATTTTCATTCCCGGGGGAAAATATATAGATATAGGTATAGATATAGATATAGATATAGATATAGATATAGATATAGATATAGATATAGATATAGATGGATAGATATATAAATATAAATATAAATATAAATATAAATATAAATATAAATATAAATATAAATATAAATATAAATATAAATATAAATATAAATATAAATATAAATATAAATATAAATATAAATAAATATATATATACATATATATATATATATATATATATATATATATATATATATATATATAAAACATTCCTGCAGGAATCACATCAGGTCACATTTTTTTTCCTAAAGTCTTTTTAATGTTTGACCTCAAACAAAATATTAAGGATGAGCTGCATTAAGTAGTGCATCTCATATTTTGTTTGTGTAACCTGAGTTACTCCAGGCTTCCCACCAGATTGTGGGAATAGATGGGCAGACAATAACGGCAAAACACCACATTTCACGAATGCGTCCTCCCCCCCACCACCACTTTGTTAAGGCAAGACCTCCAGGCCCACTGTATTGCTGAGCACCCAATACAAACCACCATGCAATTTAGTTTGGTGGCACCAGTCAAGTACTACCAGATCTGCTATGCTTTTGCCATTTTTCACAAGTACCATTGTGCCACCAGTATGTCTGTTGGAAATCCACAATTTGCCACTGTGCCCCTGGTGCATTTGGCCATGTCTGCTGGGCACCACTATCTCCTGCCCCTACTGAGTCATTGGAGTCTCAAGTGGTCAAAGCAGCACAGTTTTCTGTTCAAAAGTAGGTGATAGTGACATTCTCCCCCAATGTTAAATTCTATTAAAGGGTCCCTACACACTGCTGCTGATATAATCAATATTTTACAGTTTAAGTGAAATTGGCTTTTGTTAAGGTATCATTTTATGCTCTCCCCAGATAGGGCATGCATGGGATACTGCAAAAGAGTGTACAACATATGCCCAAATGAAGAATTGAGCAGAGGCTGTTAGCCCGGCACTGTGGGCCAAGGCATTGGTGAGGGGCCACATCTCCTTGAAGGATGACAAGACATTTTCTTCCCACAAAGACTATATCATCTTGCTGAGCTACCAAGCCTTGTGCTCCTGGGGCAGCTTCTGTCCAAAGAAGGTGCCGTTTCCTAGTTTGTACAACAGTGCTACAAGGAAGAGCAGCAGCCTAGTAGGGCACACACATTGATTTAGTGGGGCCTGGGTGAGTACTCAAACCAAATGGCAAGCATTCTGCAGTATTCAAAACCACCCTGCCCCCCACCCCCTTTTCCCAGAACCAAGAACCAAAGCTTTCTTACTTAATCAAATGCATTGTGCACAATTCCATTTTTTCTCAATGACTTATCTTAGAAGGCTCCTGGGTCTTCCTACAAAGGAACTTCTAGCAAGCCTTCTCACCTAATTTACCAGATATGATTATACATAAATATCTCTTAGATGAAAGCTAAAATCCTACTATCATTAAAGAGTCCTACAAGTAGTGTCTGAATGCTTAATGTAATTCTTCATGAAATAATATTTTATATTTTGAATAACATCTTGCTCCATAAATTAAAGTAAGAATAAATAATAAATATTGCCAGATATTAACTGTTCTTCCAGGGTCCACATTCACCATGGGTAGCATTGTCCTACCCTTAGTATGTGCCAGGACTCAGTGCAGGGGTAGCAGCAAGCATGGAGATACAGCCTTTAAGCAACATTTGCTGACTTGAGAAGCACTTTACTTTAGTCAGGGAGCACTAAACTCGACATCAGAAGGCTTGAGTTCTAATTCTAGCATGCCACTGGTTCTGGTCATGGCTCATTTTCTAAGCCACAAAATGATGTAAAACCAATTCTGCTTATTTCATTTGATGGTTCCAAATATCAAATGAGAATATTTGAGAAACTATAAAAGCATTGAATAAATGTAAATCATTGTTATCATCTGCTATCTGCAAGAACCGAGAAACCATTTTATAATGAACGACTCTACATATAAGGATGCTTACTGAAATGGGGTATTGTTTAAATATATATATATATATATATATATATATATATATATATATATATATATCCAAAAATGTATACATATTGTAAGAAAGGAAAACTGTGTTAAAATTATAATACGCAATATATAGTGGTAACAAAAGATGAATACAAGTCACAGTTGACTTCTGCAATTGCAAGATGCTCAAAATGGTTACCATCAGCGTCCAGACACTTCTGATTACAGCAAACCACTGCTTGAGCAACACTGACGAAAGTGTTCACTTGTATACATTTTTTTGGCACCCCCAGTGTGTGAGTCTGTGTGTGTGTGTGTGTGTATCCCCATTATTGTAGCACATTTTCAAGGAGTGCTTTCACTACAATTAGATTTCAAAGTATATTTATTCCTTTCATTTAAAAAGTATTGCGTGACTTGCTAATGTCAGCAATGTGTATGTACATGAACAATTCATCTCCCAATCTCATGATACATATGAAAAGAACACTGAAGGAGGAGTGTGGAGCCCTGGACCCATTTCTAACCAGCTGTATGAATTTGAGCAGGATCTGTCTCTTTAAATCTTCCCTTCTGAATCCTATGATTGTGAGAACTTAATTAAGCAGAATCAATCAAACCCTGGAATACATTCTTGTCAACAGATAGAGCAATACACTGCCTTAAGAAAACCTAGGTTCTTTTCTAGGACCTGCTGTAGGTATCCTTCCCCATTTCTCCTATAGGTAGGTGGTTAGTAAAACTAAAAAGAGAGATTATTTTGTAAGAGAGATACTGTAGTAGTTGGAAGAGGGTTGAGCAGAGACAGGGCTGCTCTGAGAAACAAAAAATTAGCTGACTAAAGTCAAATGTGCATTAGAGGTGGCAATAAAGGGGAGTTGATTACTTTAAAAAAGGAAACAGAGAGGGCTACAAAAGAACCAAAGTCAGGGTAAGTGACAAAGAACTCCTCATTTACTTCTAACGATATTTTAAACATCTTTAGCTTATCTATTCACTTATGTATGAAAGTTAATTCTTTTTTCTCTTGTATGTAAATCTTTTTTGTATTTTTTATATATTAGCTATGAACTTACAAAGAGTCAAGGCAAAAATGGAAACAATAGACTACATCGCTATCAGCATCTACTAAAAGAAAGCATTAACAACTATGCATAGACGCGTAGAGTTTCTGGAATGCATTTCCAAGGAAAATTATGTCAAGAGTATAATGGGAAAAAAGGCTAGATAATGATGGGCTGATAAGACAAGTATTTGGAAAGTATTAAGAGAATACTAGTCAATTGTTTGCGTTACACAAAGCATGAAAATAGGAAAGACTTCTTGAAGTGTTCCTTTTCAATTTCACACTATTCTTCCCCCACAATGCATTATTTCATTTATAAATTATGCATCCATTGATTCCTGTGATATTTTTGTTTGCTATTTTGTGTTTCTTAGGAGATCTAGCAAGGCTTCTGTAAACTTTTTATTTTTGTGTTTTCACATGAAGTTGCACATAAATCCACAGAGAAGTGCCATGAATCCTTCATTCTTTCTCCCTACGTACTAACATCTTGCATAACTATTGAATAATACAAAACCAGGAAGTGGACATTAGAACAATCCACAGAGTTTATTCAAATGTCACCAGTTATACATATACTGATTTGTGTGTGTGTGTATGTGTGTTTGTGTGATTGTATGTAATTTTACCACATATGTAGCTTCATGCAATTACCACATCAATCAAAATACAAACTATCTCATAACCGCAAGTCTCCCTCTTGCTACCTTGTATAACATACTCACCTTTCCCCACAAGCCCTCTCACCCTTAATCTGTCCTCCATCTCTATAATTGTGTTATTTCAAGAATGCCATAAAAATGGAATCTTATAGGATTGGCTTTTTTCACTCAGAATAATTCCCTTGAATGCCATCCAAGTTGTTGTGTGTATCAAATTGAGTTCTTAAAATCAAAATGAAGTCATCATTCTTCAGAAGTCTCATTTGAAAGTCAATTCATGTAATTATAAATGTTTATCCCCATTTGTCAGAAAAAAATTGATTTACCTTTAAGTGAAGCAACTATTTATCAGAAGAGATCCTACTATTTCTGTCCTATCTTAAGTCATACTGATATTATTAATTATACTCTGAGATAATTATGCTCAGAACATCTGACTAGCTACAAAAAAATCTCGTTCTTACATCAACCTTCTAGATTAATTGGTTCAATATGCCTTACATTACAGTTCATTAGAGCATTCCACTGAACTTTCCATTACCAAAAAAAAGTCTACGCTTCGTAAAGAAAATATAGATTATTTCATAAACATTTCATCTCCAGTTAATGTAGTAATGATTGGCAGCGATATTCTTAAAACAGACAGTTTGTGTAGAATAAACAATTATCAATCCCTTAAAAGAAAATGCATTGAGCAGTTTAAAAAAGAGAGAGTCAGAGAGAGAGAGAAAGTACATCCTCAATCTATTAAAGGTCCTTTCATCTTCTTACTCTAACCAAAATGGCCTTCCCCTGAGAACACCTTTTCCCTGCAAGTGATACCTATTTACTCTTCACACCTCATATACTACAAGACCTGGAGATGAGTTGAGTCTTTTCCAGAATATTCTTCTCCCTCCACCCTTGAACACTCCAGCTTTGACGTTCTTGCCATCAAGCCATGTCAACGGTTGCTTTGCTGTAGTCATTTAGAGATCCCTAGGTCACTCACCCTCACAAGTATTAAGGATTCAAATATCCATGCAAATGCTCCTTCCCACATTCCAAAAGCACCACAGCCCTTTCCACTCCAGTGATCTTGTCCTCAAATCCTACCTCAGCCACCTAATCACATGGTGATGCCCCTAGATATTGACACTACCAATAACTGCACACCCCTCAAAATCTCAAATTCAAATATCATAGCGTTTCCTAACTTTTTCCCTCACTCTCTTTAGTAGCTTAGTTCAACGACTCTGTAAACCACTGACCGTATTTACATTTGATTCTCCACTGTCTCTCACCTCTCAAGCGTTCACTTCACACTTTATCTAGTTTTACTTTCGGGTCCCATAATTACAATCACATCTCTGCATACCTCTTCAATTTATCATTTTTGTCATTTGTGGTACTAACATAGCCAAACCTCAACCTTATTGAAATCCATCTTTCAGCCTACTTTGTGACACCTGCACAGTTGACAGTGGCAGGAAAAACAAACTTGGTCACCGGTTTCAATTTAAATTTATGACCTTACATGCCCTTAATCCAGCAATATTATCACATTTCCGTCAGACATTTACTTTCTTATGCTCCTGGATGATTATTTCACACTTTTTCCTCTTTTCTCAGATCTCCAACACCTCCTCCTCGTCTTATTCTCAGAGGATGCCCGTGCTTTCAACTTCACGGCGAGAATAGAAGAAACCAGAAGAGACCTTCCATAAGCTCTCCCCACCTCTCTGCCAGCCTACATGCATCTGTGCCCGTATACTCTGCCTTCCCTCCAGTTACTATGGAAAAGCTGGCTGTGGACATCTTGTTCACGTGTGCATGGACTCCATCCCCTCTTGCTCAAGGAAATAGCTTCTACAATTCCTCCAACCCTGGCGTTATTAATTTTCTCTGTCTACTTGATAATTTCCATCAATACACACACGTATAATATCTCCTGTGTTTTAAAACCCCTTCTGGACCCCACTGCCCCCCTGCAGCTCTTCTGCAATTCTCTGCTCTCCCTTACAAAGAAACTCTTTGGAAGCTTTGCCTTCACTCATTGTCTTCAATTTCTCCCTTTTAATTTTTCTTCTTGAACCCCCTGGGTTTTCATTCCCACCAGTTCACCTAATCAAAGCAACAATTTACCTCCATTTCATAATTGAATTGTCAGTCCTCAACTTAATTGACCTATCATTTACATTTGACAAAATTAATTACTCCCTCCTCTTTGAAACACTTTCTTCAGGACTGTATACTCTCCTGGTTTTCCTCCTATCTCCTGAAATTTCTTTGGTTTTCCTAACTCCAGTCATCTGTTTTCCTCCTCATCACTTCCTAGGGGATCCCATCCACTCTCATAACTTTAAATGCCATCTATATGCTGATAACTCCCACATTAATTATCTGGCCTAGTTTTCTCCCCTAAACTCCAGGCTCATAAATCTCAGTCTCTGGTCAGCCTCTTCATTGGATGTCTCATAGTTATCTCACACATAACATATCCAAAAATGAAATTCTGATTTTCCCCTCCAAAGCCTCTTCCTTACGCAGTGTTCCCCTCTCAGTGAAAAACCTGGAAATCATCCTTGATTTGTCATTTTCTCTCACTTCCCACATCCAATCTATTAACACATCCTGTCAACTTAATCTTCAGAATAGACTCCAATTCTGACCACTCCCCACTCCACCTTTACTGCTAGCACTTTGGTTCTCAAGCTACTGTAACTCACCTGGATTATAGCAATAGCCTCTGAATTCATCCACAAACATCCATCCTTGCCCATCTTACACTCTATCCTCCACAACATAGCCAAAATTATCCCTTTTAAACATAAGTGAAATTATCTCACTCCCTGCTTTAAATTCTCTAATCCATTTCCAACTCACCTGGAGTAAGACAGTGATCTCACCATGTCCTATTAGGCCTGACATTATCTGGCTCCCACTATATCTCTCACTTCATCCCTTAGTCATTTTCTCTCTATCACATTTTGTTCTTGTCACTCCAGTCCCCTTGCTGCTTCTTGAACATGGTTATTTATTTCCCCACCTGGATAGCTCTTCCACTGGTTACACTCTCGGCTCTCTACCTCATTTCCCCTGACTCTCTGCTCACACGAGTCCTATCACCAACCCTGACCACCTGTCCTTATTCTGCTCCATTTCTCCCTTTAGATCTCATCCTCTTTAGGTATATAATCATTTGTTTATTTGTTGTCTTACCACATCTCCCACCAGCACAATTTAAGCTCCGTAAGGGCTGGGACTGTGTTCAGCACCATGAACAGTGCCAAGCACAGGTACAATCCGACTTCAAAGACAGAAACAATGACAGTAGACAGGTAACATCATGCCAATAAAGACAGTGAATGGGACAAGTCTATGCACTGCAGTTCACCGACTCTCATCTCTGCTTTAACTGTTATGAAAGAAATGACCAATTATGGTGTTTTTCTCTATAGGCTCAGAGACTTCTGTGAATGCAAGTTTCTCTCACTCTTCCTCTCTCTCTCTCCTCTCTCTTTCCTCTCTCAAGTTATAACTTGGAGCCCCTCACTGATCTGAATGCAGTTTGTTATTTTCTGCAAATTAAAATGTAAAACTTTACATGTTCCTATTGAATTCCTACTGATAGCTCAGGTTAAGCAATGGAAAAAATCTCAGTTTATTGGTATTTTTATTACAATCACTGGCACATATAAGATGATTTCACATAGTACTGCTCTATAAAGCCCTAATCGCATCATCAATGAGTGGAAATGAACTTGTATTCATTTGACCAACTGATTAGAGGAGATTGAACACACATTGTTAAGGATGATATATATCTGTGGCAAAGAAAGGGAAACATTCTAAATAATATACCAGTTTCCACTTAGCTCTGATATAATGACAGTAGTTAATGTCCAGTATAAATAGAAACTTGTAACCTGTTCCTGGACAATTTTATTTCTGTTTTATTTTGTTTTCATTACATACTTAACAAGCAACAATAAAAAAAAATATTCTGAGACAATCCAATGGTTAATATTCTTTCAAAACTAATTACAAAGAAAGTTGTTGGTTTTTTTCCAAATCAGTTTAGCGGTAACAATAACAACTAACATATCTTAGCTTCGTATTACATGTCAGACACCTAACTAAATGCATCACTTCATCTAATCCTTACAGTATCACCACAAGAGAACAGCGAGCATTACTCCTATTTACAGAAGAGGGAATTAAGTTTCAGAAAGAAAAACCTGCCCATGATAATAGAGTTTGTAAATTGTAAAATCAGGATTGAACTCAAATCTTTCTACGAGCCCAAGTCCTTAACCACTATGTTATATTGCACATCAAAAACTAGGACTGAAAGCAATTACGTGCAAGTCACTGGATTATTCCGGGATGTGGCACTTGCTCCAGACAGGCTTCACTTTTTTATGTTTTCTCAGACTTCTTGAAATGAGAACTTGCCTGGCTGAGAAAGGGTCCTGGATATTCTGCTGCACACAGCACAATTTCTGTTGCTGATATCATGTGGAGTTTTGTTGTTATTTGGTTTTCTTTCTGTTTTGTTTTGTGTTTTGTGTTTTTTCTTTTCTTTTTTTAATTTTTATTGAAAAGTATGTGTTTCAGCCCACTTGCATAACAAGCTATTTGCTATATTGCAAGAAATGGAAAACAAAAGGTTGGAGAACTAATCAATGCAAGTATTTTGAAGGACAAAGGCTACATTAACTGCAGTTAGTGTTTAGATTTATGCTACTCTATTGCCATCTTCTGGTTTCATTATAAAATGCATTTCATAAATGTCAATCTGGTAGTGAAGCTAGGTGATGAGTATTTTCATAGCATTATGTATCACGGAATGTAGACTCTGACGGTTGCAACAGTGTAGCTTTAGACTAAGCCCATATGGAGAAACAAAAGACCCAGAAAGCCAACACGATATTTGTGCTTTGTTTTACTTCACAGATACTATGTTTTTTACAAATTGAAGTTTATGGCAACCCTGCATCAAGCAAGTGTATTGGTGCCATTTTTCCACAGCATTTGCTCACTCTGTGTCTCTGTGTCACATTTCGGCAATTCTCAAAATATTTCAATTTTTAAAAAATTATTATTATATTTGTTATGGTGATCTGCTATCAGTGATCTTTGATGTTACTATCGTACTTGTTTTTGAGAGCCATGAACATGCCCACATAAGGTTGCGAGCTTAATTAATGTTGTGTGTGTTCTGTCAGCTCCACCAACCAGCAGTTCTACCATCTCTAGCCCTCTCTTCAGGCCTGTCTCTTTCCAGAGACACAACAACACTGAAATTAAGCCAGCTAATAACCCTGCAGTGGCCTCCAAGTGTTCCAGTAAAAGGAAGTCAATCAATACAGCAAACTTCATCGTGTCTTAGTTTAAGAAACTGCCACAGGCACCCCAACATTCAGCAACCACCACCCTGATCAATCAACAGCCATCGACACTGAGGCAAGACCCCCCAATAGCAAAAAGATCATAAGTTGCTGAAGGCTCAGATGATGGTGAGCATTCTTCAGCAATAAAGCATTTTTTTAAAGTTAAGGCATGTACATTGTTTTTTTAAAGACATATTGCTATTGACTACACACACATTCAATAGACTACAGTATAGTATAAACATAACTTGTATATGCACCAAAGAAACCCAAACATTTGTGTGACTTGCTTTATGCAATATTCACTTTACTGAGGAAGTCTGGAACTGAACCGCAATATCTCTGAGTTATGCCTGTATCTGAAGGAGAAGAACAGAGGTCTGGTATTGTCTAACTATAAGACTTAGTATAAAGCTACAGTAGTCATGACAGTGTGGTACTGGCAAAAGAATAGATAAAGAGAGCAATGGAACAGATAGAGCGGTCAGAAATAGGTTCATAACTATAGTCAAATGATCTTTGACAAAAGAGCAAATGAAACTCAATGGAGAAAAGATAATCTTTTGACAAATGGTAGTGGAACAACTGAACATCCACATGAAAAGAAATGAATCTAGACACAGACTTTACATCCTTCACAAAAATTAACACAAAATGGATCACAGACATAAATTTGAAATGTAAAAGTACAAAACTCCTAGATGATAACAACACATGAGAAAATCTAGGTGACCTTGGGTATGGCGATGGCTTTTCAGATACAACAGTAAAGGCATGATGCATGAAAGAAATCATCCATAAGCTGGACTTCATTAAATTTAAAAACTTCTACTCTGCAAAAGTGACTATCAACAGAAAGATAAGACAAGCCACAAACCAGAGGAAAATATTTCCAAAAGATATATCTGATGAAGGACTGTTATCCAAAATATACAAAGAACTCTTCAAAAAACCATAAGAAAACAAACCGATTTTAAAAAGAGTCAAAAACCTGGACACCTAATCACGGAAGATGTGGAGATGGCAAATAAGCATTTGAAAAGATGATCAACATTATATGAAGCATGATATATGGTGAATGTTTAAATTTTTAAAAAATGATTACAGTAAAAGACATATTGCCTTTAATCCCCCTCAAAATACACCCCCTCACTTCGAACACACTTTCCCCATCATTCTTGCCACTTCCTGAAGCAGTTCTGGAAGTCCTCTTTCATGAGTGTCATTAGTTGCTCTGTCCTGGTTTCCTCAATGTCCTGAATTATTTTGACTTTGGGGAAGAGCCAGATCTGGTGAATAAGATGGATGAGGACACACTGTAATGTTTTTATTTGACAGAAATTGCCATGTACCAGAAGTGATGTGTGACATGGAGCGTTGTCATGATGGAGGATGAAGTAAAGACACTCATGAAAGAGGACTTCCAGAACCGCTTCAGAAAGTGGCAAGAATGAGGGAATAAGTGTGTTTGAAGGAAGGGGGTGTATTTTGAGGGGGGTTAATGGCAATGTGTCTTTTACTGTAATAATTTTTTTTATTTAATAATTCACCATATCTTTTTATCATACTTCACATGTCAATAGGAAATTGCAAGTTAAAACAACAATGAGATACTGCCACACACCTGTTAGAATGATCCAGATCCCAAATACTGACACCAAATGCTGGTGAGGATGTGGAACAACAGAAACTCTCATTCATTACTGGTGGGGATGCAAAATAATATAGGCACTTT
Organism: Rhinolophus sinicus; assembly: GCF_057876585.1. Taxonomy (NCBI): domain Eukaryota; kingdom Metazoa; phylum Chordata; class Mammalia; order Chiroptera; family Rhinolophidae; genus Rhinolophus; species Rhinolophus sinicus. The sequence goes on along the minus strand of NC_142517.1, from coordinate 190,326,282 downwards.
AGAAGACAGTGTGATGGTTTCTTACAAAATTAAATGTGACCTTACCAACAGTGCAGCAATTACAATTTTTGGTATTTACACAAAGGTGTTGAAAACTCATATCCACATGAAAACCAGCACATAAATATTTACAGCAGTTTTATTGATAATCCAAAACTTGGAAGCAACCAACATGCCCTTCAATAGGTGAATGGATAAATAAACTGTGGTACCTCCAGACAATGAAATAGTATTCAACACTAAAAAGAAATTAGCTATCAAGCCATGAAAAGACATGAAGGAACTTTAAAGGCAAACAGCTAAGTGAAAGAAGCCAATCAGAAAAGACTACTGACTGTATGATTCCAACTATATAACATTCTGGAAAAAGCAAAACCATGAAGACAATAAAAATACCAGTGGCTGCCAAGAGCTGGGTGGTTAGGGCGGTGGGGTGGAGAAATGAATAGGCAGAGCACAGAGGTTTAGGACAGTAAAAATAGTCTGTATGACATAATAATGATGGATACATGTCATTTCACATTTGTCCAAAACCATAGAATGTACAACACCAAGAATGAATCCTGATACACACTATGGACTTTGGCTGACAATGATGTGTCAGTGTAGGTTCATCAACAATAACAAATGTACCACTCTGGTGTGGGATGCTGATAGTCGGGGAGGCTGTGCATGTGTGGAAACAGGACATTTGTGGGCCCTCTCTGTACTTTCTGTTCAATTTTTCTATGAACCTAAAACTGCTCTAAAAAAATAAAGTTCATTTAAAAACAAAAACAAAACCCACAACTTCACATAAGCCTTTTTCCAACAGCACAGCTGCCAACTCATTTTTGCAAACAAGAAATATTGCCTTTGCAATTCAGAGTGAGTCTCTCACCTTTAGGAAATGTATTTTTCTAGGGACTTGCTGAAATCTGCTATCACTGGGCACTCTGTATCTTCCATGTTTCTTTTCACTTCTTCCCATAAGCATCTGCCTGATTTAAACCCTACTCATACCATTTCCCATTCTAGTTTTGTAAACAAAGGAGAAAGATTTTAGGCCCAACGGTGAGTGCCTTACTTTCAGGGAGTGTATTTTTGTGGCTTTGGCTCAAACACATGCTGTATTTGGTGGTTGTAAGTAAGGGCTATATCTTTTGCATTTCAGGTTAAGCCTCCCATTTAGAATATATTTCTGCAAGTCGCTTCTTAGATCATCACTACTGAGCCCTCTCACCATTCTACGTAATTTTTTTCACTTCTTCCTTTGAAGTTTCTATCAGATTACAGATGCTTTCTGGAGATTTTGTATTTGTCAAAGTCATAATATATCCCCATCTCCTAATTTAACAGAAAATGAGTCTGTGAGTAGTTGTTCTCCCCATTGCTTTTGTATGATTTTCATGAACAGGAAAAGAAGCTGACTGACGTAGTCAGGTACATAGCAAATGTCTCCCTATGGAGGCCAAGGATGTTTTTTTACTCTAACTCATATTTCTACGTGCTTTCTAATGGAAAGAGCAAAGAATGCTGTGTACTGGCCAGATTCTCCCCTTCACGACAGTGGCATTCATCCCAACCTCTGAGAATGTTGGGAGCTGACAGCTTTCAGCCAGACCTCCAGTGGCATCCCACATCCAATATTACGTCACTGATGCTGCTATATAAACACCTGGCACCCCCATCTCAATTCAGAGCAACTCTGAGGGGTTGTCCCCACTCCAGATCTCCATGTGGGATTGGCTAAGGCCTTTGTTGCTACTGCATTACAGTTTAACTCCTACCTCCGTCCAATCCTATTTTCTTCACTCCTCACAGGTATTGATCCTAAAAACATTCCCAAAAAAAATTTACTACAAGCAAATCTCCACGTCAAAGTCTTTTCTAAGGTGTTCAACCTAAGAGCATTGGTGAGACTGAAGAAGAAATTCTCAATGAGATTTCGTAGCTGGATAACAGCCATCTAAACGACAGTGAGGACACCATCACTGAAGGTAGGAGGAACAGAAATATCCGTTGGCATGACTACTGGTGCAGTTGTTTAAAATGTCTTGGGTGGTGAACTGGGATGGAATGCTGATTAACAGGCGTGTACTGGAAGGAACAAAATCTGAGGCATTTGAGAAATTCAGGACAAGTGGTAAAATAATAAGTCTATAGACTTAGATGGCTTTGGCGGATGTATTGCTTTGCTAGGGCTACTTTAACAACGTACCACAAACAATAGCAATTTACCATCTCAGTTCTGGAGGCTAGAAGTCCAAGATCAAAGTTTCAGCAGGATTGATTCCTGTTCAGATCTGTGAAAGAGAACTTGTCCCATGCCTAGCTTCTGGTGGTTTGCTAGCAATCTTTGGTGTCACTTGTTTGTAGCAGTGAGAACTTATGGCAGAAGCCTGCCTCTAAAACTGCCCCATCATGTCCCAGCCGAGAGAGTGAATCAAACACAATATCCACTACAGAGCAATGATTTGTGTCATCTATAAAGGGTGTGGGAGTGGTGGTCCCAGTCATGTCTCCATTAATTCACCAGTCTGGGCTCTACAAAAGTCAGATTGATGCTAACGAAGGAGAGTAAACTACCATAAGCGTTGCACAAAAGTAGCACCGATTGCAGAGGCCTCAGGGATGTGGTAGACAGTGATTTGGCAAATATATTGTTTTCCATCCCTATCAAGAAGGACAATTATCAAGTTTTTTTTCTCTTGGAACAGAATAGTAGCATATTTACAATCTTACCTCGAGGCTATGTTAAGTCTCCCCTTGTCTGTCAGAAGAGAGTCTGAAGGGACCCAGGTGATCTGAGTATTCCACACATCACTTCTTCCACTGTAAAAAAATGACATCACATTAATCAGTCAGATGAGCAAGAAATGGCAAGTAAAACACCTGTGTCCCAGAGGGGAGGAGATAAATTCTCCAAATGGACAGTGTATTCGATACCTGGGAATACCATTTGACACATATACCACACACACACACACACACACACACACACACACACACACGTTGTCAACTTTGAGAGAAGCTGGAGAAAAAGTCTCTGCAGCAGGTCCAGGCTGTGGTGTAAAGAGCTCTGCGACTTAAGCTACATGATGTAGCAGATCCAATGTTATTAGAGGTTCCAGCTGTGGGACAGTATGTCATGCGGAGTTTATAGCAAGCTCCAGTGGAGAACTGCACTGCACACTCCTGCAAGTGTGAATCCCAACGGCATTCCCCCACAAACTTCCTTCACACAAATCTCTGTCTCAGAGTCTTCAGATGATCTAATCTCTAAAAGATTCTGAAGACCTCCATCTAAAATTATTCCTAAAGTTGCTTACACTTAGGCGATATTTTGAAAAGCTATATGTGTTCCTCACCCCACGGGTCAGCCCTAGGTTCAAAGTTAACAATCACATTACCATACGGGCTGCCTGTATGACTTCATGACAAAACTGGGCTTCTATAAACATAATGCACTGGTCTCTCCAGCTCATCCACTCTCTCTCCCCACCTTCCCTCCCTCTTTACTCTATTCCTTTATATCTCCCAGTCCTGCATTAAATCACTAGGGAGTCTGTAACACCAGGGAATAATTTTCTTCCTGTGTGAAGAGAACACTAATCCCAGTAACTGTTGTTTAAATAATGTTACATGTTATTTAAAAAAATAGACTGATTCATTGAACCAATCTCACAGACCTAGAATCCAGAATCAGAGAAAAATTTAGCAGTTCAGAGTGGGGAGGGGGGGGAAGGAAATGACATCTTTTTCCATAAACTATTTCATGACTATAAAGTAGTCATATTTCCAGTCAGCTATTGAGTCATATCTTCTATTGCTATTCAGGTGAAATATTACTCTCACATTCAATCTGTTGAAGATATGGTCTGAATCTTGGTGTTCTCCCAACCCCCACAGTATTCACATTGTTGAAAACCTAATGCCCAGTGTGATGGTATTTGCAGGTGGGGTTTTCAGGAAGTGCTTAGGTCATGAGGTAGAGATGTAATGAATGGGCTTAGTGCATTTACAAAAGTGGCTCCAGAGAGATCTCTTCCCTTCCCCCATGTGAGGATACTTCTGCAACCTGGAAGAGGTTACCTCACTTGACCATCTGGCATCCTGATCTTAGACTTCCAACCTCCAGAACTGTGAGAAATAAATTTCTGTTGTTTAAAAGCTACCCAGTCAATGGTATTTTGTATAGCAGCCAAAATAGACTAAGACAGTTGGCAAGCTCTGTCAATTCTATCTCCAAAAACATATATTGAGAATCTCTTCACTTCCTTCCATTTCCACTACCACATCTATTTCCAGGTAACCATCATCTCTTACCTAGGTGCAGGATACTCTTAACTGGCCTCCATAGAACCACTCCCCAAATCACAAATGTAAATACTTATTCCATTCCCCTGCTTAAAACCCCTCCAAGACTTCTTTCTGATGCTAAAATGAAATCCAAAATCCTTATCCTGAGCTCCAATGCTCTGTGTGACCTGGTCCCAGACTGCCATCCCCTCCCCACATCTCAGGCCATTTTCCTACTCATTCACTACATTACATTCTAAACATGCCAACTGTTAAGCTGTCCTCCCACTAGGCTTTCCTTTTAGGCTTTGCACCTGCTCTTCTCTTTACTTTAAAGGCAGAGGTATCCACAAAATGGAAAACCATCTGCTACTCCATTTTGAGGTCCCATGTATCTTTTTTACTTTAACCCACAAATAGTACACACATTGAGAAACCACTCCTCAAAACTAATGGTGTAAGTAAGAAAGAAAAAATAGGGGAAAGAAATGTACATAGTACTACATCTCAGAATCCTGATGAGCATGTATTTAGTTTTGGCTGGGCAAGATGAGGAAGAAGAGACTAAGTCCCCATCCCTGTAGCCTTCTGTTTTCCAACTTGTGAGAGCCTCAAGAGCTGTGAACAACAAGGAATTTCGCTTTGGACGAAAGTGGTAACTAGTATATGACTGTGCTTCCTTATTTACAAATGTAGATGTTTCAGAGCTGTCACATTTAATGTAATTTTCCTGCTAATATCAAGAATTATACCATTGGCATAATTGCAGTGATTCTAGATGGAACAGGAAAACTGAATCAGGCATGCATGTGTTTCTTTACAAGCATCCACCCTCCCTAGAAATAAGTTTCAAGAACTTGAATTATTTAACCCTAATTAATAGATCTTTATGTCTGACAACCTTCAATACAGGAGTTCTCTAACTTCATATTCAGAAACAAAATCTACGTTGTTTACTTTCTATAGCTCTAATTGCTGCTTTACTCTTGATTGAAGTCAAAAGAAAGATAATGCAAGTGGGGAGAATGAAATAACAGAGCATACTCTTAGCCTGGACAGCTCATTATTTGAGTTCCAACTGATCAGAAATGAAGCAAGTACCACCAGGGTTCCAATATAATTCTAAATTTTCAGTATATATTAATTCAGTGCATATTAGTACATATAGTCCTCTAGAAAAACAGAAACAATTAGATAGATAGATAGATAGATAGATAGACAGACAGACAGACAGACAGACAGACAGATAGATAGATAAAGAATAATTGGCTCATGTGATTATGGAATATAAGGAAATGATGGAATATATGGAAAAGTTAATATGTACCCACTGTAGATACCTAGCATTCATTCACTCACATAGTAAGTAATCATTAAACACCTACCACATCTGTCAGTGAATAAGACAAGATGATGCTACACTCATCAAAAGTCTATTAAAAAATATATTTAGAAGTATAATAGCTAACATTTCTTTGCTATTCATGTGTCAGAGCCTATGCTAAGTATTTTATTCACATGCATTCTCATTTAATCTTCATAAATCCTCATATTTTAAAAATTACATATGAAGGATTTCCAGTCAAGATGGTGGAATCGGTAAACACTGTGCTCACCTCCTCTCAGGACCACATCAAAAGTACAACTAAACTACAGAACCACCATCATTGAGAATCTCCTGAAGTCCAGCTGAACCAAAACCCTACAACTAAGGACATACAGAAGAAGCCACCTCAAGACTGGTAGGAGGGGTAGAGACATGGAACGGGCTGGTCCCACATCTGTGTGTGACCGTCAGGAGGGATATCTCAGCTGCAGGGGTACAGCCTGGAAGAGCTAGAGATCCCAGACCCACAGCAGGTTCCCTAGCCCAAGGTTCCAGTGCAGGGAGACAGAAGTCTCCGTAACTTGTAGTTGTGAAAACCAGCAGAGATGTTGGCTGAATGAGCCGGAGGATGGTTGCACTCCCAGGTGCTCCTCTTAAAAGACCCGCACACGGACTTCCTCACTGACAGACTCGCTTGCTCTGAGCTCCAGCACTGGGGCAGTAGCTCAAAAGGTGCCAGGAACATACGGAGCTGTTAAACAGAAATTATGAGGATGTAGGGTATAGCATAAGGAATATAGTCAATAATACTGTAATAACCATGTATAGTATCAGAGGGGTACTAGATTTGTTGGGGTGACGGATGCAAAGGGATTGGGGGGTAGGGTGAAAAAGGTGAAGGAATTCAGAATTACAAAATGATAGTTACAAAACAGTCATGGGGATGCAAAGTAAAACAGAAAGAATATAGTCAATAATATGGTAATAACTATGCATAACACCAGATGGGTACTAGACTAGTCAGGGGGATCACTTCTTAAATTATATAAATGTCTAACCACTGTGCTGTGCACTGGAAATTAATATGAAGTAATACTGGATATGTCAAAATAAATAAATCAATAAAGTATGAAAAAAATAAAAATAAAAATTACATATGAAGGAAATGTGGTAAGCTGGATATTGCTTCTCAAACACAAGATGTCCGAGTCTTAATCCACAGAACCTATGAATATGTTAATTTACATGGTAAAATGGGACTTTGCAGATATGATTAAATTGTGGATTCTGGCTTCCAGATGGGCCCAATGTAATCATAAGAGTCCTTATAACAAAGAGGTAGCGTGTTTCCCCCAAAATAAGACCTAACACGAAAATGAGTCCTGGCATGATTTTTTCAGGATGACATTCCCTGAACATAAATCCTAATGCATCTTTTGGAGCAAAAATTAATATAAGACCCGGGCTTATTTTCGGGGAAACATGGTAGGAGGATCAGAGTCACTAGCAGAAGTGAAGACAGAAGCAGAGGCTGGAGAGGCTGAAGATGGGACCATGAGCCAAGAAATGCAGTCAACCTATAGAAGATTGAAAAAGCAAGGAAACGGATCCTTCCCTAGAGGCTCCAGAAGGAACACAGACCTGCCGACACCCTTGATTTTAGCCCAATGAAACTATTTCAGACTTCTGATCTCCAGAACTGTATAGTAAAGTTGTGTTGCTTTAAGCCACTAAATGTATGGCTTAAAGCAACACAGTTTGTTATACTAGCAATAGGAAACCAATACAGGGCAACAGAAATTTTAAAAGGTGGGTACAGTACCCCAAAGCATCTCAGTGAGGGCTCTACCTTCCAGTGGTTGATTTCTGAAATCTGATTTAAGAACAAGTTATTTTGAAAGTGTTCCTCATGTGACTCCAATATGTACTCACAGTTGAATAAAAGCTTTTAGTAAGTAAATGAGAGATCAGAACTCTCTCTTAAAATTTCACGCAAGCAGTAGAACTTGCAGGCAAAGACTACATTTCACTGCATCTCGTGATTATTTACAACTTTTTTTAAGTTGTTAAATCCCCTTACCAACTGAAATGAAACACTGTAATAAACAAATAGAGTTCAAAGTCAAAATCGTAAAAAGTACAATTTTGTACTTACAAAAGTACAATTTTGTAAAGAGGTCTTTACCTCTTCACAGATTATAGATGGAGGCACTTTGCCAATATTCTTTAGATTTTTCAGTATTTTACATCCAGTACATGCTTAAAACTGTCATTTAATCTTTTTTGTATATATTTGTTTGATATTTGAATATGAAAACCACACCCCTATCAATAGAGGTCCCTCTACACTCTACCTCTTTATGTCTCAAAGTCCTTATGAATCCTTTCATCCTTTCCTTATTACCTCCCTTACTCACTTGTACTCACTCATCAAATATCACTGAGTGTTGAGCATGTGTAAGACTCCCCTCTATACATCCTTTGTACTTGTGAAGATACACAGACAAATAAGACATAGTCCCTACCATCCAGAAACTATTTCCTCTATATTTTAATGGAATTATGTAAATACCTTTATAGTTGTGCCTTTTACATCAGATTATAATTGTTTACATTTATATCTCTCCCAAGATAGTGAGTTCTTGTGGGCAGAGAGTAGGTCATGATCATCTTTATATTTGTGGAATTCAATAAATGTGTGCTTGCACAGGTTCCAGACTGACTGAATCAACTTAAAAGGAGAATGAAGTAAACACACAGAAAATTCACTCTACAAATCAAAATTTTTAAACGAGAATATGGAAAATCACATCTATTGGAAATATTTTTACCAGAGGAGATGGAAGATATGCAGAATCAGGGCTATATGGTCACCAACCCTTTCTTTTTTTTCCTGAGCACAAAGGAAGACATTTTCCAGTCTCCTCAATCTAGAGGGTGCCTAGTGAGGCCACTTGGGACCATGTGACTAGTTATGGCCCATGGAACGTGCATGGGTCAAAAGAATGTAGGCTACTTCCAGTCCTGGCCCCTAAAGTCACTCTCCCTTTAGAGTTTTGCTCATTCTGTTATCTTCTTTCTTGACAACCTTAGAGGCCACAAGTCAAAGACATAGTCCCTCTTATCCATGGAGATACAATCCAAGATCCCCAGTGGATACCTGAAAACGCAGATACTACTGAGCCCTATATATACTATGTTTTTTTCTACACATACATACCTTTCACTTAAAGGAAGCAATTTACAGCTTCTCTTTGGCATATCCAAATTGCCAGCATCACTACTCTTGTGCTTTGGGGTCATTATTTAGTAAAATAAGGGTTATTTGAAAACAAGCAAGAGATACTGGGACAGTTGTACAATCAATCTAACAACTGAGATGGATACTGAGTAATGAGTGGGTAGTGTATTAAGCATGGATAATCTGGACAAAGGGATGATCCATGTCCCAGGAGGGCTTGATCCTCCAATGGGCCTGTGTCCATCCATTGGATTTCTGATGCCAACTATAATGTTAATAGAACTTGCCTATGAAATATTTTTGAGTCAGCTTCAAGTGGACTTTTATACAAAGGTCATTAGAGCACTTAAGAGGACAAAGAGCTGGGTTTTTATCTTGCGGTATGCAGCAAGTTTTGTGCTTGCTTGCAAATACATGTTTAATACATGTCTGTATAAGTTGTAGAATTTGGTCTGAGACTTGCTTTTATTTTGACCTGTCATCAAAGTATAGGCAACCTTCACCCATATTAAACTTTTCCACATTTAACTATTATCTGAAAAAAATTCTAAGGGTCAACCTCAGGAATGGTGCAGATGCCTGATCACTGCGCTGTACACCTGTAGCTGAATAATAATGAATGTCAACTATAATTATGTGTGTGTGTGTGTGTGTGTGTGTGTGTGTGTGTGTGTAGTCACAAGAAGTGGAGTACAGCATAAGGAATAGAGACAGTGGAAACAATGGCTATATGCGATGTCAGAGGGGTAGTGGATGAGGGGAGGGGGTTTGACACAGTGTGAGGGATATAAATGATAAATGTCTAACTATTAATTTTTTTTGTACATCTGAAACTAATTTAAAAAGTTAGTCATATGGTGCCAAAAGCTTAAGGCTCACGAACAACATTTACTTTGAATATATACTTATGCAAAATCAAGTACAAAGAGTTTGTACTAGTTTCATAAACCATAACGAGGTATGATCAAATATGGTGAATGTTTAAATTTAAAAATATATCACAACAAAAGACACATTGTCATTAATCCCCCTCAAATATTCCCCCTCTGTTCAAAGACACTTATCCCATCGTTCTTGCCACTTTCTGAAGCAGTTCTGGAAGTCCTCTTTCATGAGTGTCTTTAGTTGCACTGTCATGGCTATCTCAATGTCCTGAATCATTTGACTTTGGGGAAGAACCAGAAGTTGCATGGTGCCAGATCTGATGAATAAGATGGATGCCAACACATTGTAATGTTTTTATTTGACAGAAATTTCCATATACCAGAAGCGATTTATGACACAAAACATTGTCATGATGGAAGATGAAGTAAAGACACTCAGAACTGCTTCAGAAAGTGGCAAGAACAATGGGATAAGTGTGTTTGAACAGTGGAAGAGTACTTTGAGGGGGATTAATGGCAATGTGTCTTTTACTGTAATAAATTTTTTTTTTTTATTTCAAGGAGCCTTTGGAAAATTCAGTCAAGCCAGAGCAATTTCCTAACGTCTGGCGAATTCCAGCTGAGCCCTGCCCTTGCAACACCTTCCCTTGCTTTTGTTTTAATTATGGGATAATCTCTTAACTTGAGCCCACTTCTTGGCTCTATTTTCCTGTGTCTGACATGTGATCCTGTGATACTGTCACAGTCATCATCATAGCTGAATGAATTTTATAGCTTTCAAAGAATTAGACAACACCTTTGTCCGTTCATGGTCTGGAATTTTGTGTTCTCCTTTGAAGAATGAATGTTCTGCTCCTCCAAATGTGAATAAAGTTGAATGTCTAACATTCTCAATGGTTGTTCATAGCAGACAGGAGCTTTTAGCCAGAATTATAACTCAGTTTTAGAAACTGGACAAATGAAACTCTTTTGCTCATTAGGATTTATGAGTATTAGCTTTTAAAAAAGAAATCCTTAGAGTTGATTAAAAACGTTCTGGAATGAAAGACAAGGCAGAATTATCGTAAAAGGTATTACTAGGGACTTTGCTATTCTCTCTCTTGCTTCCTCTAAAATGGGAAGAACAAGCTATTGAAAGAGCTGAACAGAGTAGACTTACACCTGACGCTAAGACTGGTCACCCTCACTCATCCCGGGGTCTGGCCACAGCACAAGGATTAACTTAATGATACTGGCCTGAATATTGGAAACTAGAAGGATTAGCCGTGGCAAATCCTTTCAGAATGAATGACAGCTAACTAAATCACAAGGCAGCGTCAGGTGCTATGGGTTTCCCTGGCAACCTGGGAAGAACATGGCCTCTCCTAAGAATTAAGGTAAGGAAAAGCAACAATGACGTTATTATGTACTGGGCTCCTATTGCTGCCAGATTGGGTGCTTTATATATCTTGCCTTGTTTTAGCCTCACAACCGTGTGTGGCAGACACTACTAGTATCTCTATTGTACAAATAAGGAAACAGAGACATAGAGAGATTAGGTAACTCAGAGGTTTCCAACCTTGGTCTTGGTCTGTGGAAAGCCACAGCCCATGTTTTTTCCACTATCCCATAAAAATAAAGTGAGTGGAAAAAAGGGAATTCCAGTAGGCCAGCCATAGTGTCAGTTCCCTACTCTGGACTGTTAGCTTACTCCTATATGTATCATACTCTGTCTTGTATTTTAAATCATCTTACACCAGTCTTATTTTCATAACTTATTTTTAGCTCTTTGAAAGCAGGGGTTGATTTTATCTTGTACAACATCGTACTCTCAACATTAGGAGGAATTCAATAAGTATTTACTGAATAAAAGACTAAATTAATTAACAAATAGGTGAATTTCACTCTCCTAGGCCTTGGGACTCTTTATCTCCTACCACATCATATCTAAATTCCTTGGATAGTCAATCAAAATAAAAATACTGGCCAACAATAACTGAATAGTTACAATGCAGCAAACCTCTGTGCCGTGCCCTTTATAAGCACCGGCATATTTAATCTCCACAGTGACAACAGACAAATGGTAAGGAGCAGAGTCAGTAGTCAAAGCCATGTCGTCTCACCCCAAAATCTGTACACTCAACCCTATATTCCATGGTGCCTCAGGCACAACTATCTACTGAATCTGAATTCCTACTTCTTCCCAGCATACAATCCTCCAGTTGCACTGGTTTCCTTATTTTCCTTCCTTCCTTCCTTCCTTCCTTCCTTCCTTCCTTCCTTCCTTCCTTCCTTCCTTCTTTCCTTCCTTCCCTCCCTCTCTCCTTCCCTTCCTTCTTTCCTATAACCCTTTCCTAATTTTGTTACATGCTTCTCTAGTGTCCTTATCTTTCTTTCCCTTGTGTTAACTCCTAAAGCTCCAATTTCAAGGTACACACACTAACTTGAACATTCCCTGATTATTTGGACTCTAATTAACATTTCGGTTAATAAAAGCATGCCTTGTAGAACTCTCAGATAAAAGCTGTGATTTATTCCTGCCATAAAAATATAAATGGCTCAAAGGGTTCTTGAAATACTGGGCAATTTGCCTAAATTATCTGGGTAGTTTGTTTAACCTTTCCTTTCATTTTAGCTCAGATCACTGCATTTGAAAGCATATTTGTTTTTATATCAAAAAATGAAATACAGTAACTTTACAATAGAGAAACCTGGTGGACACCATTTTAACCAAATTAAGGGATTAAAATTAAGGAGTTTCAAATTAACCTCACCAAGAATGGGACAAACTAGCATCAGGGACATTCTAATGCAGTGTACTGAGAGGGACATCATTACTTATGAACCAATTCTGCCATGAGGAAACCTCAAAAAAAAAACACAAAAAAACAAAAAAACTAAGTTATTTCTATAAAATCCCTGGTGTTTACTCTTCAAAAAATATCAATATCATGAATAATGAAAATCAGAAGAAACAAATTAAAGGATACTAGAGAGACATGATAACAAAATGTCCTGGATTGGATTTGTCAAAACTTCAGAAACAGCCAAAGGAAAACCAATGAATTACCGAAGCACTAATTAGTAAAAGTTTATTGAGCACACACCAAAAAGATAATTCACGGATGCTGAAGCCTGGAAACCAAAATATGGAATGAGACTCAGGGGTATATTTTATAAAGCAGCTTATATAGTGACTGTTTATTCTTCACAGTAATTGGTTATAATGTTAGAATTTTCTTAAATGATAGGGAAGCAATGGGTCAGTGGTTACTTCATATCAACCCCAGGAAACAGTTCAAGTTTTGCTTATGGTTTTCAGAGGCATAAGCAGGAAATGGCCCATATAAAGTTAGTGTAAACTTTGTTAGACTACATTATGCTTTGTATTATTACCAAACCGGTTTTGTCTTCTCAGGGAATTTTCAAGTTTGGTCTGTTTGTTTTTTAACAGATTTCATTATAATGAAAGAGTATCGTTGGGACACTCATTGAAATTGGAATACGAACTGTAGATTTTTTAAGAATATTATATCAAGTTTAAATTTCTACACATGATAACAGTGCTATAGTTACTAAGAGAACTCCTTTGTTTTTAGGAAATACACACTAAGGGTTACTATTTTTTTCTGATGATTCAGAAAAAAATACATACATATAGCAAAGGGGGCAAAATCTTAACAACTGGGGCGTGTGGGAATTAGTTGCACTATATTTGCATTTAAATTATTTCTGAATAAAAAGTTAAAACAATAATTTTGGTGAAATATTGATAAGCTGAACCCAAAGTGCTCAAAGAAACTTTTAACTTTGAGGGGGAAACAAAAGAAAAAAGTTCATTGAGGAAAATAAGAGATACACATGCAAAATGACAAGATTATATGTCAATGGGCAGTTGAGCTTAAATTTAGCTCTTTCCCATCTTGCAAGATGGCAGGTGAAAAAGCGGAGAAGCCAGACGCTAAGGAGAAGAAACCTGAAGCCAAGCAGGCTGATGCCAGTGGCAAGGCCAAAATGCCTAAGAAGGGGAAGCCCCACTGCGGCCGAGTCAGAGGACTCGGCATATTCCCAATCAGCTATGTCTACCTGAAAAGTCATGTACAAGAGGAAGTACTTAGCAGCTACATCCAGGACTGAAAAGAAAAAGGAGAAGGTTCTTGCTACTGTCACGAAAACAGTTGGTGGTGACGGAATGGTGGCACCCGAGTGGTTAAACTTCACAAAATGCCTAGATATTATCCTGCTAAAGATGTGCTTGGAAAGCTGCTGAGCCATGGCAAGAAGCCCTTCAGTCAGCACGTGAGAAAACTTGGGGCCAGCATCACCCCCAGCGCCATTCTGATCATCCTCAATGGGCGCCACAGGGACAAGAGGGTGGTTTTCCCGAAGCATCTGCACAGTGGCTGGCGACGTGTGACTGGATCTCTGTCCCTCAATCAAATTCCTCTGTATAGAACACAACAGAAATCTGTCACCGCCACCTCCACCAAAATTGATATCAGTGGTATGAAACTCCCCAAATATCTCACTGATGCTTGCTTCAAGAAGAAGCTGCGTAAGCCCAGACACCAGAGGGGTAAGATCTTCGACACAGAGAAAGAGAAATACAAGATGACAGAGCAGCGCAAAATTGATCTGAAAGCCATCTTGCAAATTCTGCCAAAAATCAAAGCTGTTCCTCAGCTCCAGGGCTACTTCCGCTGTGTTTGTCTCACAAATGGTGTTTCTCCTTGCAAGCTGGTGTTCCAAATTTATTGCAAGGAACCTGATTAAATGCCTGAGGTGTTAAAAAATAAAATAAAAAATAAAGTGGAGTGGCAAGTAGCCAAACCGATTGGTTAGTGTTTTCACACTTGAAAAAGGCTTGTATATCATTTAAGTGTTGTATAAGAAATAGCAACGTACCTCACTAAATGTATAACGTCTTCCTAACTCTCTGTGGAGATGGAAATTATAATGACACCTATCTCTTCATAAAACACTAATCACTTCCTCTGACATACGGAGTCTTGAGGTTTCTCACATTATGGTATTTCCTAAGAACTTTGGCAATAATTCTTAGTCTGCAAGTAGATAAATCTTGCCTCTGTCGACTACATGGGCACCAGTGGCCCTACTCAGAGACTAGAAACATGGCCTCTCATTTGATGTGAGAAGTACCACAAAGGCCTGCTTGCCCCAAATAGTTCCCCCATAGTTCTGCCTCAGCACTGCCATACTCATCTTGATAGCTACATGAATTTTACTTGATCATTTTTCAGATCGTCTTGATCTGGAATATCACTATTAGAGCCAATTCTTTGAATTAGAAAAGAAATCTAAGTTTTGTCAAATTGGTTATAAAAGGTCATGATTAAAAGTCACTATAACCTGAAAAGGCTTTGTGAGTATGTTACTAGAGGAGAATAAAGACAGCTAACACTTACACTGTTGCATGAGGAGCCTTCAACAAGGGTCACGGCTGTGGTCCGAGCTGGGGCTGAGGCAAGGTCAAGGACGAGAGGTGGCTCCTTGTCAATAATGCATGCCTGCTGGTAAAGGACATGAAGTTGAAGTCCCTGGAAGAGTTCTGTCTCTTCTCCCTGCCTATCATGGAGCCTGAGATCGCCAACTTTTTTCTGGGAACATCCCTCAAAGATCAGGTTTTGAAGACTAGGCCTGTGTAAAAACAGACCTGCACTGGCTACTGGACCAAGTTCAAGGCACTTATTGCCATCAGGGACTACAAGGACCATGTTGGTCTGGGTGTTAAGTGCTCCAAGGAGATGGCCACCACCATGTGCGGGGCCATGGTCCTGGCCCACCTCCCCCCATATGCAGGAGAACAAGGCTACTGGGAAGTTTCCCTATCCGGACTTCACTGATCTTCTAGTAAAGACCCACAGGACAGTCTCCAGTGCAGAGGACCCTGGCTCCTGCTGTAGCCACCACAGTGTTTCTATACAAGGAAAAGAAAGTGAATTCATTAGGCCTGTTTAAGAAAAAAGAAAAATCACCCATGAGATGCGTTTACTACACAGAATCCTGCACTTCAGCCTCAGATATTCTGATTCAACTAGTGCTGCAGCTGTAGTGGTGCTCAGCGCACACTGAGGCACACTGAAGTAGAGTTTTATTATTATCCTTATTGGTCCCATGAAGCTAGTAAATACCCTGGCATACTTCTAATGGTTAAAGTAGTGTAAGACCGCCAGCCCGCAAGTCCAGAGAGTTCTAGCAAGCCTGCATGGAGCCTTGTGCAACCCGGTCAACTAATATGTATTCACATGCTTCTGTTCGGAATTACACTTTCTTTCTTTTCTTTTCTTTTCTTTTTTTTTTTAACTTCATGATATTCTGCATTGTTAGTTCTTGATTTCTAACACAATATCTCTTTTTCATTTGCACCCTTTCAGGTCCTAACTGTCCTCGACTATTAGAATGGCCTTAATGTCCTGTTTTACCTCCTTAGAAATCCATTCAGCAAACTCTTTAGAGTTCAAAAACCTTCAGAAATATCTTATTACAAAAAAAAATCCATAAATTTCAACAGCTCAGACTTCATTCAATTGAAATGTAGATCATGAAACAGTATTTGAAGACTTGAGGAAAAAGAAAATGGCAAGACATGAATTCAAATCAAATACTATTGGAGAACTGTACTAACGTGTTTTATTTGTGTACTGAATATATTTTAATTTTTCCTCCAGTAAGTGGCCACTAATTTTTGCCAGAAAAAAAAAATGATAAAAGCACAATTCTTTGAAAATAGTGTTTGTAGAGTTTACCATGTGAAGTAAATCAATTTTCAATGTTACCAAAATACACTTCATGTACATTTCTGTGGGTTTGTACTTGGATCCCTTTTCAGGCTCCGCAGCTTACATCTGTGTTACAAAGCAGTTCAAGAGTTTTTAAAATAACTGATTAAACAAGTCAGAACGCTGCAGACAAAAGGAACAGTTTTGCTTTTAAACCTGCAACACTCCCCACAACTGGCCTCGGAGGATCCCGGCTCCTGGGCTCCTGGATCCAGGTTCCAGGTTCCAGGCTCCTGGCCCCGGACTTGGACTCGGTAAGGATGTGCGGGGCGTGTTTATCTCGGTGGCTGCAGGAAGTTTTCCAGCCTACTGCACAATATCTGGCTGATCGTCTGCCCACTGGGTGACCTGCCCTAGAGTCTACAAAAATCCGCTTCCGTCGCCCGTCGCCCTTCACCGTCCCAGCTATGGCTGCACGCCTCATCCGTGGGTCCCTGCGCTTGCGGGGCAGCCTGTACCCGCGGTGTCCATTGCAGTCCGCGAGGTGAGTGCCCACCCGCTCCAGTTGTCAGGGCCCGGGAAGCCGCAGAGCCTGGGTGGCGGCAGCCACCTTTCCTGGAAGACTGCAACAGGAGGCCGGCGCGAGGCTGGCGCTGGGCCGTGCGGGAGGAAGAGGGTGGCAGAAAGGGCTGGAACCGGGTAGGATCCCCTAGGACAAGGGCGGGGGCATCCGCTACGCAGCCCTCGCCGCGGGAAAGCTGAGAGCGGGGGTTTGCCCTAACTTCGCTCTCAGGCTCCACTCCAGCCTGTCAGGTTCTGCGGGGACTATAGTTTCAGGAGTTCTCGCGAGGGGGGGCGGGGGGGGGCGGGGGGGGGGCAGCGGCCCGGCGCAGTTGCCTGAGCTCGGACTACAGACTACGACCTTCCGTCTTAGAACTGTGGCTGGAGGCAGTCACCCCTCAGTGAACTAAGGAGCAGGGCTCCCACCACTTCGCTGATCTGGAGAAGTGGCCCCCAGGAGACAACCCGGGGCGGGAAAGACCTGGCGACAGCCCCATCAGACAAGGAAATTAGTTTGAGTTGTATTAATTGACCCTTTAAATAATTAAATGCAGAGGAATTAGTGAAGACAGTTTCTAAGTGGCCCAGTGACTATTAAGGTGGTGTTTATAAAGTCAAAAGCTTCCGGGGCTGTCTGACGCTTAGGGCCCATTCACGAAACTGGGAGCAGTGAGGATTCACTGTCAATGATGGTAACGGGACGGATAAATTAGCTCGTTACAGCCCTGGAGTACTCTCAGACGCTATGGGAGCAGGGACACAACACGCTTGCTATTCCCGAGGAGGGTTGGGAAGGCTTCGCTGAGGACTTGACTGGACTTAGGATACACATACTTTTCTAAGCGTTTCCCCAGAACTTCATAAGACAGTGGTCCTCAAACGTTTTGGTGTCAGGACTCCATTATACTCTTGAAAATAGAAGGTCCCAAGGATCTTTTGTTTATGTGGGTTGTATCTATTGATAGAGATTATCAATAGATATCTACAAAACTGAGAAATTTTACAAATATTTAGTTCATTTAAAAGGAACAATAATAAACCCATTACATGTTAACAATTTTATGAAAAATAATCTCCCCCCCCCCGCCCCGCAAAAAATGAGAAGAATGACATTGTTTTACATTTTTGCAGATCATTAATGTCTGGCTTAACAGAAGACAGCTCAACTCTCATATCAGCTTCTGCATTAAGTCTATTGTGATGTTATTTTGAAGTATAGGAAGCAAATCTACTCTCATATAGAGAATATTGGATAATGGAGGACCTGAGGGACCCTCTGAATAGGTCAGGGATTATAGTTTTATTTATAACAGTCTCCTTAAACCTTAATGTGCGTATGAATCATTAGGGATGTTGTTAAAATACACATTGTGATTCAGTAGCTCTTAGGTGAGATCTGAGATTGTATATTTATAACCATTTCCCAGATGTTGCTAAATGGTGGAGACTGTCTCACTTTGATAATGTAAGTGAGACTAATAATAATAATAACAATAATGATAATTAGAGTCTAGCATCTTAGATTAGTAGCAGTTTATTGCCTTAGTAATATAATGGCCAATTTATTCAGTACAAATTTCCTAGTTTTTATAGAGAGAAAAGGGGCCAGTTTATTCAGCACAGGTTCCTTGGTCTTTAAAGCAAGAAATGGATGTTCCAACAAACTTGCTGCCAAGTGTTTGATTTTATTTCCTCTTCATATTCTCTTTGGAACACTTTTGACTGATCTGAAAGTCTTTATTCTTTCTGGCACTTTTCACTTTCTTGTTTTCTTGTGTATTTTACTTAGAAATATTCCAAAGGTTTCCTTAACATAACATGGGATATAAAATTTTAAGATTCAGGCAGATTTGAATGTAAATTCCATTCCTTTATTTACTAATTATTTTGACAAATGATTCAGTGTCTTAGACCTCCAGCTTCCTAGACTCAGCACTTATTTTCTGTGCGGAGAAAGCCCAACTATGGAAAACCTATATGGACAAATGGGTACATTATAGTTTTATTTCTACTAGCAAGAAATTGGAACCAATCATTTTAATTATGGGATAAGGGAATTTTAGTCTGTCCATTTGATGTAACATGACAGTGGTCAGCAAGGATCCTATGTGTCCTGGTCCCATTACCTCGGATGTCCTCTACTGCTCTTCTTCTCACTCAGTCCCCTCTATCCACACCTGGTCTCCTTGCTCTTTCTAGAACACATCAGATACCATCTTGCCTTAACAGCCTTTGCTCTAATTGTATTCTTGGCTTAAAGTTATTTTACTCCAGCAATCTGCTTCGCTAATTCTATCATCTTTAAGCATTTGCTCAAATTTCATCTTTCTAACTTAACCTACCCTGACTGCATGATTTCATACTACAGCCTAGTCCCTGCCTGGTTCCAGACACATACACTCTGATCCCTGCTCTACTTTTCTTTTCCATACTATGCATCACCTAACATATAATTTACTTCTTTAATGTATTTATCATTTGGTATTATTCAGTCTCCCCTGCTATCCTGAAGACAGGGATCTTAGTTTTGCTCAGGGTTGTATCCCAAGTTACCTGAACAGTGCCCGGTACATAATAGGCACTCATAAAGCATTTGTTGACTAAATGAATGAATAAGCCATTCAAAATGATTATTTCAATGACAGAGTAGCAACCAGAAATTTTTTATGAAGACAAAAGCCAGACCAAGTATAAAACTGTAATATTAAATGTTCACAGCTAAAAGTTACCATTTAAAAGCCATCTCAGATTGTATTAACAAATAAAACTCAACTAAAACTTGCATATAAAAGATAAACCTAAAACAAAATGACACAAAATGTGTATTAAGTATTAATTCAGCTCAGACTGCCATAAAAAAAGCGGAAATTTATTTCTCATCATTCTAGAGTCTGGTTAGGCCTAGATCAAGGTGCTGGTCCATTCAGTCACTGGTGAGAACTCTCCTCCTGGCTTGTAGATGGCCGCCTGCTCCCTGTGTCCTCATATGGCCTCTCCTTGGTACATGTGCACAGGGAGAGAGAGAGAACTTTCTCTTCCTCTTCTTATAAGACTATCAATCCTCTTGGATTGGGACCCAACTGTCATGACCTCTTTTAACTGTAATTACCTGCTCAAAGCCCTATCTCCAAATACATCATATTAGGAGTTAGAGCTTCAACATATGAATTTGGGGAAGGGGACACAATTTAGCCTATAGCATTAAGCAAAGATACATTGACTAGAACAAAATAACCCATTCCAGAAAAAAAAGATAGAAACAAATTAATTGCCAATAAACAAGACTGGAATTTTTCTGGACAAAGACTAAAAAGCAGGGTCCAACTAAGGAAGAAAGAAACCCAAAACAGAATTTCAAGCAAAACAGAAAAACATCCTTTCGCAATATTTGCATACATGATAAAAAGTTTTTTAGATGTGGGCTTGAAAATGTACAAAGCGATACCCAGAACCTAGAGAGACCCAAGATGGCATAGGAAATAAACACTGCCTGCTTTCCTCCGTGAACACATTAAAATTGCAACTAAATTATAGAACAGTCAACCTGGAGAACCATCTGAAGTCTGGCTGAACATAAGTTTTATAACTAAGGATATAAAGAAGAAGCTACGTCAAGACTGGTGGGAGAGGTGGAGATGCAAAACAGTCTGGACCCAAACCCCCATGTGGCAGTTGAGAACTGGGAGAGATAGCTCAGCCATGGAGGTTCTCCCCAAGGAGCAAGAGACCCCAGCCGCACACCGGCCTCTCCAGCCCAGAGTACTGGTACTGGGAAGAGGTGCTCCCACAATATCTGGCTGTGAAAACCAGTGGGGATTCTGACCATCCAGGTGGGATGCAAGGCTGCGGGAAACCCAGCTGTCCTCTTAAACAGCCCACACACAGACTCTGTCACCCCCAGGCACTCACCCTGAGCTCTGGCAGAGGGATGGTGACTTGGAAGTTCTTGGAGGCATATAGGGGGCAAACTGAAGTATGAAGGTTTGGGGCAGGGCTGGAGAATTGTCACCATTTCCCTGTGGGGAGTCCTCTTCCCATGCAGTCGGGAGGCAGGTGCCATCTTTAAAGTGTTGAGCATGCCCCCACAGGCCAAATCTGAATCTGATTAGTCTGGTGAGCTCCACTGCTCCAACCTGCTGACTCACTAGGAACCCGCCCCACCCAACTCCCCCAACACTGGAGGCACTTTTTCTGCTAGCAGACAGCCCTGCTCAATTGCACTATCAGAGTCCCTGGACCCCAGGTGGATGGTGACTGGCCTCAGTGTGCTCTGAGACTTTTGCTGAGTAGCTCCAAGCTCAGCACTGGCACCAAACCAGAGTCTATATTAACCTGGTGACCCCAACTCTTCCCACTCTAGTGACTCCCTGAGACCCTGCGTCACCCAACTCGCATACCACATGAAGCTTTATCCATGGCTGAACTTTAAGGAAGCTAGCAGGTGGCAGTAGGCATGGGGTGTCCTGGCTTTTTGTGGAGCTACCCCATGTCTGGTATTGGTGGTAGCTATCCTCAGTTTGCAGTGTGTCCTCTCCTACATGCATCCAACTTTAGCACAGGAAACAAACAACCACAAAGAGCTTTATAGCTCTTACCAGGTAGTCCCCGGCCTGGCACAGGCAGTGGGAGACCTGGGCCTGCACCATATCCCCTCCCAAGAGGCCCCAGAACCAACATACTTGGAGGTGGGTTTTGGACCACAGCAGTGCACTGTCCAATTAGCCCTATAAGCAGCACACCCAAAGGGTGGTCTCAACAGGCACCAGAGCCTGCTGGGGTGAATCCCATTCAGTAGGGTAACCCCCACACACAACAGCCCATGAGATGTGGATGTGGCCGAATGAATCTCACAGCCAATCAGCCTGAAGGCCAATCCCACTAATTGATGTTCCAATAGCAATCAAGGCTCAACTATAAGAGGGCACACACAAGCCATGCAAGGGACACTCCTAGAGCACTTGGAACAGATGACCAGGGAGACTGTGCCAGGGCTTCACAGGGCACCTGCTATATAAGGCCACCCGGCCATGACTGGGAGACATAGAAGATCTACCGAATACATAGAAACAAAAACAGAGAGGCAGCCAAAATGTGGAAACAAAGAAATACATCCCAAATGAAAGAACAGGAGAAAACTCCAGAAAAAAAAAGAACTAAATGAGATGGAGAAAAGCAACTTACCAGAAACAGAGTTCAAAATGCTGTTTATAAGGATGCTCAAGGAACTAAGTGAGAACTTCAACAAAGAGATAGCAAGCATAAAAAAGACATAGAAACCATCAAGAAGAACAAGTCAGAAGTGAAGAATACAATAACTGAAATGAAGAATGCACTAGAAGGAATCATCAGCAGACTAGATGAAGCAGAGAATTAAATAGTGATTTGGAAGACAAGATGACAGAAAACATCCAACTGGAACAGCAAAAAAAAAAAAAAAGTACAGTTTAAGAGACCACTGAGACAACATGAAGCATAACAACAACATTAGCTTCACAGGGGTACCAGAAGGAGAAGATAGAAATCAAGGGATTGAGAACCTATTTGAAGAAATAATGACTGAAAATATTCTTAACCTAGTGAAGGAAATAGACAAACAAGCACAGGAAGCACAGAAAATCCCAAACAAGATGAACCTAAATAGGCCTGCTCCAAGACACATTATAATTAAAATGCCAAAGGTTAAAGACAAAGAGAGAATCCTAAAAGCAGCAAGAAAAAGGCAACTAGTAATTTATAAGGGAGCCCCCATAAGGTTGTCTGCTGATTTCTCAACAGAAACTTTGCAGGCCAGAAGAGATTGGCCTGAAACATGATGAAAAGCCAGACCTATAACCAAGGGTACTTTACCCAGCAAGGCTATTATTTAAAATCAAAGAAAAGATACAGAGCTTCCCAGACAAGAAAAAGCTAAAGGAGTTTATCATCACCAAACCAGTATTACAAGGAATGTTAGAAGGACGGCTTTAATATGGAAAAAGAAAAAAAAAGATCAAAATTATGATGAAAAATAAAAAGATCAAAATAATAAAATGGCAATAGCTACATATCAATAATTACTTTTTTTTAAGCAAAACTTAGACGTTTATCATTTATATCCCTCACACTGTGTGAACCCCCCTCCCCCCATCCACTATCCCTCTGTACGTTCCCCAAATTAATTTTCAATCCCCCATGACCATCTTGTGGTTACCGACTATTTTTCAAAATCTCTCACTCAATAATTACTTTTAATGTAAATGAATTGAGTGCTCCAATCAAAAGACACAGGACAGCTGACTGGATAAGAAAACAAAGCCCTTTTATATGTTGCCTACAATAGTCTCACTTCAGTTTGAAAGACACACACAGACAAAGTGAAGGAATGGAAAAAGTTATTTCATGAAAATGGAAATGAAAAAACAACAATAAAAGCTGGGGTAGCAATATTTATACCAGACAAAAAAAGACTTTAAAACAAAGGCTATAACAGGAGACAAAGAAGGACCCAGTAATCCCACTTCTGGGTATTTACACATAGAAACCCAAAACACTACTTCAAGGGGACATGTGCATCCATATGTTCATTGCAGCATTATTTATAATGGCCAAGATGTGGAAGCAGCCTAGGTGTCTGTTGACAGAAGAATGGATAAAGAGGAGATTATATATATATATTTATAATGGAATAATATATATAATGGAATATTGCTCGGCCGTGGAAGGGAATTGCCATCTGTGGCGGCATGGATGGACCTGGAAGGTATTGTGCTGAGTGGAGTGTCAGACAGAGAAAGACAGATGCAATGTGATTTCACTTACACATGGAGTCTAAAGAACAAAATAAACAAAAAAGAACAGAAACAAACTCATAGATACAGAAAAGACTTTAATGGTTGCTAGATGGGAGGGGGTTTGGGGGTGTGGGTCAAGAAAGGGAAGGGATTAAGAAGTACAAATTGGTTGCTACAAAGCAGTTATGGGGATATAGGATATAGCATAAGGAATATAGTCAATAATATTGTAATAATTATGTGTGGTGTTAGATGGGTACTAGATTTGTTGGGGTGACAGATGGGAGGGGATGGGGGGTAGAGTGAAAAAGGTTAAGGGATTAAGAAGTAAAAATTGGTAGTTATAAAACAGTTGTGGGGATGCAAAGTAAAGCATAGGGAATACAGTCAATGATACGGTTTAACTATGTATAGCACCAGGTGGGTACTAGACTAGTCAGGAGGATCACTTCTTAAATTACATAGTCTAACCACTATGCCGTACCCCTGAAATTAATATAAAATCATACTGAATGTCAATTGTAATTGAAAAATTTTTAAAGTGGGGGAGGTGAAGGGGAATAAGAGGTCCAAAAATCCAGGTATAAAAGAAATAAATCATGGGAATGTAATATACAGCATTGGGAATATAGTCAGTAATATTGTGATAGCATAGTATGGTATCATATGGTTGCTGGACTTATGGTGGTGGTCACTTCTTTAGGTATATAAGTGTTGAATGACTATGACATATCCCTGAAACTAATATAATATTGTATGTATATGTTAGCTATATTTTTAATAAAAATCTTTTTTTTTTAAAGTGATATACAGCGTTTCAAAAAATGTTTAAGTCTACCCCTGGGGAAAAAAGTCTGAAGACCATTGAACTAAAGGGGTTACACAGAAGTCTCATTTTTAGGCTTAGTTTAGGGGGTGCAGAGAGGAAATGTCAGTTTCTGAAGATCTGGAATAATTCCCTACTAATCCTTACAAAGTTTGGTCGACATTTTGATTTTGATTTATACCCAGATTGGCTCTATAATGTAGCAATAACATCAACACTGTTTATATCTTATACACCTGCCATTTGAAATTGTATGATTCTTGATAAAATATTAATGGGGGGGTTGCATTATTATAAACATTGTATATGACATGAAGACTTAACGGTATTATTTTGTTGCAATATTTGAATCTTGTATAATTTAATCCACATCATGTGACAACACTATTTTACCTGAACGCATACACATGGTTAGTTGTAGGCATGACTTCCTTTTTATGGATTTGTAAGTAAAGAATTATTTGAATTAGAGTTAACTACTTAATCTCATCCAGAAGAGGAAGATCCTGTCGAAAGTGGTGATGCTCAAATTTAAACAGATTTGTCAAATTTCAGACTCTCTCTACCTGCCTTTAAAGTGTGCCTGGGGAAAAACAAAATCAAGGTATTCCCATGTTTTTCAGTGACATTTATTTGCATATGAAGAACAGCAATTCACTTAATTTTCTTAATGTATATATATTTTTAAGATGCTCTCATTCCGGAGGGGAAGAACGTCTAGAAAGTCCTTTTGCTAAAAAATTAACAGATATAGGAATTAGAAGAATCTTCTCTTCAGAACATGACATTTTCCGGGAAAGCGTAAGGAAGTTTTTTCAAGAAGAAGTGGTTCCTTATCACACAGAGTAAGTGGCATATTTTCCTTTAAAGTAATGTACATTAGGAGTACAATAAAGATCATTTTCTAGACTGCTGTGTGTTGTGCTACTGAAAAAATACTGTGTTCAGTGCTTTAAAAACTTTTTACTGTCTTCAGTATAATTCTGTAAGATTACAAGATTTTCAAGCTAGTTCAAAATTGTAACTATGTATGGGGATGGGTGTTAACAAGACTTATTGTGCTGATCATTTTGCAATATATACAAATAATCATGTTGTACACCTGAAACTAATATTATATGTCAATTATATCTCAATTTAAAAAAAAATTGAGGGGTGGCTGGGTGGCTCAGGTGGTTGGAGTGCTATGCTCCTAACCCTGAAGTTGCCAGTTTGATTCCCACATTGGCCAGTGAGCTGCACCCTCTACAGGTAGATTGTGAACAATAGCTCGACCTGGAGCTGGGCTGCCCTGAGTGGCCAGTGGCCAGCATGAGTGGCCAGCAGTAGGCATGGGTGGCTGGCAGCCGGCGAGAGATGCCGTGAGCTGCTGTGAGCGGCTGGCCAATGCCAGTGACCGACTGGCTCAGCTGGGTAGAGTGCAATGCTCATAACACCAACATGGGCCACCTCCACAACGAGACTGAGAACAATGGCTTGAATCGGAGGTGGGAGGGGGCAAAAGGGAGAGGGGAGGGGGCGAAAGGGAGGAAAATTGAAAATTTAAAAATCAATCTAAGAATAGTATTTTTGAAGACTAGTTAAGTGGCAATAAAATACTTGTTAATTCCATATTCTTTCTTTTTTTGCTTCATGAATGCATTAAAATGCATAAAAGCTCAAAGCCAGCATAAGGCAAATACTGGTAGGCAATAGGCTACCTCAAAGTATTTTTATTACTGGATGAAATATTTATTGATTAATTAATTACTGATTACCTACTTTATTGACCAAAAAACTGTCATTTCTATTAAAATAAGATTTTGGTGTGTTTCCAAAATTCACTTAATGCCAATAATTTATGACAAAACCATTCTACAATTAGAATGCTTTTTAAAAATTATTTTAAAAGAACTTCCATTAAGTTTTTATAAATACTTCTTGGTAAGAATGACCAAAACTAGCTAAACTCTGCTACCATACACAACTAGTCTTTGGTGGAAAACTAGCTTCTTAAAGACAAAGGAAAATGTAGTATACTTCACTCAAAGACATTATTTTTTTATTATTTCTTTACTATTTTAAATTTCATTCCAGAAAAATTGTTGGTGGACTTGAAGTAACATGATAGAAGTTGACAAATTGGAGTCAATAATAAAAATATTTTTGAAGCTACTTTAGTCAGTACACAAAACACACCAAAACAACACATTCTAATCAAACACTTTCTTTTAAAATTTCTTGAAGTATCTGTATTTATCTTTAATCAGTATCTTATACCCCATAACTTACTAACTATACCTAATTACCACTTAAGAAGAAAAAAATTTCTCAGATTCTTTAACCAGCTTCAGTTAGCCATGTCTTTCCTCATCATGCCATTCTCATTTTTAAGAAGAAAAGCAGAGGTTGCACAATCTTACCCAAACGTATAATCCTTTCAGAAATTCATTTGCTAGAGCCATGCCATAA
Source organism: Rhinolophus sinicus (assembly GCF_057876585.1). NCBI lineage: Eukaryota > Metazoa > Chordata > Mammalia > Chiroptera > Rhinolophidae > Rhinolophus > Rhinolophus sinicus. Next base: position 190,299,222 of record NC_142517.1, on the reverse strand, counting down.
GATGCTTCTGCTCTTCTGGTGTTCCTACTTAAACTGTAGTAACATTGCCTGCTCTTGTCAGCTTTTGTATATTCTCTTCCCATAAGGTCAGCACTTTAAGGAAATGTGCAGAAAGCAATTGCCTTTACAGGACGAGTTGGACAAATTCCCATGACTATATGACACAACTATGCTGGCCCCCTAAGAGTACCAGCTGAGAGAAACTACACCCATGAATATCAGTGGATACAATTTGCAGATCCAATAAATAGTCAAGAGTGGGAGTGGGGGCGGGGAGAGTGGCAAATACAAAGCAGTAAGAAAGAGAACAAGAAGGAGAAATGATAAGAGTCAGATGCAAATAGAAGGGTATGGTGAATGTCAACAACAAAACTTCAAATTAAGGAAGCAGTTCTGTAGAAAATCATTCATAAATTCCAATCGTCACCATTTAAATAATATGAAAAACAAGTTTTTCTTATTTTAAAATGTGTGTTATTTACAGATGGGAGAAAGCTGGAGAAGTGAGTAGGGAGCTTTGGGAAAAAGCTGGAAAACAAGGACTGCTTGGTATCAATATTGAAGAGCATCATGGTGGCGTTGGTGGGGACGTGTACTCGGCAGCGATTGTTTGGGAGGAGCAGTAAGTATAGGGACTTCTGAAATTGAATCTTGTTTGTAAGCACACTGTTCACCTTACTGAGATAAGAACAGAAAATGCTTTCTAGTTTTTTTGTAAGATTGAAAATTCAGTGTAAAATGTTAAAGTTTATACCACTCACATACTCTTGCACATGTTTTAAATGTGAGAAGAAAATCTCCTTTTAAGCTGTTTAAATAGATGTTGTTGAAAATGAAAGTTTCATTTCTATTTGACCCATTTGATTATTTTCTCTCTTTTAAAAGGATATTTGAAAGAGAACATAAAAGTGGAAAAGTATTTCCATAAGTTATATTAAGCGTTTAACTTATAAGAACAAATGAAGATTTCAGTTGATAAATGGGCAAAAGATTTGAACTAACAATTCAGCAAAAAAGAAATGCAAATAGTTTTCTTTTTTGAAAACTTACTACCAATCAAATGCAAATTAAATTAATCTTGTGGTATCATTTTGAGTATCTACAAAAGTTAGTGAAACCAAAAAACTGTAATACCCAGTGCTGACAAGGTTGCAGTGAAAGTGACATTTATGTACTCTTGGTGGCATTATATAGTAGAATAAATGCTTTGGGGATTAAAAATGTGGATACATATAAAAAATGAAAATACTTCTCTTTGATCTAGCATGCCACTTTGGGGAATTTATCTTAAGGAAATAATTTAATAGAAATAAATAGCAGCCTTGTAGAGAAATCATTATTATGTTAGATCATAATCCCCAAATTTGGAAGCAACCTAAATGTCTGGCAGTGGAAGAATGAATAAGTAAATTATAGCACCTGAGCAATTTGTAATATTTTGCAGCTATATGAGATTATTATTAAGACAACTATGTAAAAAAAAAATAGAATATTTTCATGTCATATAATTTAAAGAAGGCAGTTAAATGCAAAATTCATATCATGTCTGCAGCTACATTAAAATATATCAGTATGGTAAAGGTATTTTCATTTTGCCAAAATGAAAATAGTTGCTGTGTTAGGGTAATACAGTTGTACGTGATTAACATTTTTAAATGTTTTACTTTTTATTCACTAAATAAATGTTCATCAAACTCTATTAGAGTACTATTATAATCTTAGAGCCAGAAATTAAAAGAACAGTAAAAAGTAAGAGGGAAAAACCTTCAAGGACTTTATAAGTTTGGAGGTAAGCAGGCTATTATATAACATAATAAGACCTTTAACATTTTGTTGTTGTTTTTTAATTGATAATCGAAGAAACTAAACACAGAACAAAATAATTATTTTTTGCTTTAAATTTTCTTCTTTTTTTCTAAGAGCATATTCGAATTGTACAGGCCCAGGTTTCAGTCTTCATTCAAATATTGTAATGCCATATATTTCAAACTATGGCTCAGAAGAACAAATTAAGCACTTCATCCCCCAGATGACTGCAGGGAAATGTATTGGTGCCCTAGCAATAACAGAGCCTGGGGCTGGAAGGTAAATGAACATTTGGTTGGTTTTGAAGTGTTGGAAGCAGTGCTCTCACAGCAAATATTCTCTCTGTGCTTGCTTTATACCAAACTGTGAGCTAAATGCTTGGAGAAATACAAAGATGAACACAGCGTAATTCACATTCTCAAGTAACTTCAAACTCCAAGAGGAAAATAAGGCCTTATATACAGACAGCAATAGAACAGGCTGTAATGTCGGCTGTGTTTGAGATTTTACTATAGTGTAATGTAAATAAAATGGAAGGTAGGGTATGAATTGAATTTTGAGCATGATGAATTTTAGATATGGTGTGACATTCACATGAAAATGTTTAGCAAGCTGTTACAAGTGTCGATTTTGAGTTCTGAAGACAGGCTAGAGTAGCAATAGGTTTTACAAGCCATTCATGAAAATAAATCTGTTTATTTATTGAGTCATTTGACAGTAACTTAGTGCCTTCAGTGTGCCATGTATACAGTGGTGAACAATACAGATGCAGCTTCTGTCCTTATTGAGTAAAATGACAAGAAACAAATGAACAGATATATTTACAATTATAAACTATGATAAGTACTATGAAGGAAACAAGATGCTATGCTAGACACTAACGGTACAAGTGGGTTTGGTAGGGAAGGGAAAAACAAATTTAAATATGAGTGCTGGAGAAGTCCTATAAAAAGTGGTTATATTTGAACTGAGATCTGATGAATGAGCAAGAACCAGTTATTCAATTGGGATGAAGGGTTTCCACATGGTAGAACCTGATCCTAGAGTTCAAGTGAAAGGATGGAAAGCAGACCAAGGAGAAAGCTTTGCTATTATGTTTCATTTGAAACGGTACTAAAAATATGGCAACAGAGACAAAAGGATTGAGTTTGAAGGCAATCCGAACAAGTGTTCTGTCGTGAGCACAGGGGGGAGTTTGAAAAGGCCATAGAATAGAAGCGAAGCGTTAATAATAATGTCAAGGCCAAAAAGATGTTGAGCATTGAGAAAAGGTCATGGCAGGCAGCTGGTGATCTTTTTAATTTTTGTTGTTTTTAATGCTTGAATTCTTTTTTTTTAAATTAAAGTGTTTTGGGGTGACAATTGTTAGTAAAGTTACATAGATTTCAGGTGTACAATGCTGTAACGCATCATCTGTATAGCACATTGTGTGTTAACTACCCACCCAGGATCATTTCTCTTTCCATCACCATATTTTTGGTCCCGTTTACCCTCATCTACCACCCTGCTACCCCCTTAACCTCTGGTAACCACTAATCTATTGTCTGTGTCTATGAGTTTTTGTTTCTTCATTTGTTTGTCTTGTTCTTTTGTTTGTGATTTCGGTAGAGAGGAGGGGCAGAAGTTACTTTACAAGGGAGTGATACAGCTATTGAGAACACAGGCAGCGAATACAAACTCATCTTGTTCAGAGTTGGGGATGAAAGGAAGTGTAGAGAGGGGGCAGTAGTTTGACAAGCTAGCACAAGAAGGGAAATGGTTCATGGTAAGGAAAGCAGTGACTTTTAGGCCAATGGGAAACAGGTAATGCAGAGGAAGAACTTAAAGATGTGGCAGAGCAGAATTGAAAATCTAAGACTTGTTTCTGAAGAGATCAGGCCCTGATGTTTTAAATTTTCTTTTTTCATATGTTTTAATATTTCATAGTGTCACTTGGTAATATGCTTAAATTGTATTTCTCTTTCCCAGATACAAATCTATAATTACAGGCCAATACTGATACTTAATTTTGCCAAAATAAAAGGTGTTTGCTTTTTTCTTTTGCCTAAAAATGTGAACCTCAAAGAGGTAGGGCTTAATCTTCTTAGTTGGCTTTTAAGATAATTCTCTGCAATAACTGGCTGGATAACTGGCTAACTGCCCAATATTCTGATGCATCAGATTAGCTTGGTAATCAACATGTTCCAGTTCCAACCCACTGCACGTTAGCTCTGACCTAGACGCAACAGAATAAATAAGAGATCGTGATTTATCTCCAACTTAACTCATGCAAACAAAAGTTTGTTTGATTTTTGTTCATTTATATTCTCTGTCCTCAGCTGTAGTGATGTATATGTAATTATGAAGGAAGCTGAGAATAAGAATGGAGAGAAAAGAGGCAGATTTCTTTGAAGTTTGGTGAGAGCAGTAGAAAGATCGCCAATCAGTTTATTTGGAAACAAGCAAAGGGGCCATGTAGGGAAGAGAATGCAAGAATGGAGAAAAGCTGCATGTGAAGTTTAGAGTGTTGAGGAATTATGGTGAGAATTAAAGAAAAACCATGTGGGAGGGAAGGAAGAAAGATGAGACGTGGTTCATTTTGCTACTTTCAGAGATGACTTAGACAGTCTCCATTTTCTAACTTTGATTTAGCCTTCATAGAAAAAAGGTTGAGTTTGCTGGAAAAGATCCAGGCTTTTATTGGCCCTTTTTCCTTCCACATACATAGGAGACTCCATTATGTATAATTGTATATGAGGTATAATAAAAAAATATGGTGAATGTCTAAATAAAAAAAATTATTAGAGTAAAAGACACATTGACCTTAATCTCCCTCAAAATACTCCTCCTTGCTTCAAACACACTTATCCCATCATTCTTGCCACTTTCTGAAACAGTCTGGAAGTCCTCTTTCATGAATGAGTGTCTTTAGTTGCGCAGTTGTGGCTGCCTCGATGTCCTGAATCAATTCAAAATGATTACCTTTCGTGGTCATTTTGACTTTGGGGAAGAGCCAGAAGTCACATGGTGCCAGATCCAGTGAATAAGGTGGATGAGGACACACTGTAATGCTTTTGACAGAAATTGCCGTACCAGAAGCAATGTGTGACAGAGCGTTCTCATGATGGAGGATGAAGTAAAGACACTCATGAAAGAGAACTTCCAGAACTGCTTCAGAAAGAGGCAAGAACGATGGGATAAGTGTGTTCGAAGCAAGTGGAGTTATTTTTGGGGGGAGGATTAATGGCAATGTGTCTTTTACTGTAATGTATTTTTTTATTTAAACATTCACTGTATTTTTTTATCACACCTCATATATTTGTATGATACCTTAACATTTTATATGCATTCGTGTTGATTTTCTTCTTTGGCTATCATAATAACCTGTATGAAATATAGTAATATTGTGATCCCTATTTAAAGAGAATCCATTCCTTGCCTCTTTCATCTCCTGGTGGCTTACAGCATTGCTTGCCTTGTGTCCTCATCGCTCCAATCTCCGTCTCTGTGGTCACACTGCCCCTCCTCTTCTGTCTGTGGAATCTCCCTCTGCCTCTCTCTCATAAGAACTGTTGTGATTGCATTAGGGCCCATCCAGATAACCAAAAATAATCTCCCCATCTCAAGTTCCACATCTGCAAACTTTTTTCCATATGAGGTAACACAGGTTTCAGAGGTTGGAACTTGCTATCTTTGAAGGTTATTAGTCACTGAAGGATATTTTGAAATGGAAGCTACCTAAATGTTCAACAATTTTTTAAATTGTTTAAAAAAGCATGATTAACCATGATGAAATGCTGTGTTGCTAATAAAATGCATCTTATAGAAAAACACGATATTAAGAGATCAAAATCATATGTATGGTTCCAATTTTATAAAAATGCATATATGTATGTATCTGTTTCTATAGAGAAACACTGGAAGAATATATTTTTTAAATGTTCATTCCAGGAGATAAAATTATTTATTAAATTAGTTTTCTCCTTTGTCTAGAATATTGCCTGTATTTTTATATTCTGATTATGAATATTTATCTTATAAAAATGTAAATTATTTTATATTTAGAAAAATAATCTACTTTGAGAGGAGGCTTGTTACAGCAAGTGGAATTTGAAACACGGTCTTTCAGAGAGCTAAGCTTTTGAGCAATAAAGATAGGGGAAGCAACAAAAGTGAATAGAAGCAGGCAAGACAATGTGAGAAATAATCTCAGGGATATAATAGACCTTGAAAAGTCATCTGAGTCCAGTTGGAGGGTTTTGAATGCTAGTTGGGCTTTGTTATACTCTATAAAATCTGGCTAGTTTATGTGATCTTATGTCATATATTCATTTGTACAAATAATTTAGAATATAATACATCAGACATGATTTTTTAATGCATTTGTGTGAACATTCTTAATATTACTTAACGATCAATTTTTATAATGGTGTATTATAAGCAGTTTGAATTATCATATTATATACATACTTACATAACATTTGCATAATTCAATTCTTACCAATTAATGAAATTTTCATTTTTTTCAACTACAGTGATATGCAAGGAATAAGAACAAATGCCAAAAAGGATGGAAGTGACTGGGTTCTAAATGGAAGCAAGGTGTGTAAGGAGAGGTTTCCACTACCCTTCTCTCCAGAGTCACGCCATGGGTAACAGTGTCTCAAAGTCTCAAAGACTACTCATTATTGATTGTGTCAGATCTAGGGACTCCCACAGGAACTGAGTGATTTGATTTCACTCAGGAATTGAGTTGTTTTGTTTTGGAGACAGTATAAATTTTGCAACATTTATATTACATGATATCTGTTCCTCTTCTTCCATTTTGCATGCCTCCTCACTAATAGGGAAAATGTTGTTTTAGATTTCAAACAGCCCTTATCAAACCAGAAAAGGGGAAGGTAAGGCTCACGTTGTCCAAATATGAGACAAACAATAGTTAATAGTTAATAAACTTGATGTTGATGAGAAACTGGGGAAAATGTTCTTGTAAATACCAAGAAGGGTTTCAAAAGATCTCAGGAGAGAAAGAAATCTTTGATAGAATTTGAGAGCCCTTCAGTCTTTCTGAGTCATATAAGCCCACTGATAAAATTGGAAAGCTTCCCCAATTAAGATTACAGACAGGCTCAGGAGTAAGTATATCCCTTAAAATCTAATACCACTAATGGCAGAGGGTTTTTTTGTTTGTTTGTTTGTTTCTTTTTTTTCTTTTTTTGCCTAAAACAGTGTCTGGTATATACTCAGTAAATATTTGTTGTTGGCTGTTAAAAAAGATGTTCATTTTATAGAAGGCCTGTATAGGCTTCATTCTTTGAAGCGTTGGGTTATTTTCCTTCTCCTCTTTAATAACCACATCTATGAATAATTAACACTTCAAACATTTGGATAGAGAACACAGAGCGTTATGAAGCATGTCTTGTCTGGTTCAGTCTTCTTGAATATACTCTCTCCTAGTCATGACTTGCACATGGACCTGACTTATTGGGGAGCATCACAGTATACTTGGGGTTTTTCAGGTATTCATCACTAATGGGTGGCTAAGTGATGTTGTAATAGTAATGACAATCACAAATCGTGAGGCAAGCTCTCCTGCCCATGGCAGTAGCCTTTTCCTGGTGGAAAATGGAATGAAAGGATTTATCAAGGGACGAAAGCTACATAAAATGGGACTAAAAGCCCAGGTAAGTCTTAATATAAATCACATTCAGGTAATAACTGAGTTTACTCAATTTTTAATGATAAATTATTTACTCATTAATTGCATTTACTCAATTATGCCTTATATATAGAACTATGTAAAGTACAGTTATACCTTCCAATTCTGAATTCCTAAAATATGCTTCTTAGAAGTGATGATGGAGATTTATTCCACCATTTGTGCAACGCATTTTTTTCTAGTATTCAGCAATGGATGTGAATCAGGTATTTTGAATACCTGCTTTAGAAATGACAAAATTAACTACATGATAATAGGCCCTCTATTTATGAAATACGTTGAAGAAAATTATGAAATAAGAACAGAAAATATTTTTTCTGTTATTTGGTAATTTTTTCCTTACTGTAAAGAAAAACATTTTACTTAATATGCATTAGAAATCCCTAGTCCTCAGTACCTACATAACTGGACAATATTGGAGCTAGAATGATGGTGTATCGCAGTGGGAAAGCCAGAAGTTTTAAAATCAGATGAACCTGGGTTTGAATCTCTAGTTTACCATTTACTGTGTATTCATTAATCACTCCAACTTGGCTTCCAGTTTGTTTTGTTTTTGTTTTGTTTTTTTCTTAAATTGAAACAATAATCTCCTTATTAGGTTACTGTGAGATTTAAATGAGATAATTCTGTACTTAATAGTATAATCTCTTAGGATACTGCAGAATTATTCTTTGAAGATGTACGGTTGCCAGCTAGTGCCCTACTTGGAGAAGAGAATAAAGGCTTCTATTACATCATGAAACAGCTTTCACAGGTCAGAAGTATTAAAGATTTCACCTTTTGATTCAATAATAGACTGGAATAGAATAATGTAGAACTATATAAATCCAGGCATGCAAAATTTGTGACATAGCTAATCATTTGACTACAAAGTTGTAAAAACATATATATGAGTCTTGTAGGCTAGGTAAGTAAATAACTGAACTCAGGGACATTCAGTCAAGGCTTATAAGTGAGTAGGGAAACTAGGTATTACAGTTCTGATTCCTATTGGAATGATTTTAGCTTCTTAACCACAAATCAAGAATTATTATCTCTTTATAAAGAAATATCACCCAAAATATGTTTTGTTTTTGTTTTTTATAACACCTGGGAATCAAAGGGGAACACTGTTAAGCTCAGACTAAAAAGTTTTAGCCACATAGGGTCAGCCCTCACATCTGTGTTTTTGGAATGTGGTTGCTGAATTATCACTGAGCCTTACATGCCAGTAGAAGAGGCTGTACCTGCTAGTAACTGGAACAGCATGAGCTAAACATGAAATTGAGGATAAGGGCGACAAACACTAGCACAGAAATAGAATATGAAAATCACCAGCAAGATAGAATTAAACTGCCTGTGGATATTTTTGCACTAATAGGCAGAATTTAACCTATGTACTTTAAGATGTTGATTTCCATAGATATATTAGGATAGTGTCATGCAGGGTCTCAGCTCCTGCTCCCCACATAAGAACGCAGGACATGGTGAGGCCAAAAAGGAACACCCACGGAGCCATAAATAGGGGAGTCATACCACTATATTCTCGATAGCGGCTGGTTGAGACACTGGAAATAGGATCCACATGATCCACAATCCGCTTGCTAACCACACTTACTAGCCGCAATCCGCCATCTGCTTCTCTGCCAACCAACTAACCTCACTTGCTAGCTGCAATCCACAGTCCGCTTCTCTGCCTGCCTACCTGCCTGCCTGCCTGCCAGCCAGCCAGCCAACCAACCCGCTAACATAGACACAGCAGTTATATTAGTGGCTGATGGCTAACTGGTAACAGCTGATGGTCACCCAGTCACAGCAGATGGCCATCTGATTACAGCTGATGGCCATCTAATAACCGAGCCAGCACCTTTCCATGTGAGGCCGAGAGCCTAGAAACTGCTCTCTGGGACTCTGTCCCCACAGATGGGTAGTGTGCAGGCATCAGTAAATAAAAATTAACAGTTTCAGAATTTTACTCACAGATGAATAAAGAGAAAAGGGAATTTAATCAATTACATATATATCTATGTCTTCACTATATAGTGAACACAGTCATTTATAAACATAAAGGATTTGCTTTAGGAAGTTACTGACATGTCAAAATATTCTTAGAAATCATAGGAGCTTTTTTTATAAAGAGTTAAGAAATAAATTGTTTGGATTTTTGTAAAGATTATCTATGAGATTTGTTATCATTGAAATCATGTGAAAATCACTTGTATAATTAGAATACTGTTCAATACCTAATTTTTGGGTTATAGGAAAGGCTAATAATTGCTGAGTTAGCAATTTCAGCCAGTGAATTCATGTTTGAAGAAACCAGGAACTACGTTAAACAAAGAAAAGCTTTTGGGAAACCACTTGCACATATGCAGGTAAGCTTGTCGTCATGGTTTAGTATTAGATGATATCAATTTACCCTTCTGAAATGGGTCTAGGCTAAACGTAAATATGGAGTAATTTTCATATAGGTGGTATTAGAATCCTTGGGAGTGGATGAGATCACTGAGTGAGAGAGAATAGACAAGAAGAGGTCCTAGGACAGAGTCCTGAGGGAAAAAAAATCAAAATTTAAAGGCGGAATAGGAACAGAAGAGCCTACAAAAGACAATTGAGAATGAACACCCAAAAAGGAGAAAGCAAATCAGGCAATTGTTGTCAAAGAAACCAAGAGAAAAGAGAATTTCAAGTAGGAGAAAGCGGGGCCAAATGCTGCTTAGAGAGAAAAATAGATGAAGGTCAAAGAGCCCACTGGACATGATGATATGGAGGTTGTGTCATAAGAGCCATTAATGGACTGATGTAGGGGTAGTGCCAGACTAGAGTAAGTAGAGGAGTAAATGGAAATGAGGAAGTGAAGATACTGATGGCAGGCAATTCTTTCCTGAATTTGGCTGTGAATGTTAATTGAGAGAAAGGATGGTAACTGGTGGGGCAAGAAGAGAAGGGTAGGGAGGAAGTGGGGGGAAATATGTGGGGCCAAGTGAAATATTTGGAGATTATTTATTTTGTATTATTATTATTATTATTTAAGATGAGAGTGTTAAGACCTGGGAAAAGGATTTAGTAAAGAGGGAAATATTGTAGATATGGAGAGGATAATTAACTGCATATGATCTGTGAGAAAATGTGAGGGTATGGGTGCCAAAGCACATGGAAAGATAGGCCCTCCCATTCCAACTGGAGAGACGCTTCCTCCATTGTAATAGGAAGAAAAGAGGATGGGCATGGGTTCAGCTGTGTTAGTAGAAAATTGCAAAAGATCTTTTATGAAGACTTGCATTTCTTTACATAACAATAGGGAAGAAAGAGATGTGAATGAATGGAGCATGCAGGTATCCAGAGGAGAGTAAGGAAGATTTGAAATACCCTCTTGAGAATGACACACTGAACTAATTAGAGAAACATGGTAACGCTTTAGCAGTATTAAAGACCCAGATGAAGTTAGTGATGATGAATTTATAGTGGTACCTTCTGCTTTTTTGTGTATCAGACTTTCTATAATAGAAAGATTTAGTTGCCTAAGTTCAAGCACAGAGAATGTGGATGATGGTGTTTAATTAAGGTTGGGATTTGCCGGGAAGTCTAAGGTATTTGCAAAACAACTCAGTATATGATGGCCATAATCACTAAATATGCCAATCAAATTTTAGATCCTCTAGTTTTTCTTAATGAAGGAACAGTTTATAAACAACGCAGTTGTCACACCGGGTCTCTGGTCCCACTCCCCGCATAAGAACACAGGATATGGTGAGGCTAAAAAGGAACAAGAACGGATCCATGGTTGTGGGGTTCATGCCACTAGTCTCGCTGGCGGCTGGGTTGGAGATACAGGAAGCAGGCTCCACACGATGCGAAATCCGCAGTCTGCTTCTCTGCCAGCCAACCAACCCCTAGCATAGCCACAGCAGTTATATTAGTGGCTAATGGCTGACCAGTAACAGCTGATGGCCATCCAATCACAGCTGATGGCCATTTACTACCTGAGCCAGCACCTTTCCATGTGAGGGCGAGAGTCTGGAAACTGCACTCCCGGCTCTGTCCCTACACTTGCAAAGTAAATACTTATTATTTAGCTTTTATTATTATTTTCCCCCTTAGGGAATGTCTTCCTTCATTTTGTTCCAATAAAGGGAGCCTTTTATAAAACTTCTTTTTGCTCCTGGTCTGGACCAACTCCGTGTCATTTTGGACCTACTTGTTGCCTATATATTCATCAAGTTGACTTTTTCCATTCTGAAAAAAAACTTCTTTACATCCTTTCTTACTGACATAACAGATGTAAATACACTTGTTCTGAATCTGTAGAAATCAGGCACATATTTAGTCAAGAAAGCATTTTTAAAAATAGTATGATTTGACTTGCCTAAATTGTGATTTCCTTAAGAGTAAAGATATTATACTTTATCTTCCCTTCCATTCATGTATCACTGATTTACATATATCAGTGATTCTCAATGACTGCCCTCTTCCCCCAGGCATTTAGAAATATCAGGGAGGGTGGTACACAGAGATTTAAGGTGTAAGCTCTGGAGGCCAGAGTTTAGTGCTCTGTTGTTAACTGCTCTGTAATTTACAGATAGCTTTGTATAGCAACTAATAGACTCACTCAAAATGCCAGTAGTCTCCCATTGAGAAATACTGACCTACATGATTTATTCCTTTTTGTTTCACTGACCCAATATGTATTGATTGCCTTCTAAAGGTTGTGTGCACAGATGTAATCTGCTAGGTATGACTCTGGACATACAAACTATAGGCTTTTAGCAATGTAAAGGGAGTGATACCACTCGGTATCATCCTGTGACTTTCCCAGCTGTACCCAAACTGGAATTAGTATCACTTGCTTCTGAAATTCAGCCACCATCACTTTCACATCAAAAATGTTTATTAAAACACTCAGGCTTTTAGACCTATTCTGGGTACTATAAAAAATGAAACAAACAGACATATTTTTCATTTCCCTGGAAATCTAGAATTCCGGTGTTTGTGGAATTCATATTAAATTACAACAAAGATGACTATAATGTTACCCAGATTGTCAGTATAGCTCACAACGTTAAATGTGTTTTAACATTTAACCGTGAAGGAAATAGAAAATTAGTATAATGTTTCCCATAGAAGAACAGGGCTCTCTTTAAATACTGATTTAATTATGAATACATATACTTTGATAGCAAAAGATAATAGTTTTAATCCTTTTCAACGCAAGTGCCCTTTTGCCTTCTTTTAAAGGTAGTTTACTAAAATTGCACTAGGTGGCAGTAGCATTCTGCTTCCACTGGTATATCAGTGATACGAGTAGTATTGTTTTCTAAGTAAATGTATGTTTTGTGATTTCTGAGATATTTCTTCTAATCTTCTGTTTTACTTAGATAAATATTTTACCTAGATAAATAAATTTACCCAGATGAATAATATTTTCTCATTCAATCTAGGAATGTATTCAGAGAAGATGAATGACCAATACATGCCTACATCTACTCTAGAGCTGCACACACTATGGTTCTAGTTATTAAATTGAAATAGAAGACCTTTAAATGTCATATTATTATTAGTCAAATGTAATTTTGTGACCATCTAACTATTAGTTATCTTTCTCTTTGTTATCCTTGAATTTTGAATATTTTGAACATTTCTGACCATTTGGATACATTTCAGAAAAATTCATTTTCTTTTAAAGATTGAGACCTACCATACTTAAGTAGCAAATAGTTATAAGATTTTCATTTCTTTTTATTCATACTCTCCATATTTGATGTCAAGTCTTACGATTTTCCATGGAATAGACAATGGAACAGTAAAATTCAGATATTAAATTATGATAATGACTGTTATTATTTTTATCATTTTAATTATTATTTATCAGTATTTTCCCAGTTTTTTCATTGCATTGTGCCTGTGTGCCAGACACTGATAAATGGATTGTCTTGGGTTTTTTTTCATAGTACGTAACTGTATAACTATCACACTTATCCTTATTTTACAGATAAGGAGATTGAGGCATAGAGAGTTTAAGTAACTTACCCAAGATTACACAGATATTCTAACCCTGGAAACTACACTTTTAACTCACGCATTAGTTTTACTACCCGGAAATTTAAGCTAGATAGACCTCTTTTCTTTCCCCACCTTCTTCTCTCATGGGCAATGAAGTGAAAAGTCAGTGTTCCTTTCTAATGCAAGCTTTAGTTATTTCCTGTGTGGTATGTGCTCTTGATTCTAAGGGCACAAAATATTAGAAAAAGGCATAGGAGAGGGAAAAAATAACACTTCTTCCTTACATTCCTCCAGAAAGGGAATATCCAGTTAAGACCTTATGTGGGGGATTAATTAACTATAAAATTAGGTAGCAAATCTAAGATATTACACTATTTTATATTTGAGTCATAATATATTAGAGTACAACTAATGGTGTTATTTAAATGCAATACTGGGCTACTTAACCTCTCCAAGGTGTCTTCCAGTTCCATAATTTTATGATTCTAAGAGTTCTGTCATTTAGAACTCTGAAAGAGACTCTATCTGGTCCATTTAGTACCTTCAGGGAATTTTTCTTTAAATGCTAGCTGCAGTATTATCTATTAGTGACTATTAAAGAATGTTTAAAAATATTGCTACTAGCATGTTGATCATTCACAAAAAGCACCTTGCTAATGTCCACCGGCCAAATAATTCTCCAGGTAGTCCACCAAAAGAGCGGTTTATTCAGGAAAAGAAAAAGAAACAAAGCCCCCAAGGAGTGTGAGAAGGCACACTTACTTGCCAGCCAGTTTCCCAACCTGCCGCGCAAGATGGCTTCCCTATTCAGTAGCATCCCTCCTCCCAGAAGTTACCACAAAGTTTAATAGGAAGTCAGGGCTAGAGAGTTAACAAGGAGCCCAGCTCTACTCATAGTCCTCCCAGCTCTATGGTTAATCATCTTAAGATGCTGATTCTCTCATATTCGAAAGAGTACATAAGTTCTCAAATGTGCCATCCATGGGGGTGGGGGTGGGGAAGAAGTGTCTTGAGACTTGTCAGATTTTCCCTTATTTTCCGAATGAAGTGTCATTGAACTAAAACCAGGAGTAGGCTTAGAACTTTAGAACTGAGTTTCAGGGATTTTCATGGAACACACCTGTTTTCAATGTATAGAAAAGTATTTCCCCACTTTTTCACTTCTTATTCTATCTTTAGATTTTCTGTGAGTAAACTTTGATATGTTGGGTGGGAGTGGGGAACTTTGTGCTATTAAAGGGTAGAGATTTGGTCCAATTAAATATAAATGAAGAGACAGGGCTATAGAAAAAGTCAGGGAAAGAATGAGAAGGGAAGAAAGTTTCGATGTAACCTAGCATGTTCTGAATTAGAGGTCGTGATACAGAGGTGGGGAAAAGATGGCATCAGCCTTCCCACTACTTGGTTTTGGAATCATTAGATGCTAGTTACACTGTCTTTTTCTAGAACAAGATGGGGTAAAGCCAAGGGAAAGGTAGCCAGTTGGGTTTTTCATCAGCACGGTAGTTCTGTCTGCACACCTATGAGGAATCTGTCCTTCAGATCTCCTACTCCACCTGCCACACCCTGGTCTTGCCTGGTCCTCACTCTTGTTATACTCCTTTTCTACTCTTTTCCAGAAATGGAAAGTACTCAAACTGTCCCCACCTCAATGATGCTGGAAGGTTTAAGAATTGCTGTAACCAATAGTAAAGGCAGGGCCAGCATCCTCTGACAATCAGGTCCCGAAAGCCTTCCTTTGAGAACTCAATCAAGGCTTTGGACTTGCCAGTACATAGGTGGGGTACATTTCATTTCTAGTTTGAGTTTCACTGAGACACGTTTGTCACTAACTTACATGCCTTTTATTAGCCACAGTGAAGATCTCACTCAAAACTCCCACAGCAAATGATCACAACTCTTTTTCTACCTGAATTTCTACAAGGAAGATAGAGCCAGCTGACTATAGCTGGGCCTTGAACTTAAAAGGTCAACTAGAATGGGGTGTACATTTTGGAGGTTACCCAAAGTGGAAAGCCAGTATTTCAAATCCAAGCCACTTTCCTGAAAGACATTCAAGAATTGGTGCTACAGAGACCAGATGTAAACTTAAAGTTCAAGATATAAGAGCCAAGAGTCAGGAACACAAGAAAATTTGATTCAAGTGAGAGTAGTCAAGAACAGTTGAGGATGGTCTAGATAAAAAGATTTCCAAGAATACTATTGGTAGTTTATGACCAGAAGGAAGAGCTATATGGATATGTTAATACTGACAATTCAGTTAAAGTTAGAGCCTCTGCTAGATAAACTTTGGGAGAGATAAGAGGGCGGGTGGGGAAATGTGGAAGAGTTTGGGGTACTAGACTTTGATATCCTGAGTGCTCTCTCTGATTCGGTTATTCTATTGCATTCTACAGATCTAGATTAAATACTCTGCAATATAAAATAATATTTTTGATGTTGTCCCTCTAGATTGTTACTTTATTCCAAGACAAAGAAGGAGAATAGAGAAATATGATTACTTAATTTTATTAATAGAGAAAAATTCTTCATGGATTTAGATGCCGAAGGAAAATAGGTTTTCAATAGTTGTACCTAAAGGACTATACCACAAGATGGTGCTCACCCATCAAAGTCATGCTGTTTTTCAAGCATCTTTCCTGGTCTACAATTTTTAATCTAAAACATACAATTATTATTTATGTATTTATTTTTGCATCTTTTCTTTTAGTACAAATTGCCTCAGCAATGAAATATAGTGGGTTTTAAATTTAAGCTCTTTAGTTAACATATGCCTCTTTTTTGGAGAAAAAAACACACGATAATTCTACTTTTGTTTTGTCCTAAAATTCTTTTATTATATAATGTTTGATTGCTAGGTGACTCAAAATATGCTCTTCTGCCGTGCTCATTTTTATCTTTCATTTCCTTTAAATTCAAGACAGTGCAGCATAAGCTAGCAGAATTAAAAACACACATATGTGTAACCAGAGCTTTTGTGGACAGCTGTCTCCAGCTGCATGAAGAAAAACGTCTGGACGCTGCCACTGCTGCCATGGCGAAATATTGGTATGTGTGCTACAGTAATTAAAATGTGGTGTTTTCACAGACTGTTATGGAATTCTTCCAACTTTAAACTCAACCTTGAGGGTCTTAAAGGAAGAAGGCTGTGTAAATGAAAACTAGCAGTAAGAGCCAACCTTTTAAAAAAAACGCTGAAAGTTCCCATTAAGTCTATTTATAATGTGCTAAAAATTACTCAAGTTGGCATTTAACTTTTAGCATGCCATTGAAAATAAAATACTAAGACACTGAAGTAGGATGTCTGATTAGTTCATTCAGGTAAGTTTAATTTCAAATTATCTGAAGTGTGGCACGATAGTGAGACCAAAAAATTACAGCAAAACTTAAGAGTCCTGGAGTAGTCCCAATTCTTTCATTAAATTTAATGAAATTTAATTTTCTCTGGAACAACATTTTGATATCTGTGAAATGAGTAGATTGGACAGGATTTTTCTATTTAAGGTGTTTTTCAGGTCAAAGAAAAATTTCTGAAGAATTGACTATTCAATCAAAAGTTTCACATGCTCTATTAAGTGAAAAGAAAACTGTCCTCTTAAGTTTAAAAAGACTTCCATTTATATTAAAGATGATTAGCAATGGTATTAAAAATTGATTGAAAAAAGACCCCTATACGGAGTTTTGTGTATTTTAAGATGCAAGAACATAGTTTAAATCAGATTCTAGATGTGAGTTTGGTTTGTTCTGTTTTCAAAAATAAACATTCTCACATCTCATTAGCCCAAAAATAACCTAGAAAAAATTCCTGTCATTATTCATTAACTTGTGTTCAGTTCAATCAGAAGTAGAATGGGGAAATATGCAGAATAGTTTTATGTAATGATTCCAAAATAATAAAATTGTCAAGTTGAAATTGATGTGAAATTACTAGGAACTTGCCCTTTTGGGGGAAGCATTTTACATTTACATTTATAGCAAGTTCTTTGACCAGTTGGAAAAAGTGTAAAAGAAACTTTAGATATTTTTGAAAAAAACGTGTATTTGGATAGCTATTGACCTCATTTTTCTTTGAAAATACCAGGTTTATGTAGACATACTGGTATTCCATTTTGAAGCAGAGGAAAGAACTAGTTATAGCCCAGTAAATATTTCATTAAAATACTTGCCAAACACAAAAAATTTATAGAATTCCAAATACTGTTGCCCCTGAGTCTTGTCTGTTAATCATTATATTGAATGTGTTTCTTAGGAATCATCTTCCCCTGTCCTATGGCTTGAGTTAAACATTATTTTAAATAGGAAAATGCTTACCTTTGCTTTATGTTTCCCGCTATTGAAAAATAAGTTGAAAAGAATTTTGACCTAACATATTTTTACATTAAGGTGAATGAAATCCCTACCAGTTATCTGACAGGTTTTAATAATAATTAAAATTATTGTGATAAGATCAGAAAAGAATATTTCTCAAGAAGTTCATATCAATATACCTATACTTCAGGAACAATAATTCCCAAATAATCATGAATAAGTTTCCTATATGATGGCATGTACTTTAATAGTAGTGTGCCCTCATAGATTTTCACTTTTACTTTCGTTTATTTCTGAAAACCCTAAAAATAATTTTTTTCCACAGTTACTGGAATTGAAAATTGTAGCCCTCTGGTAGGAAGTGACATCTTTGGGGGAAGAAAAAAAAAGAGACGTATTACAAAAGGAAAAGGAACTAGATGGCTGTATAACTATATCATTAACTTAGATCATTATAGAGAATCTAAATAAATTAGATCAAGTCCAAATTTTTTACTGCATTTTTTTTCAGGCCTTAAATGGCCCAAACCGAATAGTCTACGCTTTCCACATTTTGTTTCTATTCTTAACAAAAACCCAGCCAGAAATGTAATTGATAAAGTATTCATTATCGTGAAAATTCTCCTGAGATTTATTTCATATGTAATTTACACACAATTACAGTGATATCTCTGGTTGGCTAATATACCTAGTTTAAATTGTTTGATAAATGTATGCATTTCATAAATAATTTGTTTCCTGATTGTGAAGCACCTCGTGCAAATCCATTTCAAATGTTCCTTTTCTGCTTTTCATTTCGGTCATTTAGGGCATCTGAGGTACAAAACAGGGTAGCTTATGACTGTGTACAGCTCCATGGAGGCTGGGGATACATGTGGGAGTACCCAATTGCAAAGTGAGTATCGCTGTTCTGTTACACTCTTCTGGATGATGTAAAGAGAAAGGAAAATCACTGTACATAGTACGTTGAGTATAGAGGGAAAGGAGGTGCAAAATCTTTGTATTTTTCAACTGACTACACAATGTATTCAAGAAGATGGAAACAGCTTTATGTTATCTGCTCACCACTAGGATTTCACTTTTAAAGAGAGTGAAGAGGTCAATATACTAAAGCTTGATGCTTGGCTTTATTTGACTTATTATACAGCGGACTAATATCACATTTTTAATAGTTGAATAATGTTTAATTTTGACTAACCATAGTTATTCAGGTTATACATATAATTGACTCATTTTCTGTAGCTATTGGGCAGCTCATAATGTTTTAATCTCAGGGTGTATATCATTTACAACCTTTTATAAAAACTCAGCTATAAGTAGGGCTTTTTCCCTTTTTTGTGACTGTAGGCATGAAGTAGCTAAACGATTTTTTTTTTAATCAATCCTTGGACTTGGATTTTGGTATATCCTTTTAGAACTACTTCAAACAGGACTTTCATCAAAAGCAGATTTGTTTTTTTATCTCTATATAGTCAGGAAATCAAAAGTAAACATCGAGTTATGGTAGCACAAATTAAATTATCACTGAAATTTTTCCTGAACATTTTCATGTTTTATTCACAATATTAACCCCTCTATTCACAATAATTCACGATGTTAGGAAAGTAATATAATAATGGATGTTTATATTTTTTTTACTTAACTGTGCTGTTACAACTGCTGCTGGGAAAGTAGACATGTGGTGGCTCAGTGTTTGTCTGGTTTAGTTCCGGGTTCTAAGGAAGATGTATTAGGTGAAGAGCAGTCAGCCATCTACATAGCCCAGGACTGAGTATAAGTCTTGGCCTCTGTTTTCTCAGAAGCTATTCCTTCAGGTCATTAGCAAGCAAAAAATGGTAGCTTGATGGCTTAGTATTTGAAATCCCTGGTTTCAGTTTGAGAGACTTATATTTCCTTTCAGGAATAATAATCCCTTTCTTGGCCAGCTTGTTACTTCAAAGATTGTATGAACTTTTAAACTAGACTGCTATTTCTCTCCCCAAAGACGTAGAGAAGGAACTTCTTATAACAAGAGAGAATAGTAGATAGTATCAGAAAAAACTGATTGGACACATTAGTGTGTGGATGTGTACAGACTGTGATTTAATAGAAAAAAAATCTAAGTGCGTTTCTTATAGCCTCATATTAAGCTATATATAGTCTTTGTGTGTGTGTTTGTGTGTTGCTGAGTCTTGGTTTCATAGAAAAAGAGGTGCTTTTTGTTTTGTTTCATTTTATTTGTTTTTTGTTTCTTTTTAAATAACTGCTCTTAAGAATGCATTTATTTCAGTCTTAATCACTAGGCTTGGGACCTGTGAGAAGTGAGGCTTAAGCTTTGCCATTTCAAGATTTCGCTGCCATGCAGGGAAGAGCAGCCTGAGACACAGAGCTTCATCATTTGTGCGGTTAAACATTCATTCTGCTGCCTTTCTCTGTTAATTTTAGTTGATGACTGAATTTAATTAGTAACCTATAAAAGGTCTACTGATCTCTGTCGTTACTTATTCCATTGGAATTTCTGTAATGGAAAAAAGTGCCCAACCCAGTCCAAAAATGTCTAAAAGCATTGAGATTGCTGTAGTAGTCTGAAATGCCAGGTAGATCCTCTCAATGCAGGGGCTGGATTTTGTGGACAACAATGGAATCTGTTCAACAGAAAAAAATATATATTTGAAAACACAAATGTCTCTAGATTTTCAAGTTTCTCTAGACAGTAGGTATTGAGACAATAAAATTCCTTTGTAATACAGTAAATCAAATCTGTAAATATTTATTGACTACTTACTCTTTGCAAGGTCCCATGATGAAATGTGGAGAAAGATAAATCCAGAATAGGTTACGTTTCTAAAGAGCTGGCGCATTTAATTTGTCTCAAAAATTCAATTAAAAAAAAACAAAAACATTTTATGCTTGAAAAAGAAATGCCTTTGAGTTTGTCTACTAGAAAGTCCAAAGCTCAATAACTAGCTCTGCATTCCTGGGTCAATGAAAATATTGTGATGTAATAAAAAAGATACTTGCCAAAAATGGCAGGATACCTACCTTCTCATCCCAGTCTGCTGCTCATTTGTTATTTGAGCATTAAATAGAAACTATTAATGAGTAAATGTATTAACTTCTCTGCACCTCAGTTCCTTTACCTGCAAAACAATACAATATTTATTCTCCCTGATCCCAGAGCTGAGAGGATAAAATGAGACGAGAAAAGGTAAAAACAACTATACAGCATCATGGTTATTGTCATTGCTACCAAAAGTACATTTTTGATAACATTTTTTCTATTTTTTTGTGCCAGTGAATTCAGCCACTCAGGATTTTAACCTCATACATTACTGGGGTGACTATTAACCATTTCCAAGAAATAAGTTACTTGTTAACTTTGTGAGAAGTAATATTTTCTAAAGCATCATTTTACACCCCTGACGGCAACAGTGGTGGTGGAAATATAAAGGGATGTTAGAAAATATATACACTCTTTTCTCTTTTGTTTTCTACAAAACTAGTGGACTTCAACTTCCTTGGAAAACATTAAAGATAGCAAGAAATTAAAACATTCCATCCATTTCTAAATCTAAATTGGCCTTTTAAGAAACATACCATATGTGCTGACTTTTACAAAATTAAATCAAACAAAACAAACCTATAAATGTTATTTTGAATTTGTAATCTCTTCAAGCAAACTAAAACAAAGCTATATTGATAGATGATCACTATCTTAATAGAATTCTGTAATTAATACAATCGAGGATGAATGCCATACTGAAAAAAAATTTATGAAAAACTTTTATTGTTTGGATTTCATTAAATTAATACTTTAAAGTAATTAATAGTTACATAGTGAGAAAATATTTATAATTTCTAATATCTTTTATTTATTCATTCAATCATCTTCTGATTTATCCAGAGCTTATGTGGATGCCCGACTTCAGCCAATCTATGGTGGTACCAATGAAATAATGAAGGAGCTGATTGCAAAAGAGATCATCAGTGACAAATAGACATCTGCCCACATCCTGGAATCCTATTACAACTAATCTGGTTTTAAATCTACTCAAAATAAAATGCAACCTGGAGAGGGAGGAAACACTAAACATGTTTTTGTCTGCTTTCCTATAGAGAAAGAAATCAAAAGCAAATATAAGATTAACACAGTGGGAGGAGAAAACTTTGCATCCAAAGATTCTAAAATTCTCCTACATAAAGTTTAAATTTTAATTTTATATATAGTTAAAAGGCAAAGATTTTCTTATTTTACAAGCCTTAGGTGTTTCACTTATCCCTAAAATTCTGAAAAAAACCCGTAATTTATTAAATGTTTAAAATTGAGGCAGAAATAATTTTGTTCTTATACTATAAAAACAATAATAATACAGCACATTGACATTGAAAGGAAAAGAAACATAATTTAGAATACAAAATAGTTTCAGCTATGTTTTGTTTGAAATGCCCCAGAACAGTGGAATTCTACCCCTCTACCCTAAGTCTCTGTTCTTAAGTCATGGAACCGTGTCTTCAAACAAAAGTTTGTGTAGAGTCCCTTAAAATGCTGATGAATGAAGGGCTGCTGTAGTTGAAGCAGGAATCCTTCCACTTAGCTAAGCATTTGCCTAACCCCACTAGAGAAGTCATTGGTTCTCTCATCCACTGACACTTGGGCTTTCAACAGATTCCCATCCCAGTTTTACAGAAGAATACAGAATGATTCATTATCCTTTAGTTTTAAGATATTGGTATATTGTGTAAGTATCAAAATAGTGACTTTTATTTTAGAACAGTGTATTTTTTAAATTAATTTAACAAATACTTTAGGTCTTCTACACTCCAGGCTGTTAAAAATATGATGGCAAATGAAACTTGGCAAGATTCCTGCTAATGTATGAATAAACAAATAAGTTATAATAAATAAAGAAGTAAATAAATAAACAAGTTCAAATCATGATAAGTGCCATAAAAGGAATAAAGTAAGCATTTAAAATAGGAAAGAAAGGAAACGATGTTTGATTTGAAACTAAAAGTAATTATTATCAAAAAAACAAAGCATCAATTTAATTTGTAAACAGTTGGCATCATTTCGGTACTTGTTTTTCTTTGCATATACTGGTGAGACAGTGAATAAAGTAGTTTTTATAAGGAAAGAAATATGTATTCTTTTTCAATTTAGAAAGCCTAAACATTTTATTTGGTGTTGTTGGTATTAAACACTATTTTTTAATTCAACCAGTATGATTGGACAGAGCAGAGGGAAGAGAAAATACTTTCATACCATTCCTAGAATTATACACCTGACTTGCTCTTGGGTAATTTATTTGATTGCCAGCTTGAGTTCTTGCTCATTTGCATTAAATATCCATACCAAATGGGTTAAAGTAAATTTTTATTAGGTAGTATACCGTATTAGCAGCTTTCACTTCCCTCATACTATCAGGAAACAATATACGATTAGACGGATCAACCCTCACCCCTCAGCCTCTTTCTCTTCCTTTCCCATTCTTAAAGGAAACTAGATTTTAGGGATACAACATCTGTAGAATATAAAGTAAGTTAACATAGTAGGGAAAACCTGTTATGTAGTGGTACACAAACGTGCGTTTGAATGATAACGCTACCATTTAGGACCCATGGTAATTTATTTAACCTCTCAGGATTCTTTCAGGTGCAAATGACAAAAGAAACCCAATTCACACCATCATAAGCCAAAAGTGAATGTGCTAGCTTAAAAGGATTGTGGCCGTAGCTCATGCAATCTAAACAACTGTGGGTACTAGGGTCTCAGGGGCCTGATTTTAGGGTTTAAGCCTGCCAGCACTTACACTGTACACACTTATTTTTACCTTTCTTTGTAAATTGGCCTAATGGACACTGCAGAGAAATTTCATTACAGGGCCTATAAAAATGACCTTGGGCTACTCCAGGATCACATCCTGGAGCATAATGTCATTATAAGGTAGGGGAAAGGAGCACTGTGATTGACAGTCCAATCAGGAGCACAGAGACTGAGAGAAACAGTTCCTGGAGCAGAGTGATAGTATTAAAAGAAAGGGAACAGAGAAGTCTGCTGGGAAGACCTAAATCATACACACACATGCACAAAGCTATTACAGTTCACTAGAGCTAGGAATAGGTTCTAGTAATTTTTATATACAAGAAAGTGAAAGGATTTCTAAGGTAAGATACTATCTTGGAATGATCGCTGGGACATTTTCTATCTCTTCTAAATGTGTTGCTTATCTTGCCAACTATTGTAGTTTTGCACCCTCAAAAGAAACATAGGTTGTATCATGAGCTTAAAACTGAAAGCAAAATAGGGAGTTCAGAATGTGCTTCTTACCCTTTCATTTGGTTTTCATTTCTTAAATAGCTAATCGTTGTGTTTTGTTTGTGTGGCTTTGATTGCTGTTTCCTAGGGAGGGAGTTTATCGTCTGTATCTCACACAGTGCAAAGTGCTCAAGAAATGATAAATAATAATAGTGCTCAAAAGAACAGATTGGACCAACACAGCAAGAAAGCCACAGTGTGTAAATAATTAATGAGAATCAAAAAGCTTGAGTAATTTTGGTTTGCGTCTGAGATTTTTAGAATCATAGTTATTGCTTTAAAATTATTTTTGCCCTAATTTCTTTGATAGTGTCATTGAAAAGACAAGATGTAAGAAAAACTGTTTTGAATTGCTACTGTAAAATCTAACTGCAATCTTCACTAATCTAGTAATTTTAGTAGGTTACTGCACAGGTATAAGATTTCTAGGATACTAAATCTTTTCACAGGTCAGTATTATTTTTGGCATACACAGCATTTATTTATTTGGAGTCATTGGAAAGATTTGACATTGAGATGGAAACCAACTATAGGCCTATCATGTCTACTGCTTTATAATACTTGTTGAAAAGAAGTTCTACTCTATTTTTGAATTCTAATTTTCCATTTTTAAGAAAATTGTTACAGAAAACTTCAAACATACTCAAAAATGGGAAGATTGTATAATGAACCTCGAGCTTCAACATTTGCCAATGTATCTCCCCCACTTTTTTTCTCAATTATTTTAAAGCAAATCCCAGATTTAATCCTATCTCTTATGTATACATGTATTTCTAACTGATGAAGATTTTTTGTTTTTTGTGTTTTTTTGTTTGTTTTTTTCACGTAACTACAAGGCCATTATCATACTTTAAAAACTTAAATTTAACACATAGTTCCAAATTAACATTAAATTTTTCTTGGTTGTATCAGTGCCTTTTGTGGCTAGTTCAAATCGGGATCCAAACAAGGCCAACAAATTGCACATTTTTATATTGTCTCCTAAGTCTTTGGAGCTGAGCGTCGGTGGTCGACCGGTTGTCTCAGTGGTTGGACTGTGGTGTTCATAACACCAAGGTCAGCAGTTTGAGTCCCACATGAGCCAGTGAGCTGTGCCCTCACAACAAGACTGAAAAAATTGAAAAATAATGATCTGACTTGGAGCTGAGCTGTGCCCCCCACAACTAGATTGAAAAATGATGACTTAACATCCTGGAAAAACACACTGTTCCCCAATATTCCCCAATTAAGAAAGAAAGCAAGAAAGCAAGAAACAAAGAAACAAAGAAAGAAACAAAGAAACAAAGAAAGAAACAAAGAAACAAAGAAAGAAAAGAAATTGACAAGCTGTTTTTCCAGTGTCTATCATTTTGTCTTGCTACCAACAAAGTAAGAGTTCCAATTGCTCTGCATCTTCTCCAGCACTTGTATTTTTTTTATTTTATTTTGTTCTAATAGGTATGTTGTGGTAGCTCATTATGGTTTTCATTTGCATTTCCCTAATGTTTAATGATAATGATAACGAGCTTTAAATGTGCATGTTTGTCTTCCAGATATCTTCTTTGGCAAATGGTCTATTTCAGTTGGTTTGCTTGTTTTTTTGTTTTTTATAGTGAACTTCAAGAATTCTTTATATATTTCAACACTGTCAAGCCAGGCAAAGCCAGGCTGACAGATTCAGCCAGTAAAGGAACAAGGAGCCTTTTTGAGACTCACTTTACAGCCTACATAGAGAGTGAAAAAGACAAGTCGCCAAAGGTATCAGCTCTTTGTGGCCATTGCACAGGATGACAATGAAACAAGAGGCCAGAAGACTACAGCAGGAGCGATGAGACACTCTGTTGCTGAGGAATCCATTCCATGATGCTACTAAGCAATTTTATAGCTGCAAGTGTGCCTTCAGGGTGGTAAGGCAGAAAGCCTCAGCCCCATCAGAGCATTTTAAACAATAAGAAAATGTCTCCCGACGGCCTCTTTGGTATAGGGAAGCAAGTGAAAAATGGCCTTGTAGCAGCACCTCACAAGTCTCCCATGTTCCAGGAGGGTTGCAGGCATTCTGTTGAGATTCAGCTGTCCTTCGAGCCTTGCCTGTGTGGCCTAGGTGGCAGGGTGTAAGGTCGTCAGGCTCTGGCTGTTCCCCCAGATGCAAGTTCTTTGTCAGATACGTGGATTTGTAAATATTTTCTCTATATGTAGCTATAGTCCTTTTATTCTCTTAACAGTGTGTTCTATAAGAGCAAAAGTTTTTAATTTTGATGAATTCCAATTTATTTATTTTTCTTTTCTGTATCATGCATTTGGTATCATATCTAAGAACTCTAAGCCCAAATTCAAGTCATAAAGTTTTTCTCCTATGTTTTCTTTTAAGAACTTTATGTTGTATGTTGTTCATTTAGATCTGTGTTCCATTTAGTAATTTTTATAAGATGTGAAATTTACGTGGAGGTTCACTTTTTGACATACAGTTAGTCTAATTCTTCCAACACTATTTGTTGAAAAGAGTCTCCTTTTCTTCATTGAATTGCCTTTGCACTTTAGTAAAAAATCAATTGACCATATTGGGTCTCTTCTGGACCCTGTACTGTTTTACTGATCTATGTATCTCCTCCTTTGCCAATACTATGCGGTCTTGGCTACTGTATGTTTATAGGAAGTCTTAAAATCAGATTATGGAATTCCTCCAATGTTATCCTTTTTTTTTTTTTTTTTTCAGAATTGTATTGGCCATTCAAATTCCTTTGCTTTTGGCACAAATTTTTGAATCAACTTGTCTATATTTACAAAAAGAAAAAACGCTGCCGGTGTTTTTATTGGAATTAGAGTAAATCTGTAAATCTCTTTGGAGGGTATTTCCACTTACGCTGTGTTGAACATGCTATGGTCACCTTCGAAGTACTCCCCTTGGGAAGTTATGCACCGATGCCAGCACCTAGTCCACCCTTCAAAGCAATATTGGAACTCTTTTTCTGGAATGACCATCAAAGCTCTCATCATATTACCATTGATGTCCTAAATGTCATCAAAACATCTTCCTTTCAATATTTCCTTTATCTTCGGGTGAAGAAAGAAGTCATTGAGGGCCAGATCAGGTGAGTAGGGAGGGTGTTCCAATACAGTTATTTGTTTACTGGCTAAAAACTCCCTCACAGGAAGTGCCATGTGAGCTGGTGCATTGTCGTGATGCAAGAGCCATGAATTGTTGGTGAAAAGTTCAGGTCATCTAACTTTTTCATGTAGTCTTTTCAGCACTTTCAAATAGTAAACTTGGTTAACTGTCCAGTTGTTACAAATTCATAAAGAATAATCCCGATATCAAAAAGGTTAGCAACATTGTTGCAACAAGTTCTTAATTGTCAGACCTCATATAGGCCTTTCATTTCTTTTTCTTTTCCTTCCTTCCTTCTTTCCTTCCTTCCTTCCTTCCTTCCTTCCTTCCTTCCTTCCTTCCTTCCTTCCTTCCTTCCTTCCTTCCCTCCTTCTCTCCCTCCCTCCCTTCTTTCCTTCTTTTCTTCCTGCTTCGGTTTTTTTCTCTTTTATTGTGACTAGAACTTCTACTACAATGTTGAATAGGAATGTTGAGAATGGACATCCTTGTTTTTTCCTTACCTTAGGGGAAAAGCATTAGGTTTTCACATTAAGTATGATTTTTTAAAGTAGATTTTTTTGGAATTTCCCTTTATCATGTTTAGGAAATTCCATTCATTCTTAATAATTTGATTTTTTTATCATGAATGGATAATGAATTGTGTCAATTGCTTTATTGTATCAATTGATACAATCATGTGGTTTTCCTCCTTTAGACTATTGATATAGCAGATTGCATTGATCGCATCTTGAATACTGAACCAAACTTACATTCTTAGGATAAATCCCACTTGGTAATTGTATATTATAATTTTTACATATTGTTTGGTATGATAATAGTTTATTAGGAATTTTTGCATCTATGTTCATAAGCAACATTGGGCTCTAATTTTCTTTCCTTGCACTGTCTTTACCTGATTCTATTATCAGGGTAATGCTGACCTCATAAAATGAGTTAGGCATTATTTCTCCCTTTTTCCTCCATGCCATTGATTTGTTGGAAAATACCTAGTCATTTATTTTGTAGACTGTCTACCATTATTGACTTATCTGATTAATTTTTCATGGTGATTCCTAATTTATTCCTTTATTTACTATGTTTCTTGTAAACTGATTGTTAGACCTAGAGGCTTAATTAGATACAGGCTCAATATTCTGTTGCATCACACCATGAGACATATAACATGTAGTTGTCTCAGTTTTAGTGATACTGAGATTGATCAGTAGATTCAGATAACATTAGTCTGATACCTCTGTAAAATTCCCTGTCAACATTTTACCTGGTGGTTTTAACATCCATTGAGAATTAGTTTCAAAATCTATTATTTCATTTGAAGTTCTAAAAATTGATTTTCTAACATTTTAACTCCTTTTGAATTAACTTCCATAAAGAAGAACTTTCAAGTTTTTGGTCAGTCTGTATGTCTGATGGGCCCTCTCAAAATCAGAAGCTGAGACACAGAAGTACAAAATGAAAAGGGAAGGAAGTCATATTGGGCAGGGAGAATGGAGCCTTAGACAGTGAAGCAGGTCTGACAAAATTTTGCCCTATGCAATGAGGACCTCTGGAGTAAATCCTGCCCATTAGTG
The DNA here is from genome assembly GCF_057876585.1 of Rhinolophus sinicus. NCBI lineage: Eukaryota > Metazoa > Chordata > Mammalia > Chiroptera > Rhinolophidae > Rhinolophus > Rhinolophus sinicus. The sequence continues at coordinate 190,270,483 of NC_142517.1, read as the reverse complement.
GAGTCCCACAATTGGCAGGAATGGCCAGTCCCTTGTTCCTCTGCCCTGCTCAGTCATTTTCTGGGGACTGCCTGGGAAGAGGTAGCCTTGGCTTAAAGCTAATATGCATCCTAAAGGTGCTAAAACCTGGAGGCTCAGTTAACTGTGTTCCTTACAGCAAAACAGGAAGTTCTTTCTTGAATGGAGATCTGGGATTTATACCTCCATGGCTACCACATCCTGAAATACAATTTGTAAATGAAAGGCAGAATAACTTCCTGATTTTTTTTTCCCTTTCATCAATTTTCAGAGTAATGAGTGGAGGCCCCAGCAACCTCCAATAGTGGTGATATTATTAGTATTAATAAGGACTGATGGATTTTGGAAATTTAATGTATTTTAATTAATTGCAGTCATTCTTTTTGATGCATAAATTGCTTCATCCTAGGCCAGTTAGAGTCCCTTTAAATTTGTTCTTATATTTCCTTTTTCCTTTGTATTATGGAAAATATCAAACATACAAAAATACAGAGAATAGTATAATAAGCCACCATATATACATCGCCCAGCTTTGACAATTACCAGTTCATGACGGAGCTTTAGTCATCTATAGCCCCATTTGCCCCCTACACTCATGGATTATTTTAAGACAAATACCAGACAGCATGTAATCCTGAGTCATTTTGACATGACCTGTTATTTATGACAGTGTCTTTGCTCTCTGGCACAACAAAATTTCCCATACCCATCCCATACAATTCTTGCCCTATAGCTGAAATCAGCCATTTTTCCCCCCAAAGATCCCCAGTTTATTGTAGTGGGGATTTTCTAGTTTCAAGCTATTACCAAATGTATTCGTTTATTTATTTTACTTTACATTCTGTTTCATAAAATCCCTCTTGAAATTATTTTGATTACTAAAAATAATACATTTTCTTCAGTCTTTTCCTTAAATCTAAACTCACCAGAAGTTTATCTTAACATATTCCAAGAGAAGTTGTGTTTCATTTTACAATAGAAAATTATATTAGATAGATTTTTTTGTGTTGCAAGAAACAGAAAGCTCAAATCAAATTTGGCTTAAAAAATTAAGGAAAGGCTCACAAAACTGGAAACTCAGGGCAGACTCAAAGCTGGTTGACTGAACATCTTAGCTTTGTCACTAAGGACACACTTTACCACTTGCTTTCCATCTCTGTGTTCTGTCATTTATAGTGTAGACCTATTTCTTAAACTCGACCATGGGATGGGCTTTCTTGTTCATGTCTAGAGTGAGAGAATAGAGTTGTACCTAGTATTTTGGGCATAAATGCTGAAATTCACTTTCATGGGGCTAGTTTGCATCCCATGCCCACCTCTGAACCAACGATTGTGACAAGGGAAATAGAATGTATTAATTGGCTTAAGCCAGGTAGGGCCCACTTTGGGACATGGAGGTAGGAGCAGATTCACTCAAAGCACATGAGTTGGGTGGAGGGCTGAATACTAGCAGGAAAATTAGGAAAGGGGAATTAGGGAATAGAAATCAAAAGGCAACTAACAAATACCTACCATAAAAACTACAAACTAGATCCTGGTTGTTGGGATTAGTGCCTGTAGATTGTCATATCTCAAATGAGACATAGTCTCATTTTTTGATGCCACTTAAAAAAAAAATGTTTATGTGACTTTTGTAGAAGAGAGTTTCAATATTCACCAGTGCACAGATCTCCTTTCTGGGCACAAAGAGAAGTTTACATTTCCTGATTCCCTTGTAATTGGGCAGGACTGGGTGACTAGTCCTTGCCAATGGATTATACATGGAAGTGACATGTCTTATTCTGTGGCAGCAATTGTAAAAGTGCTGTAGAGGTGACATAAAATCAAAGCATGGAATACAGATCCAACATATGGAAGACAAGTGCTTTGAAAAGTTACCTGGACTTGCAGCAAACTTTGTATGAGATGGAAATAAACTTTTTTGTGTGTTAAGTCACTGTAAATTTGGGGTTATTTGTTACTGCATCATAACCTGGCCCATCATGACCAATACAATGTTCATATGTTCTTGCACATGATACATAACTGAGGAAATAGAACTGGTGTTACAATATATATATAACACATTCAGTGACCCCAGGAAATGGCCACCATGTTTATATCTCATATGAAATGAATCAGAATGTTGAGATTTTTTTTTTCAATTGTAGCAATTTCTGACCAATATTTCTGGATATGCCTGTTTAGTGTAAAGATTTATGGGATTAATAACAAAAACAACACCTTTATCATTTCATTTATGCAAAATTCTTTAATGGTTTCACTAACACCTACAGAATAAACTTTACATTCCTTACTTCACCTTACATCAAAGCCTTCCATATTTTGGTCCTAACCTACCTTTGCAGACTTAGGCACCATTATTCCTTCAAATTACATCAATATGTTCAGCATTCTTAACAATCCTGGGCACAGCCAAAGAGCCTGAAAAAGGGATTGTAGTTCAAAAAAATCTATTTTAGCTATGTCTTTGCTTGACCTTACCCCAAACCAGCTTGTTACATTTAGCTGACCAGTTTTAGACATTGTGCTTTGGAAACTGGTGGAGTCCATTGCCTAACAAACATATATTCTCCTTGTCTTTCTAAATAATAATCCCTATATTATTGGAAGTGACAAGTGTTCAACTTTAGTTGTATTTTTGTCTCTTTTGCAACTAGATAGATCTGTACAATGAAGTTGTAGAGTTGTTGAGAGGGATAGGAGAGGCAGCTTAAAGGCCTTGTTTGCCTTCTTTTTCTTGCCTCCTGCCTGGGAAGTGGTATGATGATGCCTGGAGTTCCAGTAGCCATCTGGGACTATGAGGATACTTTGAGAATGGAGGCAGAGAGAATAGTAGAAAAGAACCTGAGGTTTTGGTGACCTCGTGGAGCTGTTATATCAGCTCTGGGCCATGTACCTCCAAACTTTTTTTAAAGCATATTTTATTGAGTCTTATAGTAAGATGCACCATTACTTACATACTATTAAGAAAAACACCAGTGACAATAAAGCCAATACAATGCTTTCTTATTGTATCAATACTGAGATTATTCTGATTTCAGAAATGTTAAATTCTGAAAAACAATGTGTCTTAGAATCAATAAAATAAATTATAAGAGAGAAAATTAATCCTTATGTTTTTAAGCCATCACTATTTTGGGCTTTTGGATGTATTTCACACAGGCTATCTGCATCCTAACGGATACAGATTAGTTTTTAATCTTTCTGCCTGTATATTTTGAACCTAAAACTTTTGGGACTTCTGAGTCAACCTTCATCTGAGAGTCCTTGTTTAAAAAATCAACTTTATTGAAATATAATTCTCATACAATAATGTGTACCTGTTTTAAGTATTTTGATGAGTTTTGACAAATGCATGCACTCTTTTAACTTCCACCATGATTAAGAAATAGAGTATTTCCATCACCCCTTCTACCCATCTCACTCAATTCCCTCCACCCCATGCCTAAGCAACCACTCATCTGCTTTCTGTTATTATAGGTTAGATTTGTTTTTTGTAGCACTTTATATAAATGAAATCGTACACTAATTACTCTCTTTTTTGTCTGGCTTCTTTCAGCATACTGTTTGAGACTCATCTATGTTATTCCATGTATCAATAATTTGTCTCTTTTTATTCCTGAGTAGCATTCCATTACATACACAATTTGTTTATCTTTTAACCAAGTGATGGATCTTAGGTTGTCTCCAATTTGGAGCTATTGGGACTAAAGGTGCTATTAATATTTGTGTACACAGGTAGTCATTTTTTACTCCCCTGTAGCCATGGGTCAGTTCTAACCACTCTTGTATCCTGCCCTGGTTCTATGAATCCTATAGCTCTTGCTACCAACCATGCCCTTTGTCTACTTCTGATATTGGCTAGTTAGAGCTAAATCTGTCCTGAATAGGAATTGTAACCTTTAGCCCTGCTGCTTCTCCTATTCCGCTTTCTAAACATGATCATAAAAAGAAGGAATAACATACGCTAAAATATGACAGTGGATGACAGTCGCTGTGGGCATGGAAAGATGGAGGAATAAATAGAACAGGCTTCCAAACTAGCTTTCTATTCCATGAGAGGTAGTGAGAAAAGAACTCTGGCTAGGGACGTCTGTCTTCATATCCAAGATTGGTCATTTATTAGTGTGAGAATCTAGAATATAATATTTAACCTCATTAATTACCCCTCCCCCCAGAAAATGAATATAACATGCACTTTGCAGAATGTGAGAATTAAATGCATACATTCATGCAACAAATATGTGTAGATGACTTACATGTGCCAGGCCCTCTCCTAGGCTCTGGGGATACAGCAGTGAGCAAAACAGCAAAAAGTGCCTGACCTCATGGAGCTTAAGATTCTAGTATAGGAAGACAAGACAACAAAAACAAAAGAATCAAAACCTATGTTATGTTAGATGGTAATAAGTGCCATGGAGAAAAACAGAGCAGGAGAGGGGGGATAGAAAAGGCTCTACTTGTAACCTATCCTCGATTGTGAGCTATTTAACACCAGGGCATAATCCTTCTCCTGTATCGGTAGCATTTATCACAATGTCAGCTGTATATTATTAAGTGCCGCACATGTGTTTCCTGAATGAAAGGACTGAATAAAAACAGTGTTGAGGAAAGAAGTTTATCTCATGAAATCATTGTAATGTAGCTTACCTGGACACTTTTACGGGCTTCCAGACAGGTAATAATTATGTCAGCAAGAATGGTGCCCTTCCCTTCTCCTTGTTCTCACTGGTTTTTGAAGTCTCCTAGTCACTGTTATATTTTTTCCTGGAATCAGAATGTACTTTTACTGTCCTTTCTGAATAATGACTTATGCTTTATTTAAAATAAAATAACTACATGCATTTTTCAGGCTTTGATTGAATAATAAATGTAGAAAACCATTTGACAAATGATTCAGTATGTCAATTATTGTATCAAGGAGCACTGGTATTCTACAGTTTCTGAAAAACTGGCATGCATTTTCAACCCCTGCTCTCCCTCCCCAATTCCTATTATTTTTAAAGTATCATAAACTGAATATAAAAGGAATAAGAAAATTTTATTTGTATGATGTCTTGATAGATTGAAATATTTGAGGTCTGCAAATTTGGAGGACTGCAGGACTAACTATAAGATAAAAGAATTAACCTAGAATATTGGACACAGCCTACCTCCTAGGGGTTGTGTGATGAACAAACTAGGTAATATATGCAAAATTGCTTTCTGAATTATTACTTGTATAATTACAAAGTTTAATGCCTATCTCATCCACTATAAATTCCATGAGGGCAGGAACGAACTTTTTTTACTGCTGTATATCCAGTACTGATCACATACATTTGGCAAATATATGAATATTTATTTTAATAATTGATAATTATTTCATAGGCGAAAACTATCCTCACATGATTTCATTGCACTATAATTCCTTCAGGTTAAAATCTGAATTCCAATTATTCAATATTTATTCAATCTAATTGACAGAGTACTTTTCCAGCCCAATAATATGATATACACAACTTCTACTCAAACTCAAAAATACTATCTCCTGAACTATTGATGCCTTCTTTCTTTCTCTGCCTAAAGTCTTTTTTAAAATATGCAGCTCAAATAAAATAAAATAAAATCTTCCTTTGAGCTATCTTGACACATGCTTATCTGACTTCTCAGCCTGTTAATTAAAAATAAAACATTTTAATGCCTTATTCATTTTTGCATTTCTGTTCCCAGGGACTAGGACAGCCCTTTGAATATGGTAAACATCCAACAAATATATGTTGATTTAATTGCCACAACATATCATTCATTTATAATTTGTATTCCAATGACGGTAGATCAATTTCCTCAAACTCTTCCTTTATCCCACATGAAGGTGAAACTATTGTTCTGAGGAATTATTAAAACGCATTCTCTCCTATAAATGCAGCTTGTCATAAAAAAAATATTGCAGTAAAGTCACTATCTACTAGAAAGATCAGTAAGTAACAAGCTGGTTATTTTCCAATTCCAGTACTCTGTGTTATATCTTACGCTTTGTTATAACTCCAATTCCTTGGATTACCCCCACCCCCGCCATGATCTTATCCAATTAATAAGGGTGATAAAATGGTAATTGTCTTTCTGAATCTAAATTTCTAGTGTACTTCATCCCCTAAATCATTCCATGTGAAAATTAGGTACTTAGGAAATCCTGTAATCCATCATCTAAAGAGCTATATTTAGTCCTGAGTCTAAAAAAATAAATAAATAAATAAAAATGGAGTGCGTGGCTGGCGAAATGCAGGGTGTAGTTTAGTGGTAAGTGGAGCGCTGGGCCAGGTGCAAGACTCTCAGAGATGTTTTTATGTGTCCTTGGCCGCTATCTCCACATAAAACTCCGTTTATTTATTTGACTGTGCTACCGCAGAACAGAGTGAACTCCAACGCCACTCAAACCAGCTTTGTACAGATTTAAAAATGCTTGAACTGGCGGCTCCTGATTTTTTTTTACCATAAAACGACACAGCTGGATCCACGGCAGGTTTGTCACCCTATTTCTGGGTCCCTTGCAAGGGCGGAGGGAGGGTCGTACAGAATTGACTTTAGGTTTGAACGCACAGCCTAAATAAAAGCAAATGCTCGGAGATAAGTAGACTTGGCAACTGTGACAACGCTTTGTTAAAACTTGCCCCTCAAGCGGCTGAGTGGGATGGTCAGGGCGCCAGGAGCCAGTGCAGCCACGGCGCGGGCGGCAGGGCGTAAAGCACCCTGACTTTCTCCTGCGCTTTGTTTTTCCTATCATAGTGGTACAGAAATAGCAAAGCAGGGAAGGGAAGTCGCCCCGCCGTGTTTTTGTTGTGTATGTATGTTTTTCCAGGCTGGCACTGGGGAGGGGAAAGGAGGAAGCGGGAGCTACGCGAAACCCGCCTCCAGGGAGCCGCCGCGCCTCTGCAGCGGGGTTCGGGCGTCGCGCTCCAACCACTTCCAGAACGCTTCCAGCCGCGTCCGCAGGCCCCGCCCCCTGCCGGGGTTTCCCCGCCACCCGCTTCATTTGCATGGCGCTGCCCCTCCCCCGCTGCCATTGGCTGGCGCCGCGCCCCGCCCACTGTCCCTCCACCACCGCAGGGTTCCGTCCCCCGAGCCGCCCGGAGCTGCGGGCAGCGGGCGGACTGTTAAACCGCGGCGGCAGCGGCGGCCGGGGCGGGAGCGGGGCGCACTCTGCAGACGAGTCAGCAGCGCCCCGGGTTGGGGGAGGCGGGCGGGCAGCTAGAGATCACCTCAGCAGCCCCCACCACGGCCGAACCGAAGGTGCGGCGGCGGAGGGGAGCCAGGGCACCCCAGCAGGCGAGTGGCCGGCGTCTCAGCGGTGGGCTGAGGGGGGTGGGTCTCCTCTGCTTGGGACGGCGGCAACGCGGGGAAGGGAAAGCGAAGACCTCCGGGTGGACTTGCGGGCCAGGCGACCGATCAGCAGCCCCCTTCGTATCCCGAATTCTCTGGGCTGTTGGACTCTGGGTGCCGGCACAGGATTGCGCTCTAGGGCAGGGGTCGGACCACAGCCAAATTTAAACGGCTAAACCTAACAGCCTTGGCAGAAGCTGGAGGGAGGGGAGGGAAGAGGTGGGGGCGGACCTAGGTGCGGTCACGTGGGGCAGGGGAGGGGCTTGGCAGGCCTTCCTTTTGTTTTGGCGGGCGCGTGCGCAGAAGGCAGAACACGTGGTCTGGGCCCGCCCCTTGCCACGGCGGCCACGCCTTAGCGGGTGTGGTTGTAGTGACCACTGTTTTGGGGAGCTGTGGGGCGGAGCCGTCTGTGTTAGATATCACCCATTTCATACTTTATCTCAGGCAAACGTTGATTTGGCGTTTCGAATTAGATGGGGTGGAGGTGGAGGATTTAGAGAATTACTGAGGAATGGTGTTTCTAAGTTTGTGTCGCTACTGGGTGTGCTGGGGGGACCGATGTTCCTGGAAAATTTGAGGTTATTTGATAAAAATTTGTTTGGTAGCAAAAAATACAAAACTATGATCACTAAAGAAACCGCTGGAAAGGAACACGCTAGCAGCCAAGAGGGAAGGCACTGGATGGATGTTCTTGTAATGTTTTCTTACTCCGAGAAAATCAGTCTTTGATTCGTTCCCTACCCCCTCTGTCCGAAGCAGATCCACTCCCTCTCTGGTCAGTGGTACGCGGTTTTTGTTTTTTTTTAAGTATGGGAAGCACATTCCCTTTTGATTTCCCCAAACTTTAGTCAGCTGGCGAGATTTAAGAGGATAGCGTCTTTCATCTTTCCTTAACCAGTCTGCTTAACTTCGTTTGGGTCAGTAGGAATGTTATTAAAATACAGGATGAGGCAGGTTTGTTAGCAACAAAACCTAAGTGAGATATTTACCAGTACTGCAGACAAAACCAGCAGTGTTTTTGACTAGGAAAAAGTAGCTCTAAGAATAATATTGGAGAAAAACCTGGTGTTCTGGAATGTAGATTGCTTGAGAAAGGCTTAGCTGTGAGTGGTCTCAGCTTTATGCAATTCTTAACTAGCTGTTTTGGGCAAGTCACAACTTTTCCGATCTCAATCTGTTTTCTCTTGTAAATAGTTTCATAGTATTGTCCCTGCCTTAAGAGATTATTATGAAATCAAAAGCTTTGTGTTAGTAAAAGTGATTTATAATCTTTCCCAACATTACAAATACAGAAATTGCCACGTAATACTGTTTTATAACAAAAGTAAGGATTTTTTTTCCTAAAGCCAACATACCGGAAAGAATATAAACAATGAATGAATCATGAAATAGTATATATTTGAATATCCTGTAAATCTGCTATAACTGTTATCTTTGATTCTCCCACAGTTTCCGCCTGCTTATTCAGATCAGTGTCAACGGTGCCACCATTTCTTTTAATCTAGATAGCCATTATTTCTTTTCCCCAACCCTCCTGGGGCAATGTTTTTACATGAAACTTTTCTTAATCCAGGCCAATTCTATCACATTGATGTTTTTACTTTTTGTGTGTGTGATGTGTGCCCTTATCAAATAAGTTGCTTATTTTGTTAAATAATCTTGTTTATTACAAAATAATTTGGAAAATCAAGATGAGTGTGAATAAGAAAAATACAAATAATTCATATTTCTCTCTAAATATTTTCCTATGTATTTTGCCTATTTTTCCTAAAAATGGGATTATGTTGCATTTTTATCTGAGTTTACCTCATAGACATTCCCATGTCATTAGTCTTTGAAAAAATTATTTTTGGCTGCTTAACATTGCATCATGTAACTATCGTATTTAAATATTTTTTTTTTCTATTGGCAGATGTTTGGGATGTTTCTAATGTTTTGCTAGTGTAAATTTCACAACAGAGAATAGCCTTTTACATAAATCTTTGAAAAAATTTTTTCCATAGATTTGTAAAAGAGGAATTACTGGGTCAAAGTCCATGTGTGTATGTGTTTAAGCTCTTGTAACATCACCAAATTATCTTCCAGAATGTTTTGATTCATACTCATTTTATGAGCATGCCTCACAGTAATTACATCTTTGTTCATAATCTGCTATTAGCATTAAAATGAAAACCTTGCTTTAATTTGCATAGTTTTTTTTTTTTCACTTAATGTCTGTGATACATCTGTTTTCATAACTTACTGTAAACTGCTTGAAGGAGAGGAATATATTTCATATTTGACATGTTGCAAATCACATAGTGGGTGCTCAGTAAATACTTGCCAATTGGCTGTTAATATTTGCCTTTTTGACCTCTGGAAGATCAGAAAATTATGTCGAACTCAATTTATGAGTACATTGTTGGCAATATACTACTTAGTATTATTTCACTGATCCATTACCTTAAGTACTCATTTTTGCTGGGGCGGGGGTGGTGTGGGCACTGATTTTATCGCAGTTGTCTACTAAAAGGTCCAATGACTTCCCAACTGCTGCATTATCTAAGAGCTCCATCCACCTTTGATGCCATTTATCACGATAACTTTCATTTCCTTCATTCATTCATCTATCTATCTTTTAGGGAATTCACTTACAATTTCACTTTCATCAGTCTAGTTTCAGTGTAGTCTTTTCTATCTTAAAAAAGAAGCCTACTGTCTAAAGTTCTTTTGTTTCATTATTCAGATTGTTCTTGATAACCCACCAATTATTGCCTGTAACATCTTTCACGGCTGTTAATCTACCACATGAAACTTGTCATATGTAATTTTTGTTTTCATAATTTGTTAATTATTTATCACTTCATGTCCTTTTACATTTATCTACACAGTATTAGATAGTAGCTGAAGGAGGCAGAAAGTTATTTCCTTCAGGTTTAGAATTGTGTTTAGGATTGTTTACTGATTAGGTGCTTCAGGTTATAGACAGCAAGGAATGGAGCTGCTTGCAACAAAAGTGACAGCTAATAGGTATTAATAATTAGCAACCAATTTACTGACTTTAGAACATATCATCTGTTATACCCCTATCCTTGTACATAATGACCCTGAGTCATCATACAATTTTACGTTGTTTTCAGTATATTTTGTTTAGAAAGGCAAGGAAGGTGTGTCATTTCCAAAAGATTTTTTTGTTTTCTTTCTAAATGTTGTCTTGAAGAGAGATTTCACTGAATTGTGCTCCTTATTTCCTGATCATGTGGGATAAATAAACTACCACCAAATGTTAATAAAAATGGTAATGCACTTGCCTGTAGACAGTTTATAATGAAAATCGAAGACATTTTGTAATGAAAAATTTTAATATTTGATAATATTTTTTTTAGGTTTTTAGAAGTACCTTATGGATGTGAATATTCTAAGAATTACAGAAACAGGAGAGAATGCATTCATTTATAATACGAATTATAATAAGGAGGCTTTGTTAATAGTTTTAATGAACTTTTTACTCGTTTCCAATCCTGTAAGACCAAGGATTCTCAAGCATGTTTTTAAAAGTAATTTTTTTGGTAGTAGATCATCAATCAATGTTTAACCACATAAAGTTAAATTGGAGCCAAAATCTGTAGACTGAGCAAATGTGATAGTGTACTTCTAAATGTAAATCTCTAGATCTAAGTTGATGTACACAGAAAAAAAAAAGACTTCATTTATATTTCCATGAGTCATGCATTTATAGCTGAATAGTAATAATTCTGCTTGAAGTATGATCTGTTTGATATGTTATGTGGCCACCCAAGTGGCTTTATCTTTAATTAAATTCATTTAGTCTTTAAAGGGAATTCCTTTTTAGGCATAGTTTTCAAAGTGGAAGTTTTTGTTATAAACATTGTTGAGTACAAAGCACTGAGGTAACTACCCTGGTCATTCCAGTTACTGCAGTGAGAATGTCCGTATGTAGAATAAAGAAATCTTGGCAACACTATATTTTGCATTCATACTTTTCATTAATTCCTAGATTTTAGAGGGACAAAATTACACCAGTGTAAATCTCGCTACTTTTATTGTTTTAATTGGATTTTCTTTTATGAGTTACAAATTAGAAACTGAGTTCCTGTATATTTCAGTACTGTTTAAAAGAGCTACTTATATTTTGCTAAAGGAATTTTTTTCCTACTCTTTCTCTGTTATAATAGATCAGCTACGTGAAACACATTTAAGTTGTAACTGTGGAAATAATTTAATATTTGTTCCTGTTTCAGGGTGTTCCTTCCCATCTCTCAAAATGCTGAAAGTCTTTTCACTTTCTTTTAATTTATGGATGAATCTGCCTTCTTTGTGATACTTTAATTCCTAGTTTGTGTTACTGCTCTGCATTTAAGAGAAGGGATTATCCAGATTCCAGCTGAAAGAGCAAATGTAATGTTCACATTTGGATAGGATGTTTTCTGTGAACTATCTGGAATGTACGTTTGTGTACTAGAATATAAATCAATCAAAATCTGGAGCAGTTTTTTTGGGAATGGAAAATCAGATTTGGTCTTTAGTTTTTAATGCTTATACTTTGGAGGAAGGGTGGTTCTTACCTAGATTGTCTAGGGGTTCTTCTTGTCTAGATTATCTAGATTATCAGTTTCAACTCTGTAGACTAGATTAGCAAATTTTGGATTTAAAAAAAAATATGACAAAAATTGTTTGGTATTTGTGACCTATATGTTAATTTGTACCTGAGTATTAAGTGTTTAGATCAACTCTAATTATCGACGTTGTAATTATCTTACTATGTATGAGTATCTTTTGAGAGATGACATAATATTTAGTATATCTCATGACTAAGGGATGAGATTGCACTTACTGCTAAATTCATAAATATATATGATTTGTAAATCTTAAAAATAAAGATGGTCACTAATGAAAACATTTTAGAGACAATGGGAAGACTTTTTATTTGTAGTATTAAGGCTATCAGAACAACTAATTTCTTCCTTAATTCACAACAAATGTTTTTTGGATTATATTGTAGACCAAAAATTAGAATTTATGTTATAGACTTAATTTACAATCCCCTCATTTTTTTTTACTGAATTAATTTTATTTATAATAATGAAATTTGGTATAACCAAAAATAAAAAATAAAAAGTTTTGATTCTCTGTAGTTTTTAAATGTTTATTTCTTAAAAGCATAAACTTTGGCCTGTCTTACTGAAAATTTCTCTCTGGTTGGTATTTTTTATGAGACTTCTAAGAAAAACGGGTATATATTGAGATCTGGATTGTTCACTGGAGGGTTATTTACTTGGTGGATTATCTGTAACAGTTTTACAACAGACTTTTTTTTCACCCCCAAATTTTCTGGGCTGCAGATGTGCTAAGGAATAATTATTTACTTTTAAACTGGACTGTAAGTTGAAAACTCTGTTGTAAAAACATAGATGTGAAATTCATGCCCAGGAAATATAGTTAATTTTTGGATTGTCTAGAACTGTGCCTCTTGATAATCAAAATTATTTATTTGCTTAAAGGGTACTGATATAGTTTCTTAACTTGCAGTTTTGTTTCTTAAATCCTGTCAGCTTAACATTTTAGTTTCTGTATGTTGTGTTTAAAAGGAGTTTAGTTTTTTCTCAGTTTTATCCCTTTCAGATTCTTTGAAGTCCCATATCATCAGACTAAACTCTTTTAGGAAAAGGGACCTATTTTGCCTGAGTATCTTGGATGTATACAAAATAAATAATCATCAAAGATGATGGTGGTGCCTTAAGTAAGTAGAGCACAGTATTTTAGCAGGTAGGAAGAAATTTCTTAGATTTAGCTAAGATTCAAATACTTTTTTCCCCATGTAATTATGTGCATAATTAGAAACTGAATAATTAGAAAGGGAATAGTCATAAGAAGATCAAGATGCTTCTTAGAAAGTTCTCTGAAGATTTGCCTTCTATATTCTTTATGTATAACCTAAAGTATATTATAGGTGCCTAAAAATACTAAACAATATGTTTGGCTAGGAACTTTGGGGACTGAAATATGTCTAACACAATAAATAGTTCTTTAACCACATGTGACTATTGAGCATTTGAAATGTGACTAGTCCAAACTTGGTTTTTGCTAAATGTAAAATAAACACTGGATTTTGAAGACTTAGCACACATACAGAAGAATGTAAAATATCTTACAAGATACTTTTATATTGATTATAGGTTGAAGTAATATTTTGTATATAATGGGCTCAATGAAATTAAAGTTAATTTCATATGTTTCTTTTTACTTTTTGAAATATGTCTAGTAGAAAATTTTAAGTTATATATGGAGTTCACGTGATATTTCAATGGGATAGCAATGTTCTATGCTCATGTTTCCTAGCCTTACGGGTCCTTTCGCAATAAAATACCTCATGAACCCACTACCTTAAAATTTTAACATAATTTTATTATTTTGGGTGGTGTTTATTGAATAAATATTTATTTAGGGCCTGCTATGTGCCAAACACTTGGCGAATGACAATATTCAATTGCTGCCTTCGTGCAGCCTTCATTCTAGTGGGAAAATATGTGACAATGTTTAGTAAAAAATTAAATGAACTATTATTTGTTGTAAGTATGCTACTAATTATTGTATATAGATTTATGTAATATAATTTTCATACATTGCTTCATTTATCAAATGATATATGCTATTTCATTATTTTTGGCATTTATCTTGCTTGGTGTTGTTTGAACTTCCTGGGTATGTGGTTTGATATCTGTCATTAATTTGGAGAAATTCTCAGTCATTATTACTTCAAGTATTTCTTCTATATTTTTCTCTTTTCACTTTCTGTTCTCATTACAGGTATTTTAACATCTTTTGTAGTTATACCACAGTTCTTGGATATTCTGTTTTTTTTAAGTCGTTTTTTCTCTTTGCGTTTGACTTTTGGAAGTTTCTTTTGACAGATCTTGAAGCTCAGAGATTCTTTTCTCAGTCATGTCCAGTCAAATAATAAGCCCATCAAAACATTCTCATTTCTGTTACAGTGTTACTGATCTCTAGCATTTCTTTTTTATTCTTTCTTAGAATTCCCATCTCTCAGCTTGCATTATGTGTCTGTTGTTGCATGTTGTCTGCTTTTTCCATTAGCAAATTAATCAATTTATTGTTTAAGTTGTTTTAAATTCACAGTCTGATAATTCCAACATTCCTGCCATATCTGAGTCTAATTCTGATGCTTGCTGTGTTTCTTCAAACTGTATGTTATGTTATGTTATTTATTTATTTATTTTCAGTCTCAGTGTGGCCTCTTCTTTAGGGGTTCTGTTCAGCTAGTCTTCAGATGATTCTTGAGTCGATCTATAATTTGTTTGTAATTTTGGTGTGATCCTAGAAAGCACCAGGCATAGTGTTTACCTAATCTGCCATCTTGGACCTTCTCCCCTGTTTTGTCTTTTAGTGTACTTTGTGATTTCTTGTTGAAAGGGGACATAATGTACTGAGTAAAAAGAACTCCAGTAAATAGGTCTTTAGTAAGACATGGGGGGTAGGAAAGTGTTCTAAAGTCTGATGTTTATGTCTGTTTGGAAGCCTGTACCCCTGAGCTGTGAACTCAGTTGTTTCCCCGTCTTAGGTGGGACAGAATGGCTAGAGGGTGTCGGGTAGTTACTTTCCCCAACAGGCAAGGCCAGTCAGTACAGGCTGGTGTTGGGTATTTCTTTAATGTACTTTTAACAAAGAAAAAGCAATACTTTTGAATATAGGAAGTAATATGTTATCTATCACTTCTTTATCCTCATTTTATTTTACCTTACTGTAGCATTTCATATGGCTGTCTGTGTCTTCTTTATATACTTTTAAACAATTCTGCATTCTGGAATTTCCTTTGACTTCACTGACAGACTTTTAAAGTCTCCTTTTAAGGCGTTTTTGTAGCTCCTTTTCCTTTGCTCAGATGAATTTGAGTTAACCCCAGGGCTTGATCCTGGGCTCCTTTCTTTTCTTTGCTTATATTCTTTCCGTAGTTACACTCTTCTGATCCTGTGGCTTTAAATACCATTTGTATGCCAGTGATCCACAAAATAATATCTCTAACTATGACTTCATGCCTGAACTCTAGACTTGCTTACCCAACTGCTTCCACTTCGTCAGCTAATAGTTACTTCAAAGTCAACATATCCCAAACAGAACTTTTATTTTTCTTCTTCAACCTTTTGTCTCCCCAAGTCTGCTCCATTTCAGAATATAGCACCACTGACCACCCAGTTGCTGAAGCCAAAACCTAAATCATACTTGATTCCTTTCTTTTCCTTAAGTCGCACAAAATGTTGGCTTTCAAAAGTTTTTTCGCCTCTGCTTTGAAATGTATCCTAGATTTATAAATTTTCGTTTCTACTACTACCTCACTAGTCTAAGCCATCAGTACCATCTCTCCTTTAGATTAAATACTTCAGTAGCTTCCTAACTGATCTCCCTGCTTCCCTTCTTTGAAGTTGTTTCCATTCTTCCTCTAATACAATTTTTTAAAAATCTACAGAATAACTACAGTTATTGGTTTTGTTTGTTTGTTTGTTTTTAAATAAAAATGTAAATCTGATCATGTTACTCCCTCACCCAAATATCTTCAGTGGCTTTGACTTGCGTAAAATGTCCATGGTTTGGACCCTATCCATCTCTGATCTTATTTTCTATTTATTTCTCTGTCTCTATGTTATAGACATATTTGTCATTTGTTCCACAAACACACCACATTTATTCCTTTCTGAAAGCTTACTATTAGTTGTCTTTTTTCCTTGGAAGGCTCTAACCCCAAATCTTGGGTAGTTTGTTATTGTCATTTCAGGTCTCAGAGGTCATTAACACAGAGGTCTTCCTTCATCCAACAAATCTAAATGAATTTTTACCCCAATGTAGTCATGTTCTATTACTCTACTTTGTTTAATTTTTATAAAGACACTGTGGAACCCTTATATGCTTGACATTTTCTTATTTGTATATTTATTGTGTATCTCCCATTTGCTAGATTGTAAGCTCTGTAAAAATAGAAACCTTATTTTTTGTGTTCACTGCCATCTTGTTACCTAAGATGGTGTCTGTTACATATTGCTCAATAAATATGTATTAACCAAATGTTAGGTTTTGGATTGAATATATATTAAATTGAGGTTAAAATCTAGCTTCTACCAAAAATAGTCAAAACTATATTTATGAGTCAACGTTGGCCATTCTTCATTTCCTGCTTTTAAAAAGTCAACTAGTTTATTTCCATAATTTTTGGGAAATGTTTATTTTACTTTTAAAAGATGACATAGGTTTTCAGCTGCCATTCACAAGCACTTCTCTATAAATAACATGTTATGATATGGATAGTCTTTATACCCAAATGAAATCACATGGCTTTACTTGTAGCTGGATATTCTCACTGTGTTGTTTTTTAAATTGGCTTCTGAAATACTGGAGATAACTTTAAAAGCTATATAATAATTGTAATCATGTGGAATACAACTTATGAAACTTATAGAGAGCATCTTGAGGTGAATTTGCAAGATTATTGTTTATTATTTTATGCTCTCAAATTAGTATTCCTTATGCATTCTGCCTCCAACCAGTTATCCATTGTGCATAAAGTGAAATAATACACGAATGAAAATAATTATAATTTAAAACTGTTACAAAAAAATAAAACTGTTACAGTGGTTGAAACCATTATTCAGAGTTAACCTTAAAGGTAAACTCAGTGACTTTCAGGAATTTGTGCACCTGATTTTCACTAACTCCTGAACATATGTCTTCTATATATATTATATACAAAATATATAATATATATAAATATATATATATACTATATATAATATATCTCAAAGTCTCAATTGTTATGTTAAAGTTATTTTAAAATAAATTTTAAGTGTTTATTTCGTATTTTAATTTTGAGCACATCCAATTTGTCCATTTTTTTTTTCCTTTATGAATAATGTTTTTAGTGTCATATCTAAAAAAATCTTTGCCTTACCCAATATCACAAAGGTTTTCTCCGGTGTGTTTTTTTCCCCCCTGGAAGTTTTATGGTTATACATTTTACATTTAGGTCTATGATGCATTCTGATGGATGTAACCATTTTTATATAAGTTGTGAGGTATGGGTTTAAGGCTCAGTTTTTTTGCATTTGGATTATGCCAGATGCATTTATTGTTCCAGAACCATTTGTTTAAAAAACTATTCTTTCTACATTGAATTGTCATTACATTTTTGTCAAAAATCACTTGACAATATGTGTGTGGGTCTATATTGGAGCTCTCTATTCTTCCTATTTATCTTTGTGTCCATTCTTTTGCCAATGCCACACTACTGTAATTAGATAAGTTAATATGATTCTTTCAGCTTTGCTGTTTTTCTTGTTTTGGTTTTTCTAGTTCATTTCCCTTTCCATATACATTTTTTTAAATTCAAATTGTTGATATTAGCAAATATCCTGTCAAGATTTTGATTGGGATTGTGTTGAATCTGTAGATTAGTTTAAGAACAATAAACATCATAACAATATTGAAAAAGCCATGAACAGTATATCACTCCATTTGTTTATGAATTCTTGATTTTTTTCTTTCTTTTTTTTTTTCAGTGTATAAACCTTCCACATATTTTGGTAGAGTTATATTTATGTATTTCATGGTTTTGGAGCTATTAGAATTAATACTAATTTTAAAATTTCTATTTCCAGTTTTTTATTTCTAGCACATAGAAATATAAGTTATTTTTTGTATCTTGATCTTATATCTGCTACCTCAGCAAACTCATCAGATCTAGGAGTTTTTTTTGTATATTCCTTGAGAGTTTTCTATGTAGAAAATCATGTCACCTGTGAATAAATAACATTTTACTTTTTACTTTCCAATCTGTATGCCTTCTATTTCTTTTTTCTTATCCTATTCTACTGGCTATGATCTCCAGTATGATGATGTATAGGAGTGGTGAGAACAGATACCTTGCCTCATTCCCAATCTTAGGGCAGAAGTGTTCAGCCCTTCATCATTAATTAGGAAGTGATCTCTAGGCTTTTGTGTAGATACTCTTTGTTAAGCTAAGCAATTTCATTCCCTTTCCTAGTTTGCTGAGTCCCCCCCTGACCCCCCCAATCATGAATAGATTTTGGATTTTATCAAATACTTTTTCTACATCTATTGAAATCATATTTTTTCTTCAGTTTTTTGGTATTGTGAATTTCAATGATTGATTTTTTTTTTTTAAATGTTGAACCAGACTTGCATTTATGGAATAGCCACACTCGTTTTTGACATCCTTTTTATATATTGCTGTGTTTGTAACATTTATTTTAAAAATAAGAATTGAAATAGGTGTTAATACTTATTACTACTTATTACTAAATCCTGGCACACTTTTAGAAATTATGACTTATTTGTTAGTAATTCAGTTAACAAATATATGACAATTATTGTGTACCAGGCATTGTTTTAAGTGTTGGGGATTAGAACAA
Organism: Rhinolophus sinicus; assembly: GCF_057876585.1. Classification (NCBI taxonomy): domain Eukaryota; kingdom Metazoa; phylum Chordata; class Mammalia; order Chiroptera; family Rhinolophidae; genus Rhinolophus; species Rhinolophus sinicus. The sequence continues at coordinate 190,251,668 of NC_142517.1, read as the reverse complement.
TGAACAAAATAGAGGTTTGCCCTTAAACTATATTTTTCGCTAGAGTGTAATAAAATATTAAATAGTAGTTAGTGCTGTGAGGGACAATACAGCAGTGTGATGGAATGGAGAGTCATGAAGTGAGGGGCTAAAGCTGTTTTAAATACAGCGGTGCCTCGGTTTTCGAACATAATCCGTTCCGGAAGACTGTTCGAGTTCTGAAACGTTCAAAAACCGAGGCATGATTTCCCCATAGAAAGTAATGCAAAATGGATTAATCTGTTCCAGACCTTTAAAATCAACCCCTAAAACTGCAAATTTAGCATGAATTTTACTATATAATGATACCATAGATCCATAAAATTTTACAGCATTTGTAAACCGAAATGTTCGTCAACGGAGATGTTCGAAAATCGAGGTACCACTGTTTATTGGTCAAAGCTGGACTTTGATGAGGTGACTGTAGAGCAGAAACATGAATGGAGTGTGGGAGCCTGCCATCTTATTTGTGGGAAATTGTTCCAGGCTGAGAGAAGAACAAGCACAAAATCCCTGAAGCAGGGATGTGCTTGTTCTGTTTCAAGAATGACCTAAGGCCTGCCAGCAGATGTGTGAGTGATCTGAGAAGCAGATCCTTCCCCAGTCAAGCCTTCAGATGACTGAAGGCCATTGTTTCTGGAGTGCAGTAATCCACGGAGACAGTTCTAGAAGACAAAGTAGTCAAGGATCTGATAACGTAGAACTTTGTAGGCCATGGTAAGGACGACCTTGGATTTTATTTTAAGTATATGGCAACCACTTATTTATTCACCAAATGGTTATTGAGCATCTGCTATATGTCAATACTTTTTCATCTTGGCAATATAATGGTTAACAAAATAGTTAAAAATCCGAACCTTCTTACCATGTTTCCCCGAAAATAAGACCTAGCCAGACCATCAGCTCTAATGTGTCTTTTGGAGCAAAAATTAATATAAGACCCAGTCTCATTTTATTATAAGACCAGTCTTACAATATAATATAATGTAATATAATATAATATGATATAATATAATACCGGGTCTTATATTAATTTTTGCTCCAGAAGATGCATTAGAGCTGATGATCCGGCTAGGTCTTATTTTCGGGGAAACACTGTAGATCTTAGAAGTTTAGTGATAAGTGTAGCTGTTTATGTAGTATGGAGGTAATCAGAAATGGTAGAGTTTACGATCATCAGGAAACATTATTACACACAATGATTGCATATTTAATAATTGGAATAAATGCACTTATATTTTATGCCCAAACTATATGAACATAATTAACCTTTTTTTATGTATAGGAGACGTATCTATTTTCATGAGTTTCTTTTGGTTGCAAAGTAGACAGACTTTCAGGCTTGACTTTCTTATAAGGATACACTTGGGAATAGAATACATAGGAGCTCCATGTAAATCCTAGAATAGGAACTGTGATATGGCTGGGCCTTCTAGAGACTAGAACCCAAAAGTCTTCATATGTAAATGTATTGGTTTTCTATTGCTACCTAACAAATTGCCCCAAAATTTAACGGCTTAAAACACTTACTTTATAGTTTCTGTGATCTAGGAATCCAGGCATAGCATGGTTGGGTGCCTCTGGTTCAAGGTTTCTCACAAGACTGCAGTCAAGGTGTTGGCTCAAGCTGCAGTCATCTGAAGGTTTGACTGGGGTAGGATCTGCTGCTCAGATCACTCACACACCTGTCAGCAGGCCTTAGGTCATTGCTCTGTTGGCTGGAGATGTTAGTGCTTTTCTGTGTGGGTCTTCCAGCTTACAACATGGCAGCTGGCACCCCTGAGTGAGAGAGGTGACAAAATGGAAACCACAGTTTCTTTGTAACCTAATCTCGGAAGTGACATCCCATCACCACTGCTTCATTCTCTTTTGCTAAAAGCAAGTCATAAAATCTAGTCCACACTCAAGAGACGAGGGTTACAGAAGGGCATGAATACCAGGAGATGGGGATTATTAAGGTAATTTGTTTTTTAATGAAAATGTCAAGTGTTTTAATGACAATTGTTAGTGAAGTTACATAGATTTCAAGTGTACAATTCTGTAATACATCATCTATATATTGCACTAGGTAGTCACCACCCAGAGTCAGTTCTCTTGCCATCACCATATATTTGATCCCCGTTACCCTCATCTACCACCCTGCTACCCCCTTACCCTCTGGTAACCATTCAACTATTGTCTGTGTCTATGAATTTTTGTTTCTTCATTTGTTGTCTTGTTCTTTTGTTGTTTTCAGTTTTATACATCACATACCAGTGAAGTCATATGGTTCTCTACTTTTTCTGTCTGACTTATTTCACTTAGCATAATAATCTCAAGGTCCATCCACGTTGTCACAAATGGTACTATTTAATCTTTTCTTATGGCAGAATAGTATTCCATTGTGTATATATCTACATCGAAGAAAACATAGGTATGAAACTTATGGACCTCGGGTTCAAAGAGGATTTTATGAATTTGACTTCAAAGGCAAGGGAAGTAAAAACTAAAATGAAAGAATGAGACTATATCAAACTTCTGCACAGCAAAAGAAACGATCGACAAAATAAAGAGGCACCCAACCGAATGGGAGAAGACTTTTGCAAAGAACGCCTCCGATAAGAGGCTAACATCCAAAATATATAAGGAACTCATACAACTCAACAACAAAAAAGCAAACGATCCAATTAAAAAATGGGCAGAGGACCTGAATAGACATTTCTCCAAAGAGGACATACAAATGGCCAATAGACATATGAAAAGATGCTCAACATCACTAATCATCAGAGAAATGCAATCAAAGCCACAATGAGATATCACCTCACCCCAGTCAGAATGGCTATCATCAACAAGACAAATGGTAACAAGTGTTGGAGAGGTGGTGGAGAAAAAGGAACCCTCATACCCTGTTGGTGGGAATGCAGACTGGTGCAGCCGCTATGGAAGGCAGTGTGGAGGTTTGTCAAAAAATTAAGAATAGAATTACCATATGACCCAGCAATCCTTCTCCTGGGTATCTACCCCAAAAATCTAAAAACATTTATCCGTAAAGATATATGTTCTCCAATGTTCATTGCAGCTTTATTTACAGTGGCTGAGACATGGAAACAACCGAAGTGTCCTTCGATAGATTATTGGATAAAGCAGTTGTGGTATATATACACAATGGAATACTATCCTGCCATAAGATCATTTTAGAAGCTGCCAAGCAAGCGCTGGATTTCTCACCTGAGCTTTTTTGTGTGTTTTATTCTAGTTCTCTACCATAAATGTACCTTAGCCACTCTCAGTATACATTTCTTTCCCTTCTCTTTTTGCTGCCAACTCTAATTCTTGACTATTAACTGTTGTATTTTCTCTACCCCTTATTTTTAGTTTAGTTTGTGCTGGGCCTAAGATGAACTGGTTCGACTGCCTCTGGCCCTGCTATATTTCACCTCTGGCCCTACTAGCCACTTTGAGTGTATCCTTAGCACTCTGCTATTTTTTGAATGGAAGTTGGTGGGTAGGGAGGGGATAGAGTGTACTGTCTTTTGAATATGACTATCTCATCAGCAAGAACTGTGATGAAAGCAGTTTCCCTTAGAGATCAATGTAGTTATTTAAATACTTCATAGATGTTTATAGATTAGAAACTATAGGTTATTGAGTTGATCAAGTGATAGTGAATCCTGAAAAATAATTTCCCAATGCTAATAGCTTGTTTTATAATTATTTTTCTATTTCTCATAAAAGTAGAATGTAAAATACATACTAAAACCCCAATAATCTGGTTATTTTTTGCTGCTTTTTTTTTGTATTTAGGAGAAATGAGAATCTATTATATATAAAATTCATTATTTTTGAGACATAAAAGTATATAAATTTTGAGACATACAGAACTCGGGCAGAGGATTAGATAGAAATCTCAACTGTTTTTTGAGACATTATATAGTAAAGTACAAAAAGGCAAATATCTATTTTTTATTATACAGTATTAACAACCATTAACATTGGTTCATTTTTGGATTTAGTGTTTTCACCACAAGTAATAAAATTTTGTAGTTAAAATTCAACTAACCTTAAACCACCACTCTTAATTCTGTTTCACAGAACTTACCGGATGCAGCTATAGTTAAAAATTTGGTGGGTACTTTTCTGGTTTGTTTTTCAGTCTTATAAACACATAAACACACACACACACACACACACATATGTAGTTTTGTGTTTGTATTTTATACATGGTACCATTCTACATATTCTGCAGTTGTTTTTTTAACTTGATACTGTTTTTGTCCATAGTGCATGTAGAGATCTAAGTCATTCTTTTTAATTGCTATATAGTATCCCGTCATGTTTTATTATCCATTCTTTTACTGTTAAACATCTAGGTTGCTTTGAAAGAATGCTTTGCTATTACAAACACTGCTCTTTTGTGCACCTGTGAGAAACACATGTTCCACATTATTATCAAATTACTGAATCAATTTATAGTCTAAACAGATGTGAGAAATCTATTTACTCACATTCCTATAAGCAAGATTTTCAGACTTAGAACATTCTTTTCCTTTTGGTGGTTGGAAAACTGGTCTCTTGTTTTGTTAATCTACATTTCCTTCATTCCTGGTGAGATTGAGTGTGTGTTTAATGACTGTGGATGTCATTATCAGCGCAGTGCCTGACTACCCTATGCAGTGCCCATTTGTAGGAGTTATTCCGGATGCTGTTTCTTTGTTATGTATGTTGTAGATATTTTCTCCTAGTCTATCACTTGCTTTTAACCCTGTGTGTGTTTTGTTTTGTTTAATCGCATAGAAATTTTTGTGCCTTTTTTTCCTTTTGAGCACTCTTGCTAATCTTTTCAAAGAATTAGCTTTCAGTGTTGTGTTTTTAAATAGGAATTAAAGGTGTGGAGTTACAGCTAGAACATTGAATGGAGGCATTCAATATGAGTGTGTGGCCTTTTAAATGACTTAACTGTCGTGCATTAAAACAAAAAATACGGGACATCATAGTTCCAAAATGTTTTGAAAAATGTCTAATCGTTAATGATATAAAATTTTTTCACTGTTCAATCTTCATAATTTTTAATGGTACTGAATTTTAACTTTTTCTATATTTCACAATATATGGTTTTATATGTTTTCTTTTGATAAAATGAAATTTGTTTAATTATGGGATTAATTTTTAGTGGTCATCTGTAACAATTCCCACTACTTTCCAGGCCGGAATAATAGCTTCTATCATAACTGATAACTGTCCATTTGTGAAAAGTGAAAAAATTATTGCTGATGCTTTTTCAGAAAATATTTTTGCACATAGCAGATTAGGCAAGTTTTCATTATCACATTATTTTTAACAGCTGTGAAATTATATACTTTTTTATTTGTAGTTCAGTTCACTTACATCTTGCATTTTTAGTATGTTTTAGTTATTAATACTGTTCAGATTGTTAAGTTTAAATTGATAAATCGACATTTAGAGTAATTTATTATATTTTATAAAAATAATTCTAACTTTTGGCTGAAAGTGTGAGATTGAGTCACATTTTCTAGTATGATACCCAGATTCCAGGATGGAATGTTTTCTTTTAACTCTCTCTCTAAATATTGTTTAAAAATGGAATCTTGAGATGTATAGTTGAGCCTTGAACAACACAGGTTTGAACTGCGTGGGTCCACTTATATACAGAAATTTTTTATGATTTTCTTAACAAAATTTCCATTATTTTATTGTAAGAATACATATAACATACAAAATATGTGTGAATTAACTATGTTATAACTTTGAGGAGGCAAAGGTTATATGTGGATTTTAAACTTGGCGAGAGGTTGGTGCCTTTAACTCTTGCATTTTTCAATGGTCAACTGTATTTACACACACAAATATTTATCTACCACTTATTGTGCTAGGTAGTGTGAAACTTTAACTGGAGCTTGGGTATTAGGCTCACAGTCAGACCGAAGAACAGTTTAGTCCTAGTTGAATTCTTTATGAACTAGAACAAAAGGGCAGAGATAGTGTTAGGAGTTGGAAAATAAAGGAGGAGTTGGTTCTGTTGACATTTTAATCAGAAACATTAAAATTGTTGCCTTTGGAAAAACTATAAGCATAAAACTTTTTTCTAGATATTTGATTATTTATTTTTACATTATTTTAGGTTTCCAGTAATTATCTGCTGGATTCGCCATGACCCCAGCTCTGAGGGAGGCAGCAACAAAGGGTATCTGGTTTTCATCTTTGCCAAGTACCATGGAGTCTGACAAGATGCTATGCATGGAAAGTTCAAGAACTGTAGATGAAAAGCTAAAGGGAGACACTTTCTCTCAGATGCTGGGATTTCCTACTCCTGAACCTACCCTTAACACTAATTTTGTGAATTTAAAACATTTTGGCTCCCCTCAGTCTTCAAAACGTTATCAGACAGTTCTTTTAATGACTTCTAATTCTACATTAAATAAATACAATGAGAATTATAAACAGAAGAAATTAGGGGAGCCCAATTGCAATAAACTCAAAAACATATTGTATAATGGCAATAGCATTCAGCTCAGTAAAATCTCTCGTTCTCATTCTGAAGAGTTCATCAAAAAGGAACCTCTGTCCGATACCACAAGTCAGTGCATGACAGATGTAAAAGTTATTCTGGATTCAAATATAACCCAAGACACTAATGTAAATAAGGTACAACTACAAAACTGTCAACGGTACCAAAAGAATGCACTTTTGGATAAAGGTACTGATGCTGAGATTAAAAAGGGTTTATTGCACTGTGCCCAAAAGAAAATTGGGCCCGGCCATTCAAATGTGCCTGTTAGTTCCTCAGCTGCTGAAAAAGAGGAGGAAGTGAATGCTCGTTTACTTCATTGTGTAAGTAAACAGAAAACTTTACTTAGCCAAGCTAGAAGAACTCAGAAACATTTGCAGATGTGCCTGGCAAAACATGTTGTCAAGCACTATGGTCAGCAAATGAAATTTTCTATGAAACATCAGCTCCCCAAAATGAAGATCTTTCATGAACCTACCACAATTTTGGATAACAGTTTATCTAAGTGCACTGAAATTAAACCAGATATCAACCTATTGAATGCAGAGAGTAAATTGTGGAATGATACAAAAAATGGCTTTGCACGGTGTACAGCTGCAGAAATCCAAAGATTTGCACTGTCTGCTACAGGGCTGTTGTCTCATGTTGAAGAGGGTCTGGATTCTGATGCAACTGATAGCAGCTCTGACGATGATTTGGATGAATATACCATTAAAAAAAATGTGGCAGTGTAAGTGCAAAATTATTATTAGACCTTTTACTGTTACGTATATAGCAGCAATTTTGTCTTGATTTCAAGATGTGTTAAAAGGAAATAGATTTTCTAAAATCTTAATGCCTTAATCTTTAAGTTATAGAACTGGTGAATTTTAAAAAATGTTTCATTTGTTAAACTGCTGTGTGTGAATATATACATACTACTTAAAAATAAGTGACCCAATTGCTCTATCTGGGAAATACCAATACAGGAGTAATAAAAGCTAATTAGCTGTAAGTAAGCATTGTTGCTATTCTTCAATAGACTATTGACAAGGCCTAAAATTTTGCTTAAGTGATCTAGCCAATATGTTAGTAGCTAAAACTAAAAAAATTGTAATTTTTCTGTACTCGTATATGCAGTTGTAAAGGTACAAAAATTGAGGTTGGCAATCCACGAAATTGCTCTCTATATATTTATCTTTTTTTTCACTCTGTGATTTAATCTTTACTTGATTTTCCTGCCCTTTCTTCCTTTGTCTCTAGTACCAAACTGGCCACAAGAATTATCTTGTGCATCTTAGAACCAGCATGAGCATGTGTTCAATGAATGAATGAATGAAATATGCAAAACTATGGACATTTAAAAGTAATTATTTTATTGTATTAACATTTGCATTTTTTAAATATTGATAAGTAAAAATGATTGTATTTATCTTTAAAATCTTAAATTATATTATTATAAATGCCTTTTTTTTTCTTTTAAGTTTATAGTGCTGATAAGAAAAACAAATTCCTTCACTCTGACTAGGAAGTTTAGCTGTGAAGGAATATAATTGTTTTAGGAAATTGGAAAGCACTCACATTCACCATTGCCATTACCCTTGTTAGTTTAAATATATATTTGACTTGTCCCTTTTCCTTTCCCTCCAAAAATGTAGGCAATAGATTAATTCATAATGACATTACTGATATGCTTTAAAAATAACTTTTGGTTGAGAGACTAGTATGCATTAGACAATTTTTTAAAAAGTTATTTTCCTTCGGAAAGAAAAATGGAAGTATTTTATGTTTTTTTGTAGGTTTGTGATACAATCTTTATAGCACAATATGAATGGAACTTCCCACCCCCACCTCCACCCCAGTGTTCCTTTGGTGAAGGAGCAGAGATTCTGCATTACTATTATTACAATCATGGCTTGCTCTGTGACCTTGAGCAAAAGTTGAAATTATTCTTTACCCTCCAAATGAGAATTCTTCTTTGGTTTGCTTAAAGAGTTCTGGAGATAATTAGATGAAATTTTAAATATAAAGTACCTTATTGGCACTGATTGGGCAAAGAGTGTCTTATCAAGCACTTTACTATTGTGGAAGACTGGAGTTTAATATTCCACAGGAAACTTGGGGAGTCACTGTAAAATATATGCCTGAGTTAACCATGTGAGAGGTGAGGAAGCTGGATCATTTGTGCATCAAATCCCATCACTGAGTGAAGGCTGTTTCCGGGTTGTGTTAATTCCCTTGCATGTCTGTTCTGCTACTTGGGTGACAAAGCAGGCTCAAGCAACAACAACAATAACAACAAAAAAACAAAAAAAATGCAAGTGCTGGCAGTTGGAAGTCAGGTCTGTGTGTGCTGAACTGGTGTGAGGGGATGTGAGTGAGTCACTGACAGACTGTTACAATTATGTTACCTCTCCTCTGGTGGTAAGACCTTAGAGTTCTAGCATTTCTTTTCTGCGGGGGAAATGATATCAGTTACTTTCTTTCAGGATGCATATGGGAAAACTCACAGAGTTAACGCAGAAACATGGTTCTTTGTCTATTCAAGGAAACTTGCCAGCATCTTCCAAATCACACAACCGTTCTGGATGTTGGGAGAAAAACCCCATCATTTCCCCAATTTAGTTCCCATACATTCAAATTTTCTTTAAGTTTTTACTTCGGAATGTAAATAGTCTTGATAAGGAAATTCTTTTAAACAAGATTAGATATTCACCAACAAAGAAGGGAGAACTGTTGATATTTAGTTATAAACTATCAGGGGAATCTTTCCAGATTGAAAAAACTAAATAGGTAGTTTCTTGCAGATCTACAGAAATGAGTAGTCATAGTTTTCTTTACCCTTTCCTATTTTGCCAGTGGAAAGGAAAAGAAGAACCAAGTGATGAATTTCTCTTTGAGGAACTGGATAAATAGGAGTATGAACTCAGTGTGACATACAGAGAATAAAGAGACTAATATTTCATTAATAAATTACAAATTAGAGTACCTTTTTATTTGTATAATGTGAAGTTGACAAATTGTTTTTGCGTTCATTATCTGTTAAATTCTCTACACTTTGGAAAGAGTGGGAGAAGTCTAATTTTTATTTTATTTATTTTTATGGGGAACAAAGGAAAAGTTGAATGAAAACCAATCCGAGAGAAATTGCAATAATAATTGAGTGACAATTTGTGAAGGTCCCAGCAAAATTAAATAGAAAGTACGGAGTTCTCATATATTCCCTGCCTGCCACACACACAGCCTCTCTCGTTTTCAACATCCCTCACCACAGTGGGACATTCGTTGCAGCCAGTGAAGCTGTATAGACACATTACCACTCAAAGTCCATGGCTTACATTAGAGTTTCCTCTTCGTGTTGTACATTCTATGGGTTTGGACAAATGTATAATGACATGTATCCACCATTATATTATAGCATCATACACAATAGTTTCACTCCCCTACAAATACTCTGTGTTCTGCCTGTTCATCCTTCCCTCCCCACAACTCTTGACAACCACTAATTTTTCATTATCTCCTTAGTTTTGTCTTTTCCAGAAAGACATATAATTAGAATCATACAGTATGTAACTTTTCAGATTGGCTTTTTTGACTTAGTAATGTGCATTTAAGTTTATACCATGTCTTTTCCTGGCTTGATAGCTCACTTCTTTCTAGCTTTGAATAATATTCCATTGTCTAAATAAACCACAGTTTATTTATCCATTCACCTGTTGAAAGATGTCTCGGCTGCTTCCAGGTTTTGGAAATTATGAATAAAGCTGCTATAAACATTCACATGTAGGTTTTTTGTGTGGACATAAATTTTCAGTTCATTTGCATAAATACCAAAGAGTGCCATTGTTAGATCGTATGATAAGAGTGTGCTTAGTTTTTTTAAGAACTTACCAAACTGTTTAAAATGACTGTACTGTTTTGCATTTCAACCAATAGTGAGTGAGAATTCCTATTGCTTCACATCCTTGCCATTATTTAATGATGTCTGGGTTTTGGATTTTGATTATTCTAATAGGTGTGTAGTGGCATCTTACTGTTTTAATTTGCAATTCCCTAACAACATATGATGTTGAGCATCTTTTCATATGCTTACTTATGTGTGTGTGTATACCAGGGGTTCCAAAAAATGTATACACATTTAAGATAACATCTCTTAAAATGTGTATATATATTTTGGCTCTCTCTTTCTCTCTCTCTCTATCTCTCTCTCTCTCTCCCTCCATACACACACACACACACACACACACACACACACACACACACGAAAAATATTTAATGAGGTGTTTGTTCCTCAATCTTTTGCCTACTTTTTAATTGGCTTGTTCTTTTTTGTTGAATTTGAAGAGTTCTTGGTATACTTTGGATAGCAGTCCTTTAACAGATATGTCTTTTGCAAATATTTTCTCCCAGTCTGTGCCTTGTCTTATTCTCTTGAGAGTCTTTTGCAGAGCAGAAGCTTTTAACTTGAATGAAGTCCAGTTTACCAATTATTCCTTTCATGGACCATGCCTCTGATGTTCTAGCTAAAGTGTCATCACCATGTGCAAGGTTACCTAAATTTTCTCCTGTGTTATCATCTATGAGTTTTATGTCTTATGTTTAGGTTTATGATCCATTTTGAGTTAATTCTTGGTAACAATGTAAGGCCTGTGTCTAGATTCTTTTTTTTGTTTTGTTTTGCATATGGATGTCCAGTTTTTCCAACACCATTTGTTGAAAAGACTGTCTTTCTCCATTGCATTGCCTTTGCTCCTTTGTCAAAAATCAGTTAATCATATTTATGTGGGTTTATTTCTGGGCTTTCTCCTCTGTTTCATTGATCTATTTGTATATTCTTTCATCCATACCTTATTGCATTGATTACTGTAGCTTTCTTTATACTAAGTCTTAAATATGGATAGCATCAGTCCTCTGATGTTTTTGTGTTTCCTTCAATATTGTATTGGCTCTCCTGTGTCTTTTACTTCTCCATATAAACTATAGAATCAGTTTGTCAATATCTACAAAATAACTTGCTGGGATTTTGATTGGGATTATGTTGAGTTCCTGGATCAAGTTGGGAAAAACTGATACATTGACAATATTGAGTCTTCCTATTCATGAACATGGTATATCTATTTATTTAGTTCTTTGATATATTTCATCAGAGTGCTATAGTTTTTCTCATACAGATCTTGTATGTATAAATCTTTTATAAGATTTATATCTAAGTATTTCATTTTGGGGGGTGCTAATGTACATGGTGATGTGTTTTTAATTCACATTCCACTTATTTATCGCTAGTATATAGGAAAGCAGTTGACTTTTGTGTATTAACCTTGTATCCTGCAACCTTGCTGTAATCACTTAGTAGCTGCAAGAGTTTATTTTTTGTGTGTGCGATGTTTTTTGGATGTTTCCCATAAATAATCATGTCATCTGCAAGCCAAGAGTTTTATTTGTTCCTTACAAACCTGTATATCTTTTCTTTCCTCTTTTCATCTTATTGCATAGCTAGGATTTCTAGTATGATGTTGAAAAGAAGAGGTGAGGGGATATCTTCCCTTGTTCCTGATCCTAACAAGAAATTTTCTAGTTTCTTACCATTAAGTATGATGTAACTATAGGTTTTTGATAGATAAGCTTTATCAAGTTGAGGCAATTCCCTCTATTTTTACTTTACTGTGAATTCTCATCATGAAAGGGTGTTGAATTTTGTGAAATGCTTTCTGTATGTCTATTGATAATGATCGTGTGATTTTTCTTTTTGACGTGATATGATAATGATGTGATGCCTGTTGATATGATGGATTACATAAGTGATTTTTGAATGTCGAACCAGCCTTTCAAACCTGGAATACATCCTACTTGGTCATAGCTTGTGTCTTTTTATATATTGTTGAATTCAATTTACTAATATTTTGTTGAAAATTTTGCATTTATCTTTATGTGAGATATCACTCTGTGGTTTTCTTTTGTAATGTTTTTGGTTTTAGTGTCAGGGTAATGCTGGCTTCATAGAATGAGTTAGGAAGTAGTCCCTCTGCTTCTGTCTTCTGGAAGAGATTGTAGACAATTTGTCAAATTTCTTTAAAATTTTGGTAGATTTTTGCCAGTGAACCCATTTGGGCTAGGTGCTTTCTATTTTGGAAGGTTATTAATCATTGAGTCAATTTCTTTAATAGATATAGGCCTATTCAGATTGTCTATTTCTTCGTGTGAGTTTTGACAAATTGTGTGTTTCAAGGAATTGCCCATTTATCTAGGTTATCAAATTTGTGGACTTAGAGTTGTTCATAATATTCCTTTATTATAATTTTAGTGTCCATAGGATCTGTGGGGATTTCTCCTCTTTCATTTCTGATATTTGTTATTTTTTTCATCTCTCTTTTTTTCTAGTTAGCCTGGTTAGAGGCTTATTGATTTTATTGATCTTTTCAAAAAACCGCTTTTTGGTTTCATTGATTTTCTCAATTGCTTTTGTGTTTCCAGTTTCATTGATTTCTGCCCTGATTTTTATTATTTCTTTTCTTCTACTTACTTTGGTTTCATTTTGCCCTTTTCCCAGTTTCCTAAAGAAATTTAGATGATTGATATTTCAGATCTTTATTTCTAATATTTGCATTTAATGCTATGAATTCTGTGCATTTCTTGTAATGGTTCTTCCCCACAAGCATTATTTTCACTGCATCCCATACATTTTGATGATTTGTATTTGCATTTTCATTTAAGTTCATAATATTATAAAATTTCTCTTAAGTTTTTTTCTTTGTCCCATATGTTACTTAGAAGCGTGTTGTTTAATCTCCAAGTATTTTTGGATTTTCCAGTTAATCTTTCTGTTACTGATTTCTAATTTAATTCTGTTGTGGTCTGAGAGCAGACATTATATAATCTCTCTCTCTCTCTTTTTTTAAAATCATTGTTAAAGTGTGTTTTATTGCCCAGAATGTGGTCTCTTTCGGTGACTGTTTCATAGTGGCTTGAGAAGAGTGTGTAATCTGCTGTTGCTGGATGAAATAGGCTCTAGATGTCAGTTATTTTCCAGTTGATTAATGTGTTGTTGAGTTCAACTGTATCTGTACTGTTAAATTTTTTTGCCTGCTGGATCTGTGCATTTCTGATCGAGGAAGTGTTAACGTCTTTAACTATAATAGGGGATTAATTTATTTATCCTTGCAGTTCTATCAGTTTTTGCCTCATGTAGTTTGATGCTCTTTTAGTAGGCTCGTACACGTTAAGGATTGTTATTTTCTTGAACTGTTGACCCTTTTATGTAATGTCCCTCTTTATCCATGATAACTTTCCTTGCCCTGAAGTCTGCTCTGTCTGAACTTAATATCGCTACTGCCACTTTCTTTTGATTAGTGTTAGCCTGGTGCAACTTTCTTCACCCCTTTACTTTTAATCTGTATGTGTCTATATTTACAGTGAGTTTCTTATAGATAATGTATAGTTAGTTGGGTCTTGTTTTTTGGTCCGCTCTGACAATTTCTGTCTTTTAGTTAGTGTATTTGGATCGTTGATGTTTAAAGTGATTATTGACATAAGAGATTAATATCTACCATATTTGTCACTGTTTTCTATTTGTTACCCTCAGTTTTTGCTCTTATTTTTGTCTTCCATCCTTTTTCTGTCTTTTGTGGTTGTAATTGAACATTTCATATGATGTACTTTCCCTCCTTTTTTAGCATCTCCATTATACTTTTCTGTGTTTTTGTTTTGCTTTTGTGTTTGCTCTTTTTAGTGGTTACCCTAGAGTTTGCAGTATACATATACAGCTTATCCAAGTTGTCTTTCAAGTAACATTATGCCTCTTCCTGGTTAGTGCAAGTATATTATAATAACGTTAATCCTGTCCATTGTACTACTTCCACTTACACATAAGCATATATAAGCATTCACATACAAGCACAAGCAGGTACACATAACCGATTACATTGTTGCTATTATTATTTTTGAACAATTAGATCCATTAAAGATAAAAAAGGAAAAGTTATTTTACTTTCACTTATTCTCCAGTGTTCTTCCTCTCTTTATATAGATCCTAGTCTGACCTATACAATTTTCCTTCTCTCTGGAAAACTTCTTAACATTTGGCATATAGGGGAATGATGTCAATATAGTGTGGAATCTGGCTTGGATTTTTTTTCCCAACCATTTTAAATGTGTTAATGTTTTAGAATGATCAAGGGGCAAACTTTTTCACAACTAAAGAGAAAGCCTTAGTAGTATAAGAAAAATGCTGAAAATTCTGTAAAAGTACCCTCAATATTGCATTACAGTGCTAGTTTATTGGCTTTAAAAATTGCTACATATCCCACTGTGTTAAAAGATCTGAGGAAGTTGTAAGCTTAGTTGAAGAAGCTGTGAGGATAGTTCCTCTGTATTAAAAAGAAATTGATGAAGAAAGCTACCAGCAGATGATATTTTTAATTTTCATTAAACTGGTCTCTTTTAGAAGTGAATATCTTCAAGGACCCACTTCAAAGGAAGAAGCATGAGCTTCTGGGCATGAAACTTTAAAGGATGGACTGGCTTGTTGATACAAATGCCAGTGGAAAGTTAAATTGTACTAATATTTTTATAAGGATTATTACTGTTTTGTTAGGACTCAGATTTAAAAATTCTATAGGTTTTGAGTGGTCTGGCTCTAATTCTGTTTTCTTCATAAGTTCAGCTATTTGAATTTTGTAGAACATGGGGTTATTCAGGAATGCATGTGTGGTGTTACAGCAGAAATGCCTGTCCTCAATTCTGGGTTAGTGATAGTCACCTTCTGACTAACAAGCACAGGCTAATCATCTTTTATTTCATTTTTTTTTTCATTGCCCATCGTTGTGGCCACTACTAGCCCTTTTGTGTGCAGTAGAAAGAGGTGCTCCTTCTACTGAGCAGATTTAGATTTGTAATTGCAGGGCTTGGCATGCAGAGCTCTTGCTAGTGTTTAGCTCTGCTTGCCCTTTTAGGCAGGCCCTTGTGCAGTGTAAAAGGACAGTAGTCCCTCCTTACCTGTGGTTTCACTTCTTGTGGTTTCAGTTACCCATGGTCAACTTCAGTCCAAAAATATTAAATGGAAAAATTCTAGAAATAAACAATTCATACGTTTTAAATTACACGCTGTTCTGAGTAGCATGATGAAATCTCTTACTGTCCCAGTCTGTCCTGCCCAGGGCGTGAATCATCCCTTTGTCCAATGGTACCACAATGTAATATGCTACCAGCCTCTTAGTCGCTTTGTAGCCATCTTGGTTATTAGATTGACTGTCATGGTATCTCAGTGCTTGTGTTCAAGTAATTCTTATTTTACATAATGCCCCAAAGTGTAAGAGTAGTGATGTTAGCAATTTGGATATGCTAAATAGAAGTCGTAAAGTGCTTCCTTTAAGTGAGTTCTTAAGGAAAGAAAAAAAATTGTATGTTGAGGTTGCTAAGATTTATGGTAAGAATGAATCTTCTGTCTGTGAAATTGTAATAAATGAAAAATAAATTCATGCAAGTTTTTCTGCCACACCTCAAACTAAAAGTTATGGCCACAGTGCATGATATCAGTGCTTAGTTAAGATGAAAAACATGTTACATTTGAGGTGGAAGACGTGAAAAGAGACAGATCACACTCATAACTTTTGTTACAGTATATTGTCATAACTGTTCTATTTTATTTTGAGTTATCGTTGTTTATCTCTTACTGTGCCTAATTTATAAATTAAACTTTATCATAAGTATGTATGTATAGGGAAAAAAAATAATATAAATAGAGTTTAATACTAACCACGGTTTCAGGCATCCACTGCGGGGTTTGGAACATATTCCCCATGGCTAAGGGAGGACTACTGTAATTTGGAAACACTACGTGGTGGCCTGGCTTCCTGAGCAAAAGACACACACACACACACACACACACACACACACACACGCACACTGCTTGTTGAACTGCTAAAGCATGTGACTTTAGCTTGTTCCGTTAGCAAGTAGGTTTTGATCAGTTTAAATAATTCATTTATTTCCTTTATTTAATATGTCCCTAGTTGTCAGTGCTTGGTATTATGTACGAATTTTAAAAAAAGACCATTAACTTTCAAAATTCTTGCCATGTAAGAGAAAGGGGTAGTATTGAAAGAGTGAATAAGTATTCCCAACCTCTCCCTTGTTTCTTTTATCCTTTCTTTGGCTGGGTTGGCTGGGGGAAGGAGGAGGTGGGGAGATTGTAGTAGGAGAACAAGAGTAAATTTAAATTTGCCAGTCTGATATGTGACTTCTTTTAAACTAATACTGAAAATTTCAGTTTAGAACACTTGGTTCTTCCAGAGTTGTAGGCAGAATTGCATAATATATGAAGATTGTTTTTGTTCCCTTTCATTTCTGCTTCCTTTGAGGGAACCCTTTTTATGTTCCAGTCTTAGATTATCGTTGGACATTCTAAATCCCACTCCTTGGTTTATCTCCATGTCAGAATTTCCTAGAGTTCACAACTGTTTTTATTTATTTATTTCTTGTTTAATTGTTTGTTTTTTTCTGTGTGTATATACAACTGTGTGGTAGAATATTAATGTTATTAACTTGTGTGTCAATGAGACTTAATTTTCTTGAAGACAATGAACATTTTAAAAAGGACTTATTAACCTAAATGACTCGAATTGCATAAAATATTTTTGAAGGAAGAGTGTGTTAAGGTAACAAGAAGACCTCAACATGAATATATAGAAATTTTTTCTCATTTTGTAAGGATTTAGGTTTGCCTCACAGGGTTTTGCAGGGAGCTGTTGGCTTTCCTATCCTCTAGGATGCTGTCCTTGCCTGCATTGTTGATACTAAGTCACTTGTGCTTTATCTGATTTCCACACCTAATCATTTTTAATGACAGAGGTTGCACATTAGTTTGGCTCGTATCTGATTGTCAAGAACTTAGACACATACCGCCACCTAACTGCAAGTAAGGCTGGAAAATACAGTCTTTAGCAGAGCTGCCATGGACTCAACTAAAACTCGGGGGTGGGGAGGTTATTATTTGAAAAATAGAGGAGAATAGATATTGCGGGAAAATACACAGTTCACTTTGCCCCTTTGGCCACTCATATCCGTGCATTCCCTTCTCATAGAGAAAGCACATCGACTCCTGAAGGATGACAACTGAAAGATGACAACTCAAAGTCACATTCAATGGGTGGAGTCAATCTCTCTTTGTCAGATACAGATGAGGTTCCTTATGATGTGGTGACCTGTAAACTAATAGAAACGTTTTCTAACCGTCTTGCTCTCTTGTTTCTTGTATGTATGTTGGAGTAAGGACAGGAAAGCTGCAACAAACACTCCCAGTGGGAAAAGAGGACAGGATATACATGATAGTTCTGGTTCTTACAGTAATTAATAAGACTCCTTGCTCTGGAACTAGAGTAACATCTTGATAGGATCCTAATTCTGCTTTCTTAGAGAAACTCCTTTGTCCTCCATCGTCCCCGACTTTGCTCTTTGGGAATTATTCCTTATCCATTATCCTTTGTGTCTACACGTGAAGTAGGTGTTGGAGCATGCACCATTATTGAAAACTGCACTGCATTCTCACCCTGCTTCCTTCTGGTGCAGATTTGGGCTCGCTAGATGTTAGGCTTGTGGTGTTTTCATGATAATAGAGTTCCCTAAAAAATGTGGGTGTACATTCTGGTTGATTCTGTCAGTTACATGTGAAAATATCACAGCCAAAGGTTTTATTTGGTCCTAGTTGTTAATCATGAAGACTAGTTAATTTACTAGTTATTGTCCTCTCTCCCTCAGTTTAATGACTGCTACCTTGAGGCTACTGAACATTTGGGTAGGAATTCATCTGATTTTTGCTCCTAAGCTGGCTCTCATTGTGTGGCTTATAACTCTTTACAAGAGATTCTTGGAATACGTGTGTGTGTGTGTGTGTGTGTGTGTGTGTGTGTGTGTGTGTGTGTTTATATGTAGAGAAGCAGTTGGCTTTTCTGTTCCTTCAAGTTCCTGTGTTACTGGATTATCCATTAAATCAGAAGTTGGCTATAGTCAGAGCCTCCCTAAGTTGAGTTGTACTCCCTTTTGTCTCTGCTTATAAACCAATTCTTGCCTAAATTCATTTATATTGGGCTTAAAACAACAAGGAACAGCCAACACCTACATTTTCTAACTGCTTCAGCTAGAACTATAGTCTTGGCAGGCACTTGGTCTCTCTTTTAAATGATCATGTTTTGCTAGTATAGATACAGCAAATGGATGGATAACTAACTATACCATCCGTTTCCTAACTGCTTAAGTTAATATAACATGTTTTGGGTTTCTCTCATGGCGCACCGTATTGGTCATAGCAATTTCTGTAACATTTAGCATAAACGCTGTTGTTGTAAGAAAGATACTTAAAACTAGTGGCGTAAGCATGATATCACTGTTTTTCTCACAGAACAGTTGAGGGATAAATGCATGACACAGGATAGATAAAAAGCTCTGCTTCTATGAAATTGTCCAGAAACCCCCAAAGAAGGAATCTATGAACTACTTTAATGTTTGTTAGTTTTTCTTAAAGATTCTGGCCCAATATACAACTGTAGTTTTTTTTTTCCCCTTTTGGTGTTTTTTTTAAGGCAATGATACTTTGGATGATATTTTGAGTATGAAATATTAGAAACAAAATAGAAACTGTTAGGGAGCGAGAAAGGTAGAACACACACACACACACACACACAAAGATAAAGTTCTTTGCCATAATGCAGTGGAGTCCTAGTACTATACTTGCTCATGATTGTAAATAACTAGAAAACTGGACAAAATGTATGAAACAGTCACTGTTTTCAGAAAATGGCCATAAAGGACCTAAGGCATCAAAGGACAGAGATTCAGTGACTCCTGAGAAAAGAGAAACAGATGAGGCGACCCCTGTGATTGCCCTCATTTTCTGCTGAAGGCATTTTATGATTTCTGATGCAGGGAGAAGAAAGCCAGATGGAGCACAATGATCTTACCTAATTACGACAAAGATTCAAGTTTGGGAGGCTGAGAAAGCTGGACATCAGAAGACTGAAGTTGAGGGACTTAGAAAACGCTCCAAAAATCTCCATGTGGTCCCCTTAAGAGAATTTTGTTGAATACTAACCTATGCATGTGTATAAGAAAATCCACAGAGGCGGACAAAGAACTATCAGGAATCTAATCTGAATAATTTCCAATGTGCATAAGGTTTGAGAGACTTTTGAGTTCTGAATAAGCAGAGTGGAGAGACTTCATTGAACATTTGGAGCATTACGTAGAGACCCCAGAAAGGTCACACTTCAAGAGTTAGGTGAAATTAGCCCTAGTCTGGCTACTCTATACCTCTAACAGATCTTGAAAGCAAGCTGAAAAGAATGAAGTTGGATAGCAAGTAATTTAATAACCTGTTGAAATAAAACTTATCACTCTGAAGGAAGACCATAAAATCCAGAATTTCAACAATGGTAATATTCATAACGTCCGTAATAATATGTAATATATATATATATATAGCTAGATATAGATATAGATATAGATATAGATATCTATATATATAGATCTATATATAAATATCTATATAAATATATCTATATAAATATATCTATAAATATACCTCTATATATAAATATCTATAATATAGATCTATATATATTAGACATGCAAAGAAGGAGGAGAAAAATCATAAATAGAAACAGACACAGAAACGACAGACATGGTGAGATTAGTTTGGAAAGACTTTAAAATATCTGTTGTATATAGTCTCAAGAACTAATGAAAAATTGAATGTACATAAAGAACCACTGAAGTTTTAGGGGGAAAATATAGTATCTGAAATGAAAACTATTGTTTGAGCTTAACAAGAGTGTGGACATTCAGTAGTGGTCAATAAATTTTAACATACAACACAGACTATCCAAGCTGAAGCTCATAGGGCAAAAAGACCAGAAAGAAAATGAACTAACCAGTAGAGACCTGGATACAATATCAAAAATTCTAACATTTATGTAATTGGACATCTAGATGTAAGAGGGAGGGGAGAAAGAAAAAAAAAAATATTAGGTAAAATAATGGCCACAATTTTTCCAAATTTGCTAAAACCCATAAAACCACAGATACAAGAAATTAAGGAAATCACAAACAGGACAAAAACAAAACCACACCAAGGTGTATTATAGTCAAATCACAAAGTTGTAGTGACGTAGAGAAAATCTTAAAAGCAGTAAGTGGGAGGGGAGACATTTTATATATTTAGGAGATCAGAGATATACCAAAAAAATAAATCACTGCTGACTTCTCATCAGAAGGCATGCAATCCAGAAAGTAATGGAATGGTATGTTTAAAGTGCTGAAAGGAAAAAAAACAAAACCTCAACCTAAAATTCTCTATCCAGTGAAATGATCTTTTAAGAAGCAAAGGCAGAATAATACTTCTAAATAAAAGCTAAGAAAATTTGTTCAATTTTTTTTTCTTTTCTTTTTTGACAAGCTGTTTGTCAAATTTAAATGGTCAAAACAATACTGAGAAAGAACAAAGTTGGAGAATTTACACTACTGGGTTCTAAGGATTACTCTAAACTATAATAGGGTGGTATTGAGTTAAGCTGTTGAGATAGACAGATATCCTAAGGGGTGTGTGTGTGTAGTGTTTACAACAGATATAAGTGTTCCTAGACAGTCTTTTATTTATTCAAGAATAGCTTTTTTTTTCTATTAAAGAATAATAGAATCTTTTAACAAATAGTTCAGAAACTAAATACCCTATAGGAAAAAATAAATCTGAACCCTTACCTCACACTATACACAGAAATAAATTTGAATTGGATTATAGATCTAAAAGTTAAAACTCAAACTTCTTGAAATTTTAGAAACATGAATAAATCTTTATGACTTTTTGTTAGGCAAAGATTTCTTAGGACATCAAAAGAACTATCCATAAAAGGAAAGTTTAATAAATTGGGCTTCATCAAAATTAGAATTTTTTGCTGCTCAGAAGACACCATTAGGTAAATGAAAGACAAGCTACAGACTGGGAACTATGTGTATTTCTAATACTTACAGTCTGACACAGGTCTTGTGTAAGTAAGAAGAAAACTCAATTAAATGTGAGCAAAAGATTTGAGTAGATATTTTGTCAAATGAAGTCATAATCCCTTGGGAACCATGAGAAGCATATGAAAACATGGTTTACGTCAGAGATTGGAGAACTACCGCCCATGGACCAAACCGGCCCGTTGACTTTTCTGTTTTATCCTTTTTTCCATAAACACATTTATTTACTAACCAAAGTGAAGATCCTAATTAAACCAAGACTTGGAAATAGTTGCATGTAAAATGTTTGTGATAAAGATAATTGAACACAGTAACAACAACAAAAAGCATGGAGAGATTTGCTCATTGAACTTAGCTTGTTTATCCTCGCAACTAATTCTTGTCCAGAAGAGTGATGGAATTTTTACTCTACTTTTTCATAGATCTGAGTACAGGTGACATTGTTCATGACACATTCCTACACTAATTTCCCATCTTCCAATTTTCTTGTTATTGTGCTTTCCTTCCCATCCCACACTTGATAATTGAACCAATGCACCATCTATGCAGCTGCAGACAGTCTGAGTTTTTCTGCTATTAGCTGTAGTTTCTTCAAACTTCTGTCTTAAGTTACATGAAAACTGTTGTTTTCATTGTGTGGTTTTTATGGTAAGGTTTTTGCCGTCAGAAGTGATGACAAAATCTGGTTTGGCCATGACACCCGTTTTTTGCAGAGCCATTCTAATCATCTTTCCTTCATGTACTCATCAAAGCCTTTGCTCTCTAACAAGTGCCATCTTCCTACCAGCTGCTGAGTGGTGGCCATGGTGGGCCAGGGCAGCGTGCTAGGCGCGCAGAGCAGAGTGTGGCGTGGGGCAGTATGGCTCCATTGACTGTACAAAAACTTTTCTTGGAATGCAGTCACACCCATTCATTTATGTGTCGTCTATGGCTGCTCTCACGCTATAATGACAGATTTGAGGAGTTGTTACAGACCAGGCGGCCCACAAAGCCTAAAATATTTACTATCTGCCTCTTTGCAGGAAAAAATGGCCAACCCCTGGTCTAAGGGAATCAAATTCCAGGGAAGGATAAGCTCTTCCTAAGTGAGAAAACACCAATGGAGAAGTTTGGCCGAATTTAATGTGTTTTTCCCAGGATAACCCTTACTTTTCTTGGGATTGTCATTTTCCACAACTGAATCTTCTTTGATTTTTTATCATAGTTAATTCATTGTTATTAATGAGCTAAAAAAATCTTTATGTTAAAGATTTCATACCAGTCCCTCTTTAAGTCTTGGTCACTTAAGATGTAATATTAAAAAACTCTTGTCTTTTTCTGAGAAACTACACTTCAAGTTCAAAACAGGGATGTAGATTCATGATGTTGACAATAGGTTAGTACCGGTACCAAGATAAATTCTACTTAAAACAACTTGGTTTCAACAGCTTGTAGTTATTTTCTTCACCAAGTTCAGTGGTGACTGCAAGGATGGGGATTGAAGGCATTTGCTGCCTTTCTGGGGATTGACTAGTCTCACTGCCCAAGTGGTGTCCACTCACTGATGTCTTTGCTCCTATGTTCACTGGAAGGAGGAAGCTGCTCCTTATGGTCAGCATTTGGTGGTCTGTGATCAGTTAAACACACCAGAGCGATGCAGGGAGTCAATGTTAGTGGTCTGGCAGGCCAGTCTATTATGCTAATTAGGAAGTCTAGACACTCTGGGTATGCCTCATATTCTTATTTGTTATTGCATCAGCTCTGTTCTCATTGGTTATGCTCTAAATTATATAAACCATTACATCATTGGTTATATAAGTTGTTTACATAAACCGTCTTTTGACTTCAGGGTACAACAGGTGTTAACCTCCTTTGTGTGAGATAGCCATATGCTTATCTGTAACATGTTTGCAATGTTAACTGTTTTTGAGAAAAATATGTTTTCAAGCAGGAGATCAGTTTTGGTGGAAAAGCTTGTATACCACTTTTAATTATAGTAAATAGATTTTATTCACTCCTATCAAAATGTAGGATAATATTATCCTTTCCAGAAAATTCATTTTACATATCACAAAGCCCCATCATTAGTTTACTTAAATTTAATCTGATACTGCTATTTTTCTGTTTGTATAATTTAATGTAACATATGAACATAAAAGTGATTTTTGTAAATTTAATTTGACTATCATTATTTTTACTAGAAGTACAATAACATGAACTCCATGAAAATTTTTTTCTTTATTATGTTTGACTATTAGCTAATTATCACTTTGGTAGCCAAGCAAAATTGCATGTTATAGGGAAATTTTCCAACTGGGACAACATCTAATGAAAGAATGTTTAAGATCATCATTGATTTCCCCATGCTTACTCCACACCATACTTCTATAAATCCTATCAACTTTAAAATAAACCTTGAATCTATCCTCTTATCTTCATCTCTTCTTTATCTCCTGCCTCTTTCCCAGTCCAAGCCATTTTCATCTTTTAGTCAATGTGTTAGTCAGAATAGGTTATATTTAGAATAATAAATTAACCTCCTAATCTCAGTAGTTTGCCACAGCAAAGGTTTACCATGGCTTACATAAAGTCCAGTGTGGTTTGGTCTGTGATCTTACTCCATCTTGGAGCTGTGCTATGGTATCTGCACTAGAGACTTTGAAGTTTGTCAAGTGGATTGGAAATGACTAGATCACTTTTGCTTACAGCCCATTGGTCAGAACTAGTCACATGGCTCCAACCTAAGTGCAAAAAAGTCTGGGAAATGTAGGACAGCACATGAAATATTTGGAGATCACAATTTTATGTGCCACACCCAGATTATTATACTAGCATCCTAATTGGTTACCTTATGTCTTCTCATATCCCACTTCAGTGCTTTCTCTATAAGTAGCCAGAGTGCTCAGAATAAATGTTTTTGTTGCTATCTTGTTAATAACTTCCTTTTTGCATAAAATTCAACACTTTTACCCTTACCAGTATAACCACTACATAATCTTGCCCTTGCCTTCCTCACTAATCTCGATTGGCAGTTAGTGTTATCAAATATGATCTGTGATTAGTGTGTTTTGAATAGGCATTCTCCTTTACTTTGTCCATAATTATGAAAATGTGATTTAAGTGTCAAATTTACAAAATCACAATAATGATGATAAACTGAATAAATAACAACACCAAGAGAAGTCCTCTCATTTATATTAAGGTCTCCTCAATCACACTGTATACATTTAGGACCTTTAAAAAAAATAGCCTTTTGGGAATATTGATGTAATGTGAAATCCTGTTATAATGGATAAATTCTGTATAGTAAACTTAACAATAATTGTATTCTGTTTCTCTGACAATAAATGATCTCTTAGGATAAATGTTATCTCTGGCCAAAGTTAATATGAAAAATATTTCATTATGATTAAATGTGTTTTAAAAAAATTAATAAACTTTATTTTTTAGAGCAGTTTTAGGTTTACATCAAAATTGAGCAGAAAATAAAGTTCCCATACCCTTTGTACCTACACAAATATAACTTCCCCCACTATCAATATACTGCACCAGACTAGTGCATTTGTTACAACCAATGATCCTAACGTTGACCCATCATTATCATCCGAAGTCCATAGTTTACATTAGGGTTCACTCTTGGTGTACATGCTGTGGGTTTTGACAATAAATGCAGTTTTTCGACAATATTTCATAAAGTTTGTGTTTTGCCATTAAGTAGTTATTGCCGTTCAGTTGTACCTTTAATCTCTGTCATGTTTTTCCTTGGCATTCTGCAGCTCTTACTTATCCCAAACACACACACACACACACACAAATAATTGTTTTCTAGTTGAAGTGGTTGGAATATTTTCACAAAGTAATTAATTTATAGTCTTTCAAACTGGATTAGAGTAGTGCCTTTGCCGAAAGATAGAGGAACTAGGGTTTAAATATGTGTGAAAGTAAGGCTTAATATAAATTATTTATCATCTCTGGCCTATGAATGCTGGGAATCAGGTTTTTAACAAGCTGTTTATTTTAATAGACAGGTTAAGATCTATACATTTGGTAGGCTTATTTGCAATGTAGCTGAACATTCATATTTTTGGTAATTTTGACCATTTCTTTAAATTGATTTTAGATATTTAATTAGCTAATAATGATTTCTGTTTTAACAAAGGAAACTTACATATAGTAAAATTGAGTACCTATATGGTTCGTTACATAGATTTAGATCTAGCACAGTTCAAATGACATCTGCTTGCATATAAAAGCCCATGTAACAGTTTTTACAGGGTGTTGGTATTGTCATTCTTGTTTCCTTTCCTTTGCTGGCCCACTCTTATTTCAGCCCTTCAACATTAATAAAGTATTAAGTAGCAAAGGAAATTATCCTACTCCTGGGTAAGTAATATTGAATAAAAACAGGTGTTTGTGGGATAGAAAGATAAGAAAATTAAGTCTTTTTCTTTGATAAGAAGTTGATATGACATTCGTGTTTCATGTAATTAGATGTTTTGGAAAGGAAATTGGGATTTTATAACAGGAGCCAGGGAAGTTATTAAGCAGTCTCTGTGAAAACTTGATTGCCTTTGTGCTTTGACTAACAGTGTATGTCTTGTTTACAGTAACTGTAGTACTGAATGGAAGTGGCTTGTAGACAGAGCAAGAGTTGGCAGCCGATGGACGTGGCTTCAAGCCCAGATTTCAGAGCTAGAATACAAAATCCAACAACTGACGGATGTTCACAGGCAGATTCGTGCCTCCAAGGTATTTTCAATGTTCTTCTGTTTTTTAAACAAAAATTACTGTTTTACTTTCTCCTCATCTCTCCACACAAAATAATTGTTACGAGCTTTTATAAAAATGATATTAAGATTTTAATATATTAATAACTATAAATTGAAGCTGTCTTTATAATGCTTTGGTGTTTATGATGATCATTTATACGTAAGCAATTCAGAACTTCTTTGTTGGATTCCATTTAATAGGATAAAGTGTTTGTTTGTTTTGCTTTTTAAAAAATTATAAATGGGGTGGCTGGTTAGCTTAGTTGGTTTACAGTACACTGCTCTTAACAACAAGGTTGCTGGTTCGATCCCCACATGAGCCACTGTGAGCTGTGCCTTCCACAACTAGATTGAAACAACTACTTGTCTTGGAGCTGATGGGTTCTGGAAAAATACACTTAAATAAATAAAAGTTTTTAAAAAATTTATAAACAAAAAGTTCCAGAGAGCAATATGATGAACACCTGTGTATCCACCCCAAAATTTATTGAATGTAAAATCTTGCCAGTATGAGTTTAGTTTCTAGAATAATAAAGCATTATCTGTACAGTTGAGGTACTTAAATAGTCCTTCCTAATCCCATTCTTTCCTCATGCCACTGTAACCACTATTCTGATTCCAACATTTTTTGATATTTATTATTTTTATGTATGTTTTTATACTGTTGGCACATAGGTGTATATCTGTATCTACAAATAATATTTATTTCCCATGCCTTTGAAGTCTATATAAATTATACATATTACAAACACTTTTGCAACCTGTTTGTTTTTGCTCAGCATATTTATGCATTTTATCCTTTCTGTATGTTTTAAATTGTATGAATGGAATGGAATTGTATTAATACAATGAAGGTTTATCTCTTTTCCTATTTTCCTTTGATAGACATTGTTTCCATTTTTTATGTTAGTAAAAACAATACTGCAATGACTATATGTGTTTTTTGTGAGCTTATGGAGAGCTTCTCTTGGCTATATGTCTAAAAGTGGAAGTGCTGGATCTTAGGCATAGCTGTCTTCAGCTTTCTTATACTCATTGAGGGAATTGGATAATCAGTACTCCCACTAGCCAAATGCATAAGAACTCCTGTTTCTCCACATTCTTGCCCACATTTATATTTTTTGACGTCTATAAAGAGTGTGAAATATTATTTTATTGCTGTTTTAATTTGTCACTCAATATTGTGAGATTGGGCTTCAGGGTAATTAATCATCAACTTTTCTTTCTTTCTTTGTTCTTTTTTTTGTGTGTACGAGTTAACTTACCTTTTTTATTCCTTTTGGGAGGTGGTAGTGGTGGTGGTGGTGTGCATGTGTTTGTGAATATGGATACTATTCTTGGTCGGTTATGAATATTACAGATCACTCATGTTGTATCTTGTCTTTTTATTTATTTATTTATTTATTTATTTTTAGTATATCTATTTTGGAACAGAGTTTAACTTCAATGTAATTGTACGCATTAATGTTTTCCTTTATGGGTTATGTCTTATGGTGTCTTATTTAAGAAATCCAATCCCTTTTATTAATTTGATATTCATTTTGAGGTATTGATCTTCCTCTTTTTCATTTGGATACTCAGCCCAGCACCGTTTTATAAATTATAGTAGTTCACCCTTACTTTTCAGTTTAAATTACCACATTTGTCACATAATGAGTTTTGGATCTATATAAATCTGTTATTGGACTTACTAATCTATCTTGATTATATCATTCTTTGTGACCTACTACTAAGCAAATTTTGTAAATGGTCAATATGTAATAGAAAAGAGTGTATATTCTTTATTTGTTGATTATAGAATTCTCTGTTAGATTAAACTGGTTGACTTTGTTGTATATATCTTCTATATCTTTAAAAATCTAGATCTTTCAATTTCTGATACAGATTTGTTAAAAATCTATAACATTGTGAATTTTTCAGTTTCTCATGGTAATTCTGTTAGTTTTTGCTTCTTATATTTTGAAGTAATGCTGTTTGATAGATACAATTTTATTATTATTATTCTAGGTGTTTCATAAGGTACATACTTGTACGTATAGCTAGATTTAAAAACATCCACTCTGATTAGATTTCATTTTTTATTTGCCCTTATTTCTCCTCTCTATTTGTGTCTTGTTTTTCACCTCTCTTTTGTTGGGTTGGTAGAATTTGCTTTCTTCCTTTCTTTTCCTCTTCTGTTTTGGATGCTATACATTGTAGTTTTATCCTTTGTCATTACTCCTAATTTTTAACATAATTCTAACAATGACAAAGTATTCAGTGTTTTTATACTTTATTTTTTTACTTAATACATTGATCTTAATACTATTTAACTACCTATTGAATATACCTACTCCAATCTACTTACATTTCTAACATGTTTCATTTAAAAATGTGCTTACTATTCTTTCATGTGTTCTACCTATAAAATTAGTTACAGGTTAAGCTGCTGTAACAAAGGCCCCAAGTATAGTGGATTTAAAGACACATAATGCTTCAAAAGTTGGGGAGGGGAGGTGGTATAGGCTGGTGGGGCAACTTGGTTATACAAGGTCATTGGGGGACTCAGGTTCCTTCTATCTTGATGCCTGCTGTCCTCTAGAGGGTGTTGACTGAATAGTCTTTTCCTCATTCCAGCCCTTGGGAAGTGAGAGGAGAAGTGCAGCATAGTTTGTCTTTACCTTGGTAGAAGTTGTACTACATTGGCTCACATTCCACTGGCCCATATTTAGCCACATGACTACAACTAGATACATACGAAAGAAATCTGAATAATAGTCTTTAACTGAGAAGTTGTCTGCATAGCTAAACTCCAGTAGGGGTGGGGTCTTGCAGTAAACAGAAATGGAAAATGGATACTGGGAAGGGTTTGCAGTCTCTCCTATATCACCTTTTCTTTCTTGGTTTACTTCCTTTTTTTTTTTTTTCCAAGTCAAGTTGTTGTCCTTTCAATCTTAGTTGTGGAGGGTTCTGTTCAGCTTCAAGTTGTTGTCCTTTCAGTCTTAGTTGTGGAGGGCACAGCTCAGCTCCAGGTCCAGTTGCCGTTGCTAGTTGCAGGGGGCACAGCCCACCACCCCTTGTGGGAGTCGAGGAATTGAATTGGCAACCTTGTGGTTGAGAGCCCGTGCTCCAACCAACAACTGAGCCATCTGGGAGGCAGCTCAGCTCAAGGTGCCGTGTTCAATCTTAGTTGAAGGGGGCAGAGCCCACCATCCCTTGCGGGACTCGAGGAATTGAACTGGCAACCTTCTGGTTGAGAGCCCACTGGCCCATGTGGGAATCGAACCGGCAGCCCTCGGAGTTAGGAGCACGGAGCTCTAACAGCCTGAGCCACCGGGCCGGCCCAGTTTACTTCTTTATGAAGGACATTATTTAGTAGTTTCCGACATTAAACTCTGAACATTTAAACTAAACTCTCTTAGTCTTTGTATATCTCAAAATTTCTTTATTTTACCCTCACTCTTCAGTGATATTTTAAATTGATATAAAATTCTAATTTGATAGTTCTTTTCCCTCAGCACATTAAAGATCTTATTTCATTGTTTTGTTTGATACTGATGAGCAGTCTACTGTCGATGTAATTTTTTTTTCTTTTCTGTAAATCCTCTATCTTTTCTGTCTGGTAACTTTAAAATGTTTATCTGATATTCCACATTTTTTTACTAACAGGTGTTTAATTATGATTTATCTTTGTCTTATTTACTTATCTTGTTCTCAGAGTACACATTCTAACTGTACAAGTCACTGAATTTTGACAAATATATGGTGTGTAGCCATCACCATGATCTCTCCTCTTATTGACCTGTTGTGTCCAGGAAAGGAGAAAAGTGCTTATTTTATACGAAATTTGATTAAAATGAGCTTACTATTTACACACGAATTTACAAGTTTTCTCCGGTATTCATGTTGAGATGTCTTAAAGGAATTGGAAATGTAAGACATTGTGGAAGAAGGTCTATAAGAAGATGTAGATTTGGAGGTTTTTTTTTTGTTTGTTTTGTGTGTTTTTTTAGAAATGGCTGTTAAATTTATGCTATGTTGTAGCAAGTTTTAAATTAAATGCATTCATCTCTTTCCTTATTTCCTCCTTCTCTCCTTTCCTTCATTCTTTCCCTTTTTTCCATTCACACATAGTTATTAGGATTTCTAATATGTTCTTTAAGTATACAGTGGTAAACAAAACCTACAGATTTCTTGTATTTTCAGGTTTTACAGTCTATTGGGAGTAAAAATTAAACAAATTATTACACAAATAAATGCTGTTTTAATTCCAACCAGGGGAAATTTAATGTGGAATTTCCCTAGCTTAAAGACTTGTATTGTTTCCCAAAAATTATAGGCTGTTTGCTTGGAACTTGTAGTATATTTTTCCGTAGAAGCAATAACATAATTCTCCTGCAATCCCATGAAATCCTATTTAATCTAAATATTGCTAAATATCTCTTTATAACTTTGTTTTTGTGGGGAACTGTATTCTACGTGGTGAAAATGTGGAGATAATATTGTAATGGCGACAATATTGTAAGCTTAATGGTGATTGGTCTGAAAAGAAAAAAGCTGTGACAGAAAGGAGTTTTTGAACCATGTGTTTGGCCCAGCCCAACCTAGGGTCTGCACAGCAATAAAGATTAGTAAATTTTAGGCTCTATTATGAGTTTATATTCTGGTAGGGGATAGACCATGTGTATACTTAGTTGCAGTATAATGTAATATGTGCAGTGATACATGTTTTTAATATCATATAGCATACATGGCATGTAGAAGTGCCATAGAGATTACTTAACTCTTATCTTAGGGGTTAGCGGGTCAGATAAATCATCAGTAAAGAGGTGATCCCTCTCAGTATGACTTTCGAGGACAAATAGCAGTGTGCCTGAACTGGGAAAGGGTATTCCGGAAAGGTTTCAAGGCAAGAAACAGCATGATCTTTTTCAGGAATGACAAAGAAGTATAGGATACAAAGGAACAGAAAGTATGAGTTGTGCAAGGACAGGAGCGGAAGCTAGGAAATAATGAATATTATTTAATGCGTTGTAGAATTTGGTGGTGATGTCTATAGGAAGGTGGATAGATGGGTAGAAAGAAAAGCTTAGGCTTACTGCTTCTGTCTGATGAATTTGAGGGAACTAGGTATGTTCAATAATAGTTTCCTGATGGAAGTTTCCTATTCAATTATTGTAGTTGCTGTTTCTCATTTTTAACCCTGTCTTCACTGGGCCTTCAATTGTAGTGATTTCCCAGTCCTTTCAAGAGCACCAGATAATTTCTCCTCTCTGATCACTTTCTTTAAAGGATATACTGTCACAAGCATTTTTATGGCAAAAAGATTTCTAAGAATGAGTCAAGTTTAAAACAATTTGGAAACTTCCAAGAATGTGGGTTCCAGTTAAATTGATGACTAAGTTTTATGTTTGAATCTAGACAGTCTGGTTTATATTGTTTTGACTTGGGAAAATATATTTTAATATTCTGTATATTCTAAGCATGCTACGTGATTGTTAAACATTTTTAAAAGTTTGATTATATGTTTTTATCTATTAGAATAAATTAAGGAAAGAAATCTAAATTTCCCAGTAATAATTTATATAGCCTTACATTTTTCTTTTTTCAGGCTAGATGTGTATCTGGCCCTTTGTTCCCTTAAGAATCATATTATATTTATTTTATGGAAAATGTCATTACAATTATGCTATCAAAATACACTATTTATTTTGGTAGTTTCTCCTTACATTTTTTAGGAATTAAGATGTTTACTTGCTTATTTATGTGAATTTAGTCACTATTATTATACTGAATAGGGAAAAAGCTTCTTGAGTTATTGTAAGAAGCTTTTGAGAAGAGTGGTTATCTTGAGTGAGACAGAACTTTCTGTTTAATGTATCTTGAAAGGAAAGAAAAACAAACCCTTTCTTGTAGGTTAAATTAGAGATAAGGGAAGGGAAAGAGATTGAGAGATGATCTTTTGTAAATATCCCGTTTAAATAAGTGCCAGTTTGTGACTGGTCATGAAACACACACTGAATAGATCTACTAGTAGATCTACAAATTTCAGGTTGTTAGGCTGTCATTTGCCCCTTCTTTGACACACTCCAGGTCTACATTTTTCGATAGGAGAAGAAAGCAGATATTAACATCATCTCTTCTTTGTTCTTGCAACAGCTTTGTCAACACATTACAGCTTTCCTATTTCTCCTTTTTTCTGCTTCAGCTTTTCACTAAGACAATAGCTTCTTTTTACTCTTAGGGAAAAAATGAAAATAGTTATTCTTGGTCAAGAGGTTGTCTTAAACGGTCTCTCTTACATGTTTTTGTTGTTGTTATCCTGTAATACGGTCTTCCACATTTTAAATTGTACATTTTGTATGTTTTAAAATTTTTATTTAAATTTTTGCTTAAAATTAGCCTTGCTGACTTTATATAAATAATAAAGATGTTGCTGAGGCAGTTATTTATTTATTCATGCTATATCTTCTCTATGAGGACCCTTGGAGTTGCGGTGAAGATCTGTAGTGGTGTTATCAACAACAGTTGTCTTCTCTGGAGCAGTTGATTTGCTTTCATCTTATGCTGGAGTTGTCTCAGTTATCACAATTCATCATTCTAAAGAATTTTCATTTCTTTGTTATTTACCTTGTTTTATCTATCATTAACTATTCCTGATTTTTTAAAAATTCAACTTTATTGAGGTGTAATTGACACACAAAATTGTAAGATACTTAAAGTGTACATCATGATGACCCAATACATATATATTATTGTCCTGAGTTTTAAGAACATAAACTATCTCTGCTGTGTCTCTAAAGGATTTACTCTTCTTCCCTTTCTTCTCTATTCTTAGTCATGCAGAGAAAAATCATTCTTCTCACACGATGAGAGTTTTGTCCAGGGCAATAGTTTAAGGGGATAAAAATAGATAATGAATCTGACTATGAATGTTTCCCCTGTTAAATTTTAAAAGTATTATTTTTCATTAAAGTAACTATAGTAGGTCCCCTACTTATAAAAAGGTAGTATTCTAAAGGTTTGGAAATTGGCCTTTTGTAATTCAGAATCAATTTTTCCGTATAAACAGTGTTGTAAGGAGGGATAATGAAATCAGGCTAGTTCACAGCAGCCTGGCCTGTAATATAAACTGTAATCAAACCAAAGAGAATTAGTTAAGTTGATATGATGAAACTTGTATTTCTTTTGCATGAGGTACTTGCGAAAAATCTAGTAAGAGACTTGTACAAATTTTGAATGGACATTTCAGATACTTCCAAAATTTTTTAAGATTGATGATACTGTATTTATGAACTCTTAATTTAATTTTTAAAATATCAAATGAAACAAACTTCTTTTAAATATATTCCTTTAGAATTCTTTTTTTTTTTTTTCCTTTAGAATTCTTGACAGCTATATTTGTGCATACTAGGAAAATAGTTATTGAGGTGGGATCAAGAATCGGATCCCCTTCTCTTTGTAAAGTTATTAGCACTGTTGTGAGTATAAGTAAAAAAAAAAAAATTGTTACTTTCATCAAACATCTGTAGTAATATGTTGCTATAAAATAATAAAATTATGTTTAATACCATAGCTGAATATGTTCGTTCTCATGTTTCATATTGTCTAAATTATAGAGTAAACTAAAACGACTGAGATATAGCATATTATAATCCATACGCAATATAAATCCTGTAAATAGCACTTATACGTGATATAAGCTAGCCCACAGCAATCACTTACTTTGTTCCATTTTGAAATCCTGTACACTTACATTAATGTTTTTAGTCTGTTTTTCATTATAAGAATATAGTATTTTAGCCATATTATGCATTTAATAGCTTTTCAAGTAATCTATAGGGGCTTATTGGCATTTTGCAAAAATCTATACATGTGTATTGTATAATAATATATATTATCTGCCAGAGGACATGTGGTAGAAGGGGTAGGAAGGGAAGAAGTTTTACTGTTAAAATTGACTATGAAATCCTTAAGAGCATATCTGTGCACTCCTTTCCTTCTTTCTCTCCTGTCTCTGTTGTCTCTGAGCGACCTAAAGATGAGAACAATTGGAGTGAAGAAACTGGGGACTGTGGGAGAAAGTTTAACAAACTCATTGAGGAAAAAGTGTGTGTGTGTGTGTGTGGCAGGCTGTACAGAGGCAGCTAGATCCCCACTTGTTGTTCAGTTACTGACATTTCAGAAAATACCCAAAGTTGAAAACTTGTGTCTTTATTGTTAGCTTATCTACCTTGTAAGCAACAAGAGTTTTGATTGGCCCAGAGAGTACTTTTTCTTAAGGGTGCAGTCCTGCCTACGGATGCTGGTTGGCAGCAACAGGGTTTGGTCTCCTTACAGGGATCTGAAAGGAGTTACTATAAAATTAGATTGTTGTTTGGATGTTTTTGAGTTTGGTATTTGAATTTATGAAATTGGGAGTGCTCGAATGTAAAACTCAAATGGAAATGCCAGTGACCAAAATGTCAGAAGATTATATCAGGAAATGTTGTAAATTTCAGTCTGAAATGTTCATGTTCTATGTGTAAGCCTTGAACTTTATTCTAAATCTGTCATGCTTTTAATGCTAATAACTGAAACCAATAAGAAGAAAAATATCTGCATGTGTATAATTTATGACAGTATTTTACAAGCCTAATCCATCAGACATACATGTTATTTTAGTTGCACATGTTTTAAATCAGCCAATCTTTTACAGATTTAAACTGTACTTTCAAGTGTATATTTTCTGATTGCCAAGGGATAATAAGAAGCATGGTTTCAAGTGCATTGTAACATTAAGATTAATTTAGCAGTCAATTTGTTTTCATTTTAATTCTTTAATTGCTGTTTGCCTAGGGGATAGTGATCCTAGAAGAATGTCAACTTCCAAAAGACATTTTGAAAAAACAAGTACAATATGCTGACCAAGCACCTTCGTTAAACACTACAGGGAATACTCAGATTCCCCAAGAAAATCAAGATTCTCTACCAGAACAAGATTTTGAAATGTCACCAAGTAGCCCTACACTACTTCTTCGCAACATAGAAAAACAGGTAATGAGAGTAAGGTGTGAGTGGCATGACATGACTTTTAGTAGATTTTATGAACTATTTAAATGAATATGTGTGTCTACTTGGGGTATGGGTTATTAGAGTTGGCAATTTGACATTAAATACATGTAAAATATTTAGTATATGATTAATATCTATTATAATATTGATATAATTAAGATGATTTAAATAAAATATGTAAAGTATTAGTACATAGGGTGATAACTCATTCATCATAGGGTTGGAAAAATCTTTTTTCTAACAAAATTGATCATCATTGACTTTTCTCACGGGAAAGAACACTGGTATCACTTAATAAAACTGAATGGTTGTTTGATTCATTTAGTGATGGAGATTTTTAGTGAAAGATAATATTGAAATATGGGTTCTTTCATAAAAAATGATCACATAAATAGGAAGTCAAATAAGTTCCTAATACACTACTTCAATTCCAAAGCCTTTCCTAGTATTATATACTGTTATGGATGACTCCAGAAGTTTAACTCTTCTGTGTATATCTACCCTTTGAAATCAAACCATTTATTTTGATTTAGACTTCAGTGGCTCCTGAACAAACCTGGCTATCTAGGAGTTTGCTACGTTTCAACCAGACAGAATCTGCTGTGGTATACCTGGCTGGGATGACAGCTGCATAATTACATTGTTCCACTGGGTAATAGGGACTCATGCCTGCCTACGTCTAATTTTTATGACATACAAGTACATTGTGAAATAATTTAGTACTATGATACTAGTATCTTACTCCTGTTAAGTCAGAATATGGTATAAGTTCTCCTACCCCATATTTGTTACATTTACAGTTGCCTGGTTTTCCTTAATTGGAATGCATAATCAAATTACTTTTATGAGTAGTTTATAATTCACAAAGTTATTTTGTAATTATCTTATGTTAAATTAGAATGTACTTTACCATATAAGTGGTAATTTAAATTAGTGTTGGTTATATTCCCACTTCTTTCTTTTCCCTCTCCTCATCCCACAGGATCAGTCCCCATTCAGTTTGAGCCTACTTGTTTCACACTCCAGCATAAGGTGTTTGCTCAGTCAGTCAGATCTACTTCCTTTATCTGTAGATTACTACTTATTCTTTGAAAAGAGATTTCTTGTATTTTTTTCTTTCTCCATGATAGCACCAATTTGTTTGATTGGACGGAAGTTAACATCAGAAGTGGCTGATTTCCAGGGCCCAGTGCAAAATGAAATTATATAGCCCTTTTTGAAAACAATTTTTAAGAGTTTTAAGTTGGTAACAGCAGCTCATTAACCAAGCATGGGACCCTTCTGAGTGCCCTGTGCAACTGCACAGGTTGCTCACCCATGAGGTTGGCCCTGGGTATCATGTTCATTTTAGGTCCGATTGCTGATGGGCGTACGCGGACTTTGGTAGGGAAGGGATCCAGTTCCTGTTTCCCCGAAAATAAGACCTAGCCAGAACATCAGCTCTAATGCGTCTTTTGGAGCAAAAATTAATTTAAGACCCGGTCTTATTTTACTATAAGACCGGGTGTAATGTAATATAACATAACATAACTAATATAATATAATAATATAATATAATATAATATAATATAATATAATATAATATAATATAATATAATATAATATAATATAATATAATATTATAATATAATATAATATAATTAATATAATATAATATAATACAATACCAGGTCTTATATTAATTTTTGCTTCAAAAGACGCATTAGAGCTAATTGTCCAGCTGGGTCTTATTTTCAGGGAAACACAGTAGTTGTGAGAACAATGGTAATATAATGGCTGTAGACATAGGGAGAGCTCAGGACGAAAGGGGCTGCAGCAATCATTTGTAAAGGTCATTAATAAATTGCCTATGAACAGGTCATTTGCTCTTGAAACATATGCTAAAAATATTTTTATAGGCCAATTTCTTAAAAATGAAGTTGATTTTAAATACTACTTGTTAAGGAAAACAGTCCAGGGGTGTTAAGTGGCAGGGGTAGCAAACCTGATATTATACATATTTTCCTTAAGATAATCTGTTGGTATATAACTGTTCACAGACCATAATGGAACTTGAATATAGATCAGGCAATCCTTCTACTTGATTAAATTAATTTTGTTAGAGGAATATTTTGCTTACCAAACAAAATTTATTTACGTGTCTCAAAAGCAACTAAAGAGTTGGCAGTTAAAATATGAGAGCACTATTGAGTTGTACACTGATACCAGTTTTTAAAAAATAACATTGACTTATAGTATTAGTGTATATTTGCATTGTTAGAGAATATGTTTTGTTCATAAATTGAAAGGTGACTTTATAACTTCAGGTAATTTAAAATAAATTTCACACTGGTGTGTTTACATTAGAAACCTTGTTATCAATAGCTAGTGTTTTGATTTTTAAGTTGATTAAGTTTTGTTTTTAGAGTTCAAATTATGCCTCTCCTAATTTTACTTTAATTCTCGTTTTTACTGAGTTTCCTATCCCAAATATGGACTCAGGAGTAAGAGATTTTATTGGGCTGGAGTAGGGTGGTGATAAGGGTAAAACTAGGTGTTGGTTGTAATGCTGTCCATCTGGGCCAATTATTCAGACATACCTGACCAGCGACCTCCAGTGTCAGAATATTTTAGATGACGTTTTTGAAGGTGAAACAATGAGAAGAGTGTGTCAGTATATCAGACTGGAAAATATGAGATATTCTATAAATTTCTTTGCATGAATAAACTAATGAATGCTTGATAAATGGATAAAGCATCTTTTTGTATTGGTGATTTTGAAAATGAGCTTTAATCTAAAAATGAGTAATAATTTTT
The DNA here is from genome assembly GCF_057876585.1 of Rhinolophus sinicus. Classification (NCBI taxonomy): domain Eukaryota; kingdom Metazoa; phylum Chordata; class Mammalia; order Chiroptera; family Rhinolophidae; genus Rhinolophus; species Rhinolophus sinicus. Next base: position 190,213,583 of record NC_142517.1, on the reverse strand, counting down.
AAAATGAAGTCTTTAGGTACGTATTATTTTTCAAGAAAAATGGTGAAAACATTTCAGGGTCTTTAGCATAAAAGATTTTTTGAAGAATTCAAATATTAGGTTTCCTTCTATCATATTCTTTGTTCTCATTATTTCTAATAACATGATTATTAGTTTCATACAAATGAGTTTCAAAATAATAATTTCGTATAACCCTCTAGTTTTAATAGAATATCTTGCAGTTAGTAAAAATGGTGAAATAAGTCTTCCTATTTTTAAAATAGTAGTCACGTTATATAAAGTGAGAAAACCAGGTTTAAGAAAATTAATGTGGCATGATTTAATTAAAAGGGTATGTGAGTGCGTGTGCATGTGCGTGCGCGCGCACGCACATGTTGTATATACACTCATGCTCACATATACTCAAAAAAGTCTGGAGGTATATACCAAGATAATATAATAGCAATGGTTTTCTCTGTGAAATATTACTACAGGTGATCTTCCTTTCCTTTTTAAACTTCTCTGTACTTTCCCTTTTTTTCTATATTGAATGCGGATTATATATGTAGTGAAAATAGTCGTCATTCTTTTATAGAAATGTATTATTCCCATTCATGTGGCCTATGTTTATTTTAATAGTTGTAGGTGGTTGTTTTGAGAATACTATTTATTAACACATTACAAATATATTACATATGTTTAAGTTCGGGATACAGGACAATGAAAACTTTGGGTACCGGAAAAAGCTGATATTTTGGATTAGGAAAATATTGAGAGACAGTGTGGCATGGGATTGAAGCCTGAATTTGAATTCTAGCTCCATTTCTTACTAACTTTATAATCCGCGATCAAGCTGCATTATCTTTCTTTGCTTCAATTTCTTCATCGTAATTGATTTTATATACAGTAATATCCTAGTTCTAATGTTACCTATTTTGCAGGTTAGTTTTAAAGATTAGAAATATTCTAGTACTAGTATAGTGCCTGCACATAATACACATTTAATAAATTATACCTATGATTTTGTTATTATTAATTTGGCCACCTCGAAGGAAATGTTATGTAGATGCTATTAGCAGAGTTCAAATATTTTAGAAGAGGGTATGATGAGTAGAAAAAGAAAATATAACAAAAAAGGATGTGGAAAAGGCGTGTTTTAAAATGTAGATATAATAAGTGGAAAAATTAGTAGCTGTGTCAATCATTTTTGTATATTAAAATATTTCTTAAAAAATAAACCTTTACTTATTTCATGAGAAGTTAAGCATTTAGTAGACACTTGCTTAGCAGCTGTAAAAGGTTGACTGTTTTCTTGCAGAGTGCACAGTTGACTGAGATCATCAACAGTTTGATTGCCCCACTCAACTTGTCCCCAACTTCATCACCCCTCTCCTCCAAATCCTGTAGCCATAAATGTCTGGCTAATGGCATTTCTAGGAGGTAGGTATCGCTGGGATAATTTTGCTTATAAATTTGGCTTTGCTTATTTTATTTTGTTTTTATCTTTTAAGTATTTCAGCTGCTTTTTTACTTCTTACTTAAGCACTATTAGAGAACAATAAGTAGACCATGGATACATTTTCAGATAACATCAGATGTATACTTAAGGTAACTACAAACCTGAGAATGAGGAAGAGGGCTTTCCAGCAAGTTGTATAATTTTTCTGAAAAAGTAAAACTGATACCATTTGCTAGAGAAGTACTGCTTTATTTCTTAAGTTCCATACTGCCCTTGCAATGTGTTTTAAGAAAAAAAAATATCCTAGATATAGTTTGGTTGGGCATAGAAGATTGATAAATATCATTCATAAAATCCAGTTAAATTTTACTCAGCCAAGTTGTAATTCAGCTTTTATATGGTAAGTTTTTTTTTCTGTATGTAATTAAAATTCCTACACTCTATTAGCAGTTTATTGTTGTATCAGCAAAATTATGTATATATACTATGAATCCTAATAATTTTTGGGAAGAGCATTTGTTCTCTTTTACCTTGCTTACTTTTTCTCTTTGAATTTTTCTTTTTAAACATGCAATTAGAATTTAAGATATTAAAAGAATATACTTTTGTGTGTGCATCTATTTTTTTTTCCCAATAAAATTATAATGTGGGCTTCTTTGGTTTAACTACCATAGCGGACAAAGTGTAACTTAGTATTGGGAAATATTTATATTAATAATTACATGATTTGTTAAAATTTTTTAAAATATAGCTTGAAACGAAAATTTATACCATGGTGAAAATTATGCTAAGTAGCCATCACATTCTTAATGAAATTAGTGGATATAAGCCAAATCTTACAATAAAATTCTGTTATTTGATTTTTAGTTCTAATGTGTTATTTTGAAAGTCTTAATTTTGAATACTTTTACATTTTTATTTGTGCTGGGTATATATATCCATTGTTCTGTTCTGGAAACAGTTCTTTTATTGGTTTTGCTTTATTTTTTGTTGACTTTATATTCATTCCTTGTATCAGTGATGATTCACTTTGAAAGTAAGGATGCTCACATGTTGTATAGGACAACTATGATACCTTTATTTATGAGAGCATATCCTAATTAAGAAAGTCACAATTACAAGTTGAACCATTAAACACCATCAAATTGGTATATGATCATTGTTATTTGAGGCTACACCCATTTACCTAACCAGGTATTACTTGATCACAGATATACTTAGGTGTGTGTACATATTTTCATTTTGATGTACTTGCTTGTATTTTTGGTCATTCATTCATAAGGTATTTGTTGCATAACTATTTGCTGTATGCCATATACTCAAGTCCTAGGAATACAAAGATGAAGAAGACAAAGTCTCCACTTTTAAATAACTTGCAGTCTAGTGGGTGAAATGTGTAATTATTTAAAGCATATAATAATAAAGGAATCTCATGCAGTTGTTTGAATATTTGGTTTTAATGCCTGTTATAGTTGAAAAAGATGATTCATAAAAATACGTAGATCTAAATGAAAGAAATGTAACATTGTCTGTGTTTACTAAATCATACCTTTTCAGTCCTGTGTAATAGATCAAAGGTTCTTGTTGAAATCAAGTAGTAATTGCCATCTTTCCTAATGTCAAGTAGTTGTTCCTACATACTAATTGGAAAATTTATTTTTAAAAATTTGTAACATATTCAAAACCTACTAAAATTCTTTGATTTAAAAGCAGATAAAAATTTGTTCTCCAATTTTTTGAAGTGTGCTGATGTGTTTTAATTAATTTTACTAGCAAGTTTATTTATTTGCGGCAACAGTTTTTCAAAATACTTTCTATATAACGCATTTGTTTCAAAAAGCATTTAGTTTCACATTTGTTATCAAAATATATTTCCCTTGAAGGAAAGATTGTTTTATTTTCTAACATTTGCTAGAAAATGTAATATAGCTACTTTTCATCAAAGAGAAGATGAATAAATTTAGATCATTTAAAATATTATTTAAAATGTATAATTTGTCTTTAAGTAATCACTCTTTTTAAATGATTTGTTGTCAGATAACCAGCAAACTGCTTTTTGAAACAAAAGATTTGAGAGATACTCCTGGCCCCATTTAAATTTTTCTAAAAATTCTCCTTATGGTAATGTATACCATAAAATATACAAATCTATTTACCTACGAACATAGAAACTGGAATATATTGCAGATAAGAGATTAATAACTCTGGAGGAAAAGTGAAACATTTTGAGAGTATATGGTGGTTGTCAGATGCCAGACAAAAATATCTCTAGGTTTTGTCATTTATAATTTGAGACCTTAGCAAGAGCAGTGTAATGACGTGATGGAGAGAGATAAGAGTGGGTTAATAAGGGTGAATGAAGATGGAGATGAAGTAGAGAGAAGGAATCAAGATTATACTTTCGAGGCTGCTGACGGTAAGGCTATATAGTAAAATTGGATGTACAAGGTCAAGTAAAGTATTTTGTGTTTAAGACGGAAGGAATGTAAGCATCTTTATTAAAATAAAGGGATGGGAAAGAGCTAGAGATGGGGAATGTAGAAATAAATATCACAGAGTTATGGAGGGACCTTATGACAGGAGAAAATATACTTGTTCTTTGAGAGTGGCATGAAAGAGATTAAGATGGGTATAGATGCAGTTGTTTATAAAGTGACTGTATCCAAGTTAAAAGTCGGAAAGGAAGCGGGAGGGCTTAGGTTAAGGTTTGGATGAACATTGACAAATAAAATATTGCCCCTTTATTTCCTTCCCCCTGTCCTTTTGTTGTAGCATGAGCAGCCCGCGCCCTGGAGAAGGATGGTACATGGTTTCTAGAGTGTTTTTTTTTTAACCCCTTACCTATATTGTGAAAAGTACTTAATTAGTATTGGTAAAACTAGTTAAGAATTTAATTTAAAAGTACTGTATTCTTTAATTGAACTTTTTATAAAATGAATGTATAGTAGTAAAATTCTATAAATTTAACAGATTATTGTACATTACTCACATTTGAGGACATTACCATAGATTTTGAAAATTAACTGGAGATAGAATTTTATATTATAGTAATATATGAAAAGCTTTATTTAAAGATACCTGCATTGAAGCAATGTGAAATTTATCTATTTATGAGCCTTTTGGCCCTGGGAGCAAAAAAAAGTCAATTGAAGCTTATTTTTATTACTTGTATCTTGCTGGTTTTTCAATACGTTATTTTTTTCTTCACACATAATTATATATGAAGAAAACATTTCAGACTCATAGCTTTTCTAGAGTAAAGGCTTAGTTTATTTAATGTTGTTCAGACTTGACACTTCACCACAAAGCGCTTTGTGAAGATATCCCTATTAAGCATGTAAGTACTATTCATTTTATGTATTTAAGTATATGTAAAAGTAAGAAAATTCATCATTTAAATAAGAATTTTTAAAATTCTGGTAAAATGTACATAACAAAATTTATCATTTTAACCAATTTGAAGTGTAGTGACATTAAGTACATTTAAGTTGTTGTGTAACAATCAGCATCATTCATCCCCAGAAATGTTTTCATCTTCTGAACTGAAACTCCCATTAAATAACAACTCCCCATTCTTCCTTCTCCCCACTCCTTGGCAATCACCATTCTACTTTGTGTCTTTATGATTTGACTCTCTCCCTGTACCTCGTGTATGTGAAAATATACAGTATTTGTACTTTGGTGACTGGCTTATTTCACTTAGCATAATGTCGTCAAGGTTCATGCATATTGTAGCATGTGTCAATATTCCCTTTCTTTTTAAGTTTGAACTATATTTTATCTTATGTATAGGTCACATTTTTGTTTTTACATGGATCCTTTCATGAACATTTGGGTTGCTTTCACCTTTTGGCTGTTGTGAATAATGCTGCTATGAACATGGTTATACAAATATCTGTTGAGTCCCTGCTTTAGAGGTCCAAATAAAACCTCTGAAAAATATTGAAATTAAAAACTAAGTAAGTTTGGCAGCAACGTGGACACAATTGAAAAGAGAACGTGTAACATGGAAGATAGATTAGAAGAAAAGTTCCTGAACATAGGAAAAGAGACAAAATAATGGAAAATATAGAAGAGTCATTTAGAAATGGGAGAACATATTGAGCAGGTCTAAGATGAGACTTAAATGGAGACCTGGAAGATGAAACAGAGAGTGTAGCAGAAGAAATATTGGCTGAAAAATTACTTGATCTGATGAAAGACTCCAAATTCAGGAAGCAAAACGGATTTCTGAGCAGGACAAATAAAAAGAAATCTACCACTAGAAATACGGAGGAAATGTGGGGGGCTGGGGGAAAGACAAATGACATCTAAAAGCAACTGTGGTGGTCTGGGAGGAGGAAGACATTACCTTAATTAAAGACACAGTTTGACTGACAGCTGACTTCTCAAGAGTCATAATAGGAGCCAGAGTACAGTGGAATGGTGTCTTCAGTGTGTTGAAAGAAAATATTAGGTTGGTGCAAAAGTAATTGTGGTTTAAAAGGTTAAAAACAATTGCAAAAACCGCAGTTACTTTTGCACCAACCTAATGTCTACCTGTAGACATTTTATATCCAGAGAAAACATCTTTCAAGTCTGAGAGTGAAACAAATGTTTTCAGAGATATCAGAACTGAGTTTGTCACTAGTAGACTCTGATAATAACCATACAGTATGTGCTTCAGGCAGTGGAAAGTGATGATCCCAGATAGATAATTTGAGATGCAAGAAGGAATGTAGAACAAATAAAATGGTAAATAACTACATGAGTATATGTAAACAAACAGTCATAAAATGTGTCTAGTGAGGTTAAAAAAAAGTCCATGGCAACAATAGCATATAGGTCAGGAGGAAGGTAAATGGATTTAAATTGTTCTCAGGTCCTTGAATTATTCAGGAGGCTGGTAAAAGTATGGATTTAACTTTCGATGTGGTTTCTGCCCTTGTGATATAAAGGCTAGTTGGTCATCAACTGAATAATTACATAAATAAATGTAATTTTAAACCCTGATCAAGTGCTATGAAGAAAACGCATTGTTCAACTATCACTTTGGAATTAGACAGATCTGAGATCAATCCCAGTTCTGCCATTTGCACTGTGATCTTGGGCAACTTTTTAAATCACAGTTAAAATGAAGTCTGCTTCCTGGCTTGTTGTGACGATCAAATGAGATAACAAGTATGACATTTTATTTTACTTGTTAGTTGCTTATTATTTGTCTTCCTGGATGAAAATGTAAGCTCCATGATAGTAATCCTTTTGTTTTTTGTTTGTTTGTTTGTTTGTTTTTTGGTCTGTCTTATTAACTGCTATTTTCCTAAGCATCTAGATCAATGAGTCACATCATGGATACAAATAAGTATTTGTTGAATGAATGAAATGCTTTTCAAGATTTCTTACAGGTTATCAGCATTCCATAAATTTTTTTTTTTTTTTTGTAGTTTGTTTCTTCTCCCTCATAGTCAGATTAATATTTTAGTTGTCGCTCTCATGGCTGTTTTCTGCAGTTCTGCTTCCTCTCATCTAATTTAATTCTGGACTAGAAAATCAGATAACCAAAGTGGTATCTGTATCTGTACTATAGTAAGAGATATTCTCTAGTAAGAGAGAAAGTCTCTCTTAACAGTGACAGAAGTGGGCTTTTGTGTATGGACTTACTGAGATCTTTTTTGGTTACTTTAAAGGTTTTTGTGATTTTAGCTATATTCTGTATACTTGAGGTTGCCAGATAAATAATCTCATAAGTGCTTCGAATAAAGCCTATGTATTTCTAGCTTTATATCACATTACACTGTAATTTTTGTGTATAAGTAGGTTAGAAGACATTTAAATTTTGAATTTTTCAAGTTTGGTCATCTATTCTGTACAGTAATTTTTTTAGTGGACCACATAGAATTTACTTTTTAATATAATTTTTAAAAAGTACTTAAGGTCGGTTTTTAAGTATCCTAATGATCTTTTCTCACAATGTCTAAAGTAAATTCACTTGGTTAATTATTTTCCAGGACACCAGTTTCCCCATTTGTTATTCATTGATTCCCAACCCCCATCTCTTATTTTAGTGGCATTATCGCCCAGAAGTCAGAATTGTTTTTTTAGCTTTATTTAGCAGCAAGGTCTGAGTCACCACAAACTGAGCAACTGAAAAAAAATGAGTCTTCAAACAAATGAAGCATTACATTTTATCATTATAGAGATAGTCATTGGTTTTTAGATCACATACTCTAAAATGAAGATAAAATGTTATAAGTGGATCCTTGTTTACCCCATGGAGTATCTATGAGAAGGTGATTTCTACTTGAAATAATGTCTAGATTTTTATTGTTGTTGTTGTTTGTTTTGCTTTAATGAGTCCCAGAATATGATGTGAAATTAGATTCCAGTGAATCACTGCCATGCTATTTATTTCCACTAATGGTAATTATCTCATGAAATGCAGCCATTCTTTCTGATTGAGTATCCTAATTGAAAAACTGCAGTTAAACTGGCAAACTAATCACATATAAAGTAGCTTTTTTACCCTCATCCTTATTTTCAGTAGTCACTTTTCAGTTATGAGAAACATTATTTGTTAGCAGCATATTATTCTAAGCTGAAGTTTTCAACATAATTTTAGGTTCCTATGAATAATGTTAATTGTTGTATTCACTAGATAGACAACATCAGTAAGGAAATAAAATTTTCCCTGCTATGTTTTTAAAGTAATGCCAGTAAGAATTATTTTCTTTTCTTTTGTAAAAATCTTGCTTTTCTCTTTTTACCTCTATTAACATAAGTCTAAAACCTAATGTTTTAGGGAATGTTTAAGTAAATTGTTATATAACCACTGGTTGGCATATCATGTAACTATTAAAAAATTATGTGTATAGAAAGTATGCAATCTTGGGAACATTCTCATTTTGGAATGTTAAGGGGGAAAATCAGTATAACAAAATCATTGTACAGTATGATTTTATAGAGAAAAAGACGACGTGTGTACATCAAAATTTTAATGAAAGCTATATTTGTGTTTAGATGATGGGATTTTAAAGAATATAGCTTTCATTTTTTTAAACTTTTTTTATTTCCAAATGTTCCTTTAAAATCAAAAATAGAAATTTGTAAAGTCTCAATTTCAAATTACCTGTCACTCATGTCAGAAAAACAGATCAGAGATTATATTGAAGAGTCTGAACTGTATCTCCCAATCTGACATTAGCTAGAAATGTTTGACAAACGTTGTATCTCAATTCTCAGAAAAATATAGCTATCATATTGGCTTCTTAATTTCTTTGCCCTTATTCTTTAAAAGATCCCACTTGAAGTTAAGAGCCAGAAATAAGAATGACAGCACTGCAATAGTGGGTCTCTTTTTCTCTCTACCTTTTAATATAGAAAACTTTGACATAGAGAAAGCAGAATAAAGGGAATCTACATATCCTCAGTTTTAACAGTTTTTAGGATTTTGCTAACTCATTTTAGCTATTTCCCTTGCTGACACATTCCCCCCCTCCATGGATTTTTTAAAAGCACATTCTATTTGTTGTTATTTTAACTGTAAATACTTCTGTATATTTCTTTGATAAACTTTTTTAAAACATACTCATGTTATTATCATCTGCTTATTGTTCTTATTAGCCATAATTTATTACTCATGAAATTCTCTATCCATATTCAAATTTCTCCAGTTGTCTCACAATTATCTTTTTATAGTTAATTTATTAGAATCAGAATCCAGACAAAGCCCATATTACATTTGGTTATTATGTCTCCAATGTCTCTTATTCTCAAATAGCCATTTAAAAATGTATTAGAAGTCCCTAATTCCAAAAAAAAAAAAAAAAAAAAAGATTAATTTTTAGATACTTTTTTGTTTTCTTCTTATAAAAATAGTACAAACTTATTGTAGGAAAACTGGGAAATACACAAAATACTAAGAAAAAAGTGGAAATCACTTATAGTGCTGAGAATATTTCCTTCCTATTATTTTTATACATTATTTTCATAGTTGAGATCTATTGGAAACATTTTAACATCTTATTTCAGTATTATATCTGAAGATTTTTATACTTAAAATATTTCCATTTTAATGGCGGCGTTAAGGTATACCTTAATTTTTTAGAATGTGTGTGTACCTTATTTTTTTATTTTTTATTTTAGAAAGACCACATTAATTTAGAGTACCATTTTACAGTATATTTCAACACATTTTCTTACTGCTAGTTGAAGAGACTTGTATTTTTGAGTAGGGGTATAGTTTCCCTACTTAGTACCCAGGGTAGGGGAAATGGCCTGATCATGGCAGTTTTCTCTATACCAGATAATGCCTGGATGTTGATCTATTGGCCATTTGAGAAGAGTGTTTACTTTTGCCATTTGGAGGACAAGTAATGCCCCTAGTGGGCCAATTTAGTAAGTTTATGTAGTTTCAATTTTATGTTTCTTTAACATTGATTATGTCATCCTAGATGTCATTGAGTTATCTGATGTATTCATTTCTCCAAACACTATCAAGGGAAAAGAAAATAGTAAGTGCAACTGTTGGCTGGATTTTGGGCATCCAGGGAAAGTTTGGAAAAGGTTGCTGCCTACCTTTGTTGCTACCGGTTGAATTCATCAAATAACTCCCACTGGTAAAAAGGAGAGACTTAAAATAGAGATTACAAATCATGGAAAAACAATAATTCTTAGATGTGTATCTTGGACTGTTTCAACAAATCACCGCTAATGGGGTGGCTTAAAATAACAGATACTTATTCACAGTTCTGGAGGCTAGAAGTTCAAAATCAAGGTGTCAGGCAGAGCCATGCTTTCTCTGATGGTTCTAGGGAAGACTCTTCCTTGTCTTTACTTAGCTTCTGTTGGTTGCTAGTAGTCCTTGGTGTTCTTTGGCTTGTAGACCATCTCCATCTGCCTCTGTCTTCATATGGCATTCTTCCCTGAGTGGGTCTCTTCTTTGTCTCTCTGCCTCTTCTTATAAGGACATCAGTGATTAGATTTAGGACCCACCCTAATCAGTATAGCCTCATCTTTCCTACTTACATCTGCAAAGACTGTATTTCCAAATAAGGTCACATTTTGAGGTTCCAGGTGTATGTAAATTTTGTGAAGACACTATTCAAAGCAGTGTAGTGGGTGTGGATATTTGTGTATGTGAGTTTATGGGGATCTGGGGCAGGGGTCTATCATAATGTCTCTGAGAATGCACATTTTAATTCTCCATTATTGATTTCTACTTTTTCTGGAATATGTTTAAATATGAGAATAGGTGAATGTGGGGGAAATATTAAACCACTAACCTAAAACAATGTTTTTAAACTCTGTGTTGAACATTTATTCTCTGCTATTCCTTGAGAATAAAAGATAAAAATAACTTCATGAAATCTTTTCTATGCTTTCATGGTTCTAGCATTCTAAATGTATAATCAGACCCAAAAGTTTCTTATTTAATAGAAGTATTTGAGTAGAGCATTATAACATTTATTCCAGTCCTTCCAAGAACACAGTTTGGCTTAGGCAAAGGTTATCAAATACTTAAATAATTTACTATGAAAAATTCCAGACTATTTTTCACTATATTTAAAAACATATGCGTTGAAATTAGATTATTCTTCCACATCCATCCACTACCATCAAAAATGACACGAAGATGTTAGCTAATATATATGCCCATTTAGATAGTTTTATTTATTAATTATGATATAAGTATATAAGATTTGCAGAAATTGATCCTGGTAGTGATTTATAATGAACTATCATGTAAAAGATTAATTGACTCACTTCTGGGCCTTTGGTTCCCATAGTAATCAGAGTGTAGGAATACATTGTTTAAAAAATTCACTTGAAGTTTTCCATTTATTCGCTATAAAAACAAATTCACTGCCTGTTGTTAATCATACATAAATATCTTAATTGCTAAGATTTTCTGGGATTGTAATAGAAAATCAGTGATTTCAGGAAGTCATTAAATAACTGTTAGAGAAATTAAACAATGTTAATAAAATATGAACTCAGGACTTTCTGATTATTTTCTTAGATAAAGCTCTCAGTCATTTTTCACTTTTTAGATTAAAAGAAAAATATAGATTAGAAGAAATTTTTTTAGACTTGACTTATGCTTTCTCTTTTGCAAATCAAAAAATCTTGTACCTCTCAATCTGCTTATTCTTATAAATTTATCATGGACATACTTGATTACAAGACAAGGTAAAGTAAGATACATCATATCTTACTATCATACACTAACTTTTGTAAACCAAAGAGTTAGAGATTTAGAATGGAACTCAAGACAGTGTAAATATATATTTTATCTTTTTAAAATATCAGGAACTTCTGAAACAAGTGTAAACAAAACAGACAGTCTCTGCACTACTTACAGTCCAGAAAGGAAGACTGACATTAATCAGATAATCATACAAATAAATGTGAAATTAGCACCGTGCAAAATGATATGAAGGAAAGGTGAATAGTGCTTGTAAGGGGATTCGATAGTCTTGGAGGGACTGTGCAAGGGCTCAGAGGTTTCCCTGAGGAATTTATTTTTGAACTGAGAGCCAAGTAATTATTGGAAATTATGTAGGTGAAGGTGGATGTGAGAAAATTCCAGGAAAAGAAATAACGTGTATGGTAGAGAGTGTGAGTTATTTGAAATGAAAGAAGGTATTGTGGCTGGAACATGGGGAATAAAGGGAGTGTCCTGCAAGATGAGACATGAGAGCGATGGCAAGGGCCAGACCATCAGGGCCTTTTACATGAAGAATTTAAGTCTTTTTCTCGATAGCAATGGGAAAGCTTTGAGAGTTTAGGCAGTGTGGAGATGGGAGGAAAGGGAGTGACAGGATCAGACTTGTTTTCCCTAAAGATTGGTAATAGAAGGGACTGGATGGTAAAAAAACATGGATGAAGGGAGACCAGTTAGTTATAAAGCTGTTAGAGTAATCCTGGCACCAAATAGCTTGGGTTAGGGGAGTGGTGGTGGAGATGTAGAAAGATGTAAGCCAAAATCCACCCTCACTGCCTCACTGTCCCTCTTCCTCAATTATTTCATTTTAAAGCCGGATTATTCTGTCTGCCTATAACAAAGGATCTAGGCTGTCCTTTGGGGGATTTTTATTGTTCTCTGAGCAAAAGCTTCCAGTTAGAAATCAAAGAAATGTAATTTGTTGCCTTCCCTGGTACTGTCCCACTTGTAAACTTGCTACTTCAAAAGTCCAATGATTAAGTTTTGCTTTGTCTTGTGCACCTGCAACTAATAAAATAAAAAAATATATTAAAAAAAAAAAAGTCCAATGATAATTATATTGATAAGTATTGATACTTGTCTTGCTAACTATAATGTGACAATACATGACAGTGGCCCATTGCATCCTCAGTTTCTGGAGTTTCCTAGGTGTACCTACAACTGATTGAGATCACTAAGCCATTTCTCTTACTGACATTGTTTTCCTTCTTCTCTTCCTCCTCCCCCTTCTTCTCCTATTATTGTGAATTTTTTTTAAAAGAATGTCTTGTGATGATGGTGTCTTATATTGCTTTGTCAATGATATCTTTGTCTTAAATTCATGTTTTACTAAATACTTAATTCCCAGATAGTCTCTTATCTCCAGAGGAAACATAATTTACGTCTTGTTCTGCTTTTCAATGAGGTTCATTGATTGACTATCTCTATAGTGTAAAACACTGTGTAAAATAAGTGAATTTATTAATGATTTATAATAATCCTTTATAACAACCTCATCAATTATTTATAAAAATAGTTTATGCACCAAATTAGCTTTGGTGAGAATAGTATGCTTTACACATTGATTACACATTAATCAGTTCCAGTAAATTCCCCCATTTATTTCAGAAGGATAACTTTTGATGACAATTTGCAAGGATCCTTAGTAGTTAGAAAGTGCTAGTAGTCATCTAAGGATGAATTGTCTGCAGCAGGGAACATTAAATAAAGAAAATAGTAAAACTAAACTCTTTTCCTACGATAATGTCAGCCACCGTAGAAACTTGAAAATACAACATTTGGTGATACAAATGACAAGCTTTTCTTTTAAACCATCCTATGAGCCTCTAGCCAGTTCAAAGTTGTGTGCTGTCATTCAATAAGGAGATGGTGGATCACCATCTTGAGGACTAAGCCTCCCGCCCCACTGGGGAGGCGGTAACTGAGAGCTCATTGACAAGTGCAGAGTTGTAAATACAAGAGTTAGTTAACTGTGCTTCAGTCTGCTAGAATAGTAAGAGCTCTTCATTTTCCCTAGACACTGCCCAGCAGTGTTTTCTTTTTAAGGAGCAGTATAATCTGCCTAAAGGTGTTTCTAACTTGCTAGACGAAGAATCTCTTAGTGCTGGATGTACACCTGTCTTCTGGATCCTAGCTCTCTGACTTGATTACCTCTGATACCAACTACCTACTGAAACCTGTCTTCTTCCTGACTTTGACTCGCTTCTGTGCCAGCCACCTGACCTGCTCAGTGCCTAACTTGACATTGGCTATCATCTATGCCTTCTGCTCACCCTGGAACGATAGCTCAGCTCCATGGATGGTTTCTCAGGAGCCGACTGTTACTTAGCACTGATGCATTTAAAGTTTTCCTTAGTAATACATGTGATATGTCACAGAAAGTAACATCAGGATATGAAATTGGACCTGTTAATTTGAGAGTAGCATTATATCTTAAACCTTTCTCAGAGGGAAGATCTTTAGAACGCTTATGACTGGGACTTAAAACATACTTGACTAAAGCTCTGCAGACTAAAGTTAATATTTTTAAAGTGAAATAGCTATCATCAGCTCTTTTCCCTATACTGGCCTGACCAATAGTATATACTCAGTTATGTATTTATTGACTATATAATAGTCACCAAATCCATATTTAATATCTTTTGTTTCACCAACATAAGCCTTTCAGGTACCTTTATTTTTGGTTTCTTATTACTGTGTAAAACATTCTTGAATTACTTGTTTTGACCACAAGCAAACAGGATATTTTATAATAACTATAAGCAAATATGGTTGAAAACCAATGATAGTGCTATAGAAAAATGCTCTTATGTTTACCACTGAACGCCAATTCTACTTGAACCAGAGAACACATTTAGAACTTATGTGTTGATTAGAATTTTTATGTCACATATAGCAAATTCACTTGTTGATTTTAGAATACTGACTAGTTTCTGTCTATATAAATAAGGTTGAAATTGGTATGGTACAGTACCTAAAAAGTTTCATTATTTTATATATAATAGTATAAAGGAAGTTAAATTTATGTGGCCCTGAGTATTAACTTCTTCCTAATGTTCTGATGTTTTAAGATATTTAAATATAATGTTTTAAAAGCAATATGACGAATAATTAAAAATTAATATGCTTTTTGCTCGTGTAGTTTGTGTGATGTTTCATTTTATAGTTGTGACTTCTGTGTCATCAGAAGTTTAAAATCCTAAATACAGTAGGATTATGTATTTCTTTCAAAATTCACCGAAATGCTTAAGAGCAACTAATGATGTAGTGATGAGAGTTCAACCCTTTTTAAACCTATAGTCCTAGTCCTATGTAATTTCCCCAACATGCAAAAAGAATTTGATGTAAATAGTTGCAACACTGTGTAAAATACATGAATTATTGATTTACAAATGAACATGAACATTGTACTAGTGAACTCGTGAGCATCACTAATCTATGGGATTTTTATTTTGCAGGAAAAAATAGAAGTAGAAATTACTTTCACAACTTGAATATGTAATTCCCCATTAATATTAATTCTCTCACCAATTGTTACCACAGAGTTGGCTAAAATTAACACTCTTCTGTCATAATCAATCAAGGCAATTTACATTTAGTTTTCTTTGTCTTTTTTGTTTGTTTGTTTTGTTTTATTCCCTCCATTCCCCAATTATTTCATGGCATTGCAGTGCTTCAGAGAATTTAGATGAGCTGTCTTCCTCCAGTAGCTGGTTACTTAACCAGAAGCACAGTAAGAAAAGGAGAAAAGACAGGACAAGATTGAAATCTCCACCCTTGACTATCATGAGTACAGCAGCTCGAACAAGGCCACTTCAGAATTTCCACAAACGAAAACTCTACAGATTGAGCCCTACTTTTTATTGGACTCCACAGGTAAGGTTGCTTTTGGGAAAGCATGAACAAAGATTTTATGGTCAATATATTTCATGAGGATATGGATTGTACACCATTACTTAGATAATTACATCTAGAAAGTTTTAAATAGTATATAGCTTAGAAGTGACTAGTAGGTATTGACAATATACAGAGGGTGCCAAAAACATGTATACGCATTTTAGGAAAGGAAAAAACTATTAAAATTACGCTAATGGTAACCACTTTGAGCACCTCTTGTAACTGCAGAAGGCCAACATGACTTGTATTCATCTTTTGTTACCAGTATATATTATTACAATTTTAATAGTTTTTTTCCTTTCTTGAAATGTGTGTACATATTTTTGGCACCCTCTGTATTTGTGGGATTTAGTAAATGTTTAAACATAGTAGTGTATTCTGAAATTTCTCACATCTCCATTTATTAAATCCACTATTATGCTTAAACTAATTTGAAGGAAAATAACATATCTAGGTGATTTTAAAATTTTACTGGTAAGGTAATAAGGAGAGCATAAATTTACTACATATTTGTATTTTTGCTTAGTAAAGAAAAAAGTGAATAAAATCACAGCTGTCAGTTATTTTGGAGAAAATCACATTGCTCTCCTTTTTAGATTTGGTATTTATTAATCCTATTGAGTGCTCCATTTCCATTTCCTAGAATATAAGCAATGTAATTTTATATGTCCATGCTTACAGCTTTTATAAATAAAATAAACTTCAATAAAAGCATTTATTTTGAAAAGCATATTTTTCATTTATTAGCAAAATGTTAGGCATACATCTTTCAAGGCATAGCTAAACAAACTGTGAAGGACAAAATTAGTTATCCCTAGTTCTTGTTGTATGACATACTTTTTCCTATTATATTGTTAAATAACATATCAAAGGAAAAATTATCCTTGATGCTATCATTTAATATTATTTCTGATTATTACTATAAATATTTTAAAATATATTTATATAAAAATCAAAATGCTTTGTTTTATTAGTAACCGATTTTAAGTATGGTTTAATAGATCCAATTATAAGTAGGAATATGGCTTCTGACAAATTAGTTTTTATTAATAGATATTTGATATGGAGCAAGATATTTATATGGTCTTAACTATATAGTAGCGATCCAGACGATAACCTTGCCTGAGTGATCAAAATGAACGTAGCCTATGTGAAGGATACCATGATGTACAAGGTGTGATGAAAAAGTACGGTTAATGTTTAAATAAAAAAAAAATTATTACAGTAAAAGACACATTGCCATTAATCCCCCTCAAAATATTCACCCTCACTTTGAACACACTTATCCCATCATTCTTGCCACTTTCTGAAGCAGTTCTGGAAGTTCTCTTTCATGCGTGTCTTTAGTTGTGCTGCAATGGCTGCCTCGATCCTCTGAATCGATTCAAAACATTTACCTTTCATGGTCATTTTGGCTTTGGGGAAGAGCCAGAAGTCGCATGGTGCCAGCTACAGTGAATTAGGTGGATGAGGACACACTGTAATGTTTTTATTTGACAGAAATTGCCGTACCAGAAGCGATGTGTGACAAGGAGCCTTTCTGTTATGATCAAACAAGACGGATGGTTGAGTACCATCCAACAGAAAGGCAGAGATCCTCAATACGGGGAGTGGCATGTCGAAACTTCGTAACTGTGTGATAAGTTTCAACTTGTTCAGTGCACTCAGGTGTGAGCTATAGTGGAGAGAAGGTGTATTTTAGTGTGCCATAAATCATCCTCCATCATGACAACGCTCCGTGTCACACATTGCTTCTGGTATACGGCCATTTCTGTCAAATAAAAACTTCATGGTGTGTCCTCATCCACCTTATTCATTGGATCTGGCACCGTCTGACTTCTGGCTCTTCCCCAAAGTCAAAATGATTCACGACATTAAGGCAGCTATGACAACACAACTAACGACACTCACGAAAGAGGACTTCCAGAACTGCTTCAAAAAATGGCAAGAACAATGGGATAAGTGATTGAAGCAAGGGGGGGTATTTTTAGGGGTATTAATGGCAATGTGTCTTTCACTGTAATAATTTTTTTAAATTTAAACATTCACCATATTGTTTGATGACACCTCGTAGCCTTCTGGTTAGGGATGCATAACCTGAATTTAATCATGAGGAAACATCAGACAAAGTCAAAATCTGAAATATGCTATTTAAAAATGGCAACTGGGCTGTATTCTTTAAAAAATGTCAAAGTCAGAACAGCCAAGAAAGGTTGAGGAACTGTTATAGATTGGAAGAGCGCCTAAAAATATATATGATAACTAAATGAATATATGATCCAGAACGGAATTCTTTTGGAGGGAAAAAATTACTGGGACAATTGAGAAAACTGGACTATTGATGACAGATTTTATAAAAATATTGTATCAATGTTGAATTTCCTGAATATGATGACTGCTTTGCAATTATGTAAGAAAACATACTAATTCTAGAAAATACACATTGAAATATTAAGGTGTAAAATGGCTAAACCATCCTTGTGTGTAATAAATTAACCCTTGTGCTTCTAGAGTGGTACTAGCAATGTAGCATTCTTGGCAGAATTGAGAAAATAATGTTTTAAATCATTTTCTATAGCACTTAACTCTTTAGTTGAGTACTAGTGGAGAAAAGCTTACATAAGGCCAGTTGGAGAGAGGTGGGAGTCTTTGGTATTAGGTAGCATGTAGTAGATGGTTGGCTGATCATCTCTCATTGCAACAATTACATCTATAAATTACAAAAAAAACCCACACACAAAAAAAAACACACTATTAAAGATATTAGCGGGACTTTTTATGGACCCATCAGAGACTTGAGGATGCAGGGCAAACTGCCACCCCAAAGTATGGAGAGACAGGCACATCCAGAGAGTCACAATCAATATTTGCTTACTTGGAGCAGAAGCCACAACAACCATAAAGTAATTTGTAGGGACTCTTAAATGATAATTTTGATGAATTGCTTGAGGCTGAGGGTGGACTAGCTGGAGAATTAAAATCCCACAGGGACTACAGTCTTAGGAAGCCCCTACACTTTCATGGACTTCACTTCCAGGCAACCCACTAAGTTCTCACAGTGAAAAGCCAAGAAGGATTCCTAGTGGCTCTGGCATGGAAAGGGAAGTTAATCTTTATGAAATAAGCCCAGAGTATTGTCTATTGTCCACAAGGCTTACCCTTCAGGGGAAAAGACTTGACCAGAGTTCTATTGCACCTGGGAGAAGAGCATTTCTCCCACTCCTGCCTCACCTAGGAAGGAACAGGGGTGGAAAATAAGAAACACTTGTTAAGGTCAGAGACCAGGGACAGAGACCCACTGAAAGACTGAGATTTAATCAGAAGATTGTACTAGAAAATGCTGCTATAGTAGATATGCTTCCTGTTCCCCACATTTTCCCACCACACCAACAGGACTCCCAGTAGCAGTGGGTTACAGCTACAAGGCATAGACTCTCTCTGAGAAGGAAGTCAAAAGTCAACAGGGGGGACAAAAACAAGACACTAAAAGAATTTGAGGCCTCTGGCACCTACAACTAGAGCAGACATTAAACACAGTCCAACTGTTACCCAGATTAACACAACATTGTGATAAAGGCCTGTTTACCTCAAGTCCTATTACCTGATACATCATGTCCAGCTTTCAACAAAAAAATTACAAGGCATGCTAGGAAAAACACTCCGAAAAGACCAAGAAACCATCAGAACCAGGCTCAGTATGAAAAACGTTGCAAATCTCTTACAGAACTATGATTAATATGTTAAAGTCTTTAATGGATAAAAAATACAAAACATGCAAGAACAGATGGGTATTGTAAGCAGAGAGATGGAAACTCTTAAGAATCAAAAGTAAATGCTAAGAATCAAAAACACTGTAACCTAAATGAAACATGCCTTCCATGGACTCATCAGTAGACTAGACATGGCTGAGGATAGAATCAGCGAGCTTACGTAGGTTAACAGAGACTTTATAAACTGAAATACAAAGAGAAAAATGAATGAAAAAACAAACAAACAAAAAAACAGAACTGCACATCCAAGAATTTGGGGGCAATTTCAGATGGTGTATCAAATGTGTAATTGGAAGACCAGGAGGAGTAAAAGAGAGAATGGACCAGAAAAACATATTTGAAGTAATAGTACCTCAGAATTGTCTGAAGTTAATGACAAGCACCAAGCCACATATCGAGGAAATTCTAGCAGGAGAACATCAAATAGGGTAAATACCAAAAAATAAACACATACCAGGCATGACATATTCAAACTGCAGAAGACCAAACATGGAGAAAATCTTGGGAAAAGGCAGGGAAAAACATCTTCCTTTAAAAGAACATGGATAAGAATTCCAGCTGACTTGCATGATAAGAAACCATGCAAGCAAGAAGACAGTGTAATGAAGCACTGTTAGAGGTTGAATTGTGTCCCCCAGAATGCATATGTTGAAGTCCTAACCCCGAGTGCCTCAGAATGTGAGCTTATTTGGAAATAGGCTTGTTGCAGATGTAATTAGTTAAGGTGAGGTGAATAGGATAGGCTCTAATTAAATATGACTGGTTTCCTTATAAAGGGAATTTGGACAGAGATGCATGCACATAGGAGACTGAGATCAGAGTTATTCTACAAACCAAAGGGCACCAAAGATGGGCAGCGAAAACCAGAAGCTAGAAGAGAGCCATGGAACAGAGTCTTCTTCACAGTCCTCAAAATAAACTAATCCTGCTGACACCTTTCTCAGACTTCCAGCCTCCAGAACGATGAAATAGTACATTTATGAACCACTCAGTTGTGGTACTTTGTTAGGGCAGCCCTAGCAAACTAATACACTGATCTTATTTGGAAATACGGTCTTTGTATATGTAGTTACGTTAAAGAGCCTGCATAAGATCCTTTTGGAGTTAGGATGGGCCCTAAATCCTGTGACTGGTGTCCTTACAAGAGAAAGGAGAGAAAGATTTGAGGCAGAGAAGAAGCTTATGTGAAGATGGAGGCAGAGATTGGAGTTATGTCCCCACAAACCAAAAAACTCCAGGAGCCATCAGAAGCTGAAATATGCAAGGACACATCTGCCCTAGAGACTGCAAAAGGAAGTGCGGTTCTGGCAACACCTTGGTTTTGGACTTCTCCATCCAGAACTGAGAAAATAAACTATGGCCTAACGCCATCCAATTTGTGACAATTTGTTATGACAGCCCTAGGAAACTAATCCAGGGTTTGATACTAGGAAGTAGGGTACTGCTTTAACAAATACAATTGTGGAAGTAGCTTTAGAATTGGGTAATAGGCAGAGGCTGAACGGATTTTGAGGTGTATGATACAAAAAGAAAAAAGAAAAAAAAACCTAGACTCTGATGAGAGCTCAGAAGGAAGTGAGGAGAATGGAAGACAAAGGTGCTGCCATCTTAGAGAATACCTGTGTTGTCATGAGCAGAAGTTTACATGAACAGAAATGTGAGCCTTAAAAGTGCCTCTGGTAAAGATTTCTGTTATTAGAAACTGGAAGAAAAGTAGTCGTTGTTATAAAGTGGTAGAAAACTAGGCTGAATAATACTCTACTGTTAAGTAGAAAATGGAACTTAAAAGCACTGACCTCTTGGATAATTATCAAGCAAAGTGTGGAATTTCTTCTTGCTGTTTATAGTAAGATATGAGTGGAAATAGATAAATTGAGCAAGGAATTGATAAGCAAAAAGGAACCAGAACTTGATTATATGGGAAACGCTCATCCTGTTTTGTAAAAACTGCTATATAGCCTGCTCTGGAGAGAATCCAAGGTTGTGGCTGGATAACCTCTGCTGGAGAGATTAGGTTTGACTCAGGGATCCAATCAACCATCTTCACAGAAGCCAGGAATAAAGAGCGGGTTATCCAGGAAAGATCTGAGGAGAACCCACTTATCTAATGACATGGGCCACCTTAACATACAAGAGGGACCTACAAGGGTTTATTTTTAAGTGTTAGGTCAACAGCAACACTACCAGCTTAGACAGAAAAGGACAGAGACTTGATCATAGGCGATTAAATGAAACCAATTGGCAGTTTGAACATTCTGCCTAGAAAGTCTCTTTAGGCAGACTTGCGAGTTCATTATGTATCCTTCTAATCGTCTACATTTCTACAGGCAACTGTTACACACTACTTGTTCTGCCAGAACAGTAAGATGAAAGAAATAGAAGGATTGGAATAATTATTTAAAATCATTATTTGCAGAGGTTTTCATCCTTTTGCTGGGCAAAATTAGTAAAAAGCATAAATTACTATGCATTTTTACTTGAAGCTAACCTTCTTACAACAATACTGCTCTCCAATGAGAATGTCAAGTAATAATAACTAATATTTATTAAGCAAGTATCATGCCAGGCACTGTTTTAACTTACAAGTACTTTATATATATTTCTTAGTTAATATCCATACCCCATTTCATATGGGGAACCTGAAGCACAGAGTGGAATGAAAGGATGCAGATATTTAGCACTATTTAAATAAAGTACAAGTTTGTAGTTTTAAGTGTTAGTGTTGAGTCTCAACACTACTTCTTTCATGAGCTTGAGTAAAACATTTGATCTGAATCTTTTGTGAACTGTTTCAGACTGTTCTTCCTATGAAATATCCATAGCAACAATTGTTAAAACTCCATTTAGTTTCTAATGCTATTTTAATTTTTTTTGGCTTTCTTATTCTTCTAGCTGAATCACATCTTTTGCTGTCCCAGCCTATTTATTACTGGAACACGTTAGGTTTTTTTTTTTTTTTTTCTTAGAGGAGCTATACTTTTTTAAATGCTTGGTACAATATTGCTTGATCTACCTACAGTATATCTTTAAGGAGGGCGCAGCTCACAGTGGCCCATGTGGGGCTCAAACTGACAACCTTGGTTTTATTAGCACCATGCTCTACCCAACTGAGCTAACTGGCCACCCCAGTGTATCTTTAAATTTAGGAAAATGCAATGGCAGGAATATTTAAGATATGATTATATTCTCCAGAATAATGCTCTAGTGTAAGTCTTATAATGTAAATGTGGCTAATAGATTTCTTTAAAATACAATTTAATTTTCAATTAACTAAAGAAAAAAAATGTTTCTTTGGCCATAATATGCTTCTTCAGCTCCTTCTTGAATTAAATTTATAGCATATATAGCATTATTTCTTTGAGAAAACCTGCTTTATGTAATTAATAGATAAATCTGGAAGGTACAAAGTTCTAAAGAGCCTAAAAATCATTTCCTACAGGGAGGCAGTATATTTTAGTGGTTTTATGCATGGGTTCAGGAAAACACATTGAGTTGCAATCTTATTTCTACTTCTTAATAATAGTGTGTAGTATTATGCAGATCACTCACTGTCGTGTTTTCCCCATCCATGAAAGTAGGGCTACCTTCATGGGCTACATTCAGCTGAAGGGTCAGTGGAGCTGGGGGAAGTTAGCCTCACCGTTTCCTCCAGCAGGTACCAATAGTACTGGCTATTGGCCGAGGACACACAATTCTCTCTTGTGGCCTCTCATCCTTCGATAGCTAGAATGGCCTTATTACACGGCAAGGAGGAAGCTACAGGCCCCTTGAGCCCTAGGCACTGGATCTCAATAACATCATTTCTACTGTGTTCTATAGGTCAAAGCAAGTCACATGGCTAGCCCAGATGCAAGGGGATGGAGAAATAGATTCCACCAAGAGAAGGAAGTTGCAGCAAAAGGGCATACATACATACATACATACATACATACATACATACATACATACTGGGATGGGAGGAATCTGTGACCATTAAGCAATCTTCCACTTAGGGTCTACATTGGGGGCAGGTAGATAACCCCAAATTAAGACATCAGCTGAATCAAGCAATAAAGACAAATAGGGCTACCTTATAGAGTTGTGTTGATATTAAATAACATATTTGAAAGGTACCTAGCCCAATGCCTGGCATTTAAGTCCTCATCAAATGTGAGTTATGATGGGGATGATGATGATGATGATGATAACACTGGGGAATCAGTGATGGTTGTAGTGTGGAGAAGTGGTATGGTCAATATATTATTTCAAAGATTGGCTTGGTGCCTATAACAGGACAACTTGCTTTGGGAAGAGATTGGAGAAACTGAGATCAATTAAGAGGCTATTACAGATATAAGGTTATTAAGAGTGGAATGAAATGGACAGATACAGAAAAACATTTCAAAGAAGAAATGACTAGTCTTCTTAACTGACTTAATGTGATTAAAGAAAATGTTTAAACAGGAGAGGAAGAAGAGGCACGGCAAATTATGGTATTGCTTAGTCCACTTTGTAAAATGCCCAAGTCAAGCCTTAATGGTAATTAATACTTACATTAGGGATTAAGTAGCAGTAGGGCATGAGTGAAATGTGGCTCTCAGTGTCATCTGATTCATAATTCTGTAAACTCCACTGGGAAGTGGATGAGGGAAACGTATCTTTCAGAACCCAAATAAACAAAACTTAAGTCATTGTTTTAAACTTGTGTGGTGCTGGATTATATGTTTATTTTTTAATAAGGCATTCTTCTTTATATGGTATATTAATTCTTTCAAGCCACTGAGGAAAAATAGCAAATATCCCCCATCTTCCTTGCCTGCTGTAGTTGACTGATAGTGACTTGGCTATCTGAAACTCTGAGAAAAATTTTGACACCTGGGCTGGGACTAATTAACAGTGTTTGCCACAAATGAGGAAAGACTGGTAGCAGACATGCTATATCATTTGCCATTCCTGGACTAAGGTGTCACATCAACATAAATGTGTTACAATGACTAATTTACTTTCCATTATTATTTAGAAGGTGATATATAGGTTCATAAATGAATGACAGTGCTTTATTGTTTATAGATCACTTACATACAACTCAGGAGTTGCTCAGCAAATGGGAATAATGTGTCTTTAGTTTCTTAAAAATCTTAGGGAAACTGAGCCAGTACTAATTTGCATACTGCTTAATATTTATCCAAAAAACATTTGTTAAAATGTTAAATCTGGTAGTAGCTTTGTTCACTTTCATAAAATTTTTGGCAAAAGAATCTCAAAGTGTAAGTTAGCTAATTTTTTTTAAATCATTTGAAACATTTCTAAGGAATGAAACATCTTATTCATTAAGTTTGTTTTTTTTTTTTTTTTTTTTTACCCACAACATGCATTCTTATTATTCCTAGGCTGCTTTAATAGTTACTGTCTTCTTTTAGCCTTTCTTCTAGAAGGGTACAAATCTTTTAATAGTATTCTAATGTTTTAAGCGAAGACTTCAATTTGACTTTTAAGTGTCCTGCTATATAATTTAGCTGCTGTAATGCTACTTTGCTCTGTCACTTATATCAAAGCTATTGCATATGTACCTAGGAGCTGGTCATTTTACAGGTTTATTGCTTAGTCAATATGGTTCTTATAGGTTGTTTTAACCCCCACCTATCAACTTTCTCTTTCTTCCTTAAAGTTAGAATCCTAAGTTATATACACAGTGACAATGTGTCCTGTTAAAAATACAGACCCTTCTAAAAATAACAATGGAGGAAAACAAGATCACTTTATGCCCTTAAATTTGAAAATTTATATAAACAAAATCTTAAAAATATGTAGCATATGAAAGTTGAATCAAAAAGAAATACAAAACCTGAATAGTTTATAACCATTAAAATACTGAATCCGTAATTAAAATTCTCCTCACAAGAAAATCTGAGATTCAGATTACTTTATTGAACATCAGATGCTACTGAATAATCTCAAGGAAAATGTAATTCAACCCTAGAAAATTTACAGAAAAGAAATTGAGTCTAGCATACTTTTCATATAAACAACTAACAAAGACAGATTAGAAAAGGAAAATTTTAGGCTGATCTCCGTTTTGAACAGAGATGCAGAAATTCTAAATAAAATGGTAATAACTAAACTCAGCAATGTATAAAAAGAATATGACATCTTGACAAAATTGGTTTCACACTAGGAATGCATGATTGGTTTAACATTAGAAAATAAAGTAGTTTACTACCTAGGTAAATGTGAGTGCGTAGGTAAAAGAAATCATTTGATTAAGTAATACAGAAAACAAGATTTGGTAATATTATGTCTTCATAACAACCCTGGAATTAAAAGTATTTTTTTGCCACCCGCGATGCAGGCTCTCCCCCCGCCCACCTTGGCATTCTGGCAATGAGCATATTACGTATTTGTTTGTTTGTTCACCTTAAGTGTTCTACTCCACGGGGCTCAGGAACTCAGGGATGAGGGACCACTAAGTCCCTCCTCTTGAGGAATGTGTATGACACCCAAGCAAGTGTGTCTAGTTCACTGAGGTGAAACCATCCAATAGTGATTTAAAAGTCATTTTTTAAGGCACCCCAAAATATTAAGACAATAAATGCATGAATTAACTTTGACTTCGGAAAACATGTTTGGTTTTTTTCCCCATCTCCCTTATCCCCCCCTCCCTTTTGGCAACCATTAGCTTGTTGTCTATGGGTATGTTTATGTTTTGCTTATTCATTTGTTTTATATTCCACATATAAGTGAAATAATAATTTATCTTTCTCTGTCTGACTTATTTCACTTAGCATAATACCCTCTAGGTCCATCCATGTTGCAAATGGTAAGATTTCATTCTTTTTCATGACTAATATTCCCTTGTATGTATCACATTTTCTTTAGCCATTCGTCTGTTGATGCACACTTAGGTTGCTTTCTGTCTTAGCTACTGTAAGTAATCTTGCATTGAACATATGGGAGCATATATCTTTTTGAGTTAGTGTTGGATTTCTTTGGGTAAATATCCAGAAATGGAATTGCTGGGTTTTATGGCGATTCTATTTTTTAAGGAATCTCCATACCATTTTTCCTTAGTGGCTACACAAATTTATAATCACACCAGCAGTTTAAGAGCGTTCTCTTTTCTCCATATCCTCACTAGACTTATTTGTTGATTTTTCAAAGATAGCCATTCTTACAGGTGCGAGATGATATCTCATTGTGGTTTTGTGTTTCCCTAATGATTAGTGATGTTGAGCATCTTTTCATATATCTGTTGGTCATATGTATGCCCTTTTTGGAGAAATGTCTATTCAGGTCCTCTGCCTATTTATTTAATTGGATTGTTGTTTTGACGTTAAGTTGTATGAGTTCCTTATTGTATTTTGGATATTCACCCCTGATCAGGTCTATAACTTGTGAATGTCTCCTCCCATTCAGTAGATTGTCTTTTTGTTTTGTCAGTGGTTTCCTTTGCTGTGCAAACACTTTTTAGTTTAATGTAGTCCCATTTGTTTATTTTTATTCTTTTGTTGTCCAAGCAAGCCCAAGGCGACATATCCAGAAAGATGTTGCTAAGAACGATGTCAGAGAGTTTACTGCCTATGTTTTCTTCTAGGAGTTTTATGGTTTCAGATTTTATATTTAAGTCTTTAATCCATTTTGAATTTATTTTTGTATGTGGTGTATATGGTGTAAGAGAGTGGTCCAACTTTCTGTATGTATCTGTCCAGTTTTTCCAACACCATTTATTGAAGAGACTGTCTTCACCCCATTGTATATCCTTGCCTCCTTTGTTGTACAAGGTATGATCAAAAGATATGGTGAATGTTTAGATTTTTAAAAATTATTACGGTAAAAGACACATTGCCATTAATCCTCAAAATACTGCCCCTCGCTTGGAATACACTTATCCCATCATTCTTGCCACTCTCTGAAGCAGTTCTGGAAGTCCTCTTTCATGAGTGTCTTTAAATTGCACTGTCGTGGCTGCCTTGATGTCCTGAATCGAATCAAAATGTTTACCATTCATGGTCATTTTGACTTTGGGGAAGAGCCAGAAGTCACACGGTGCCAGATCCGGTGACTAAGGTGGATGAGAACACATTGTAATGTTTTTATTTGACAGAAATTGCTGTACCAGAAGCAATGTGTGACACGGAGCATTGTCATGATGGAGGATGAAGTAAAGATACTCACGAAAGAGGACTTCCAGAACTGCTTCAGAAAGTGGCAGGAACGATGGAATGTGTTTGAAGGGAATTAATGGCAAGGTGTCTTTTACTGTGATACATTTTTTTTTATGTAAACATTCACTGTATTTTTTATCACACCTCGGAATATGAAATATTCAGAACTGATAAATCCACAAAGAGAGATTGGTGGTTGCCAGGGGCTGGAGATATGAGGTAATGGGGAGAAACTGCTTAATGGATACGGAATTTTACTTTGGAGTGATAAAAATTGTTTAGAACTAGATAAAAGTGATGGTTACACATTGTAAATGTACTAAATGCCAGTGAATTTTTCACTTTAAAATGGTTAATTTTATGCAATGTGAAGTTCATATCAATAAATTATTTTTTAAAATGTGAATTGGTATATGATCTGAGCTAATTCATGGCACCATTGCTTGTAAAAGCAAAAACTAAACAACCCAAATGTACATCAACATGAGACTGGCTAAATACATTAGAATGTATCATACACTCTAATGCTATAAAGAAGAATGAGGAAACTACACAAACTGATGTGAAAAGGTCTCTAAGGTATACTGTTTACTAGGAATAAAAGGCAAGGAACAGAACAGTTTATGTAATATGCAACTTCTGTTAAAATGTGGGAGCAAATTAACATACTACCTAGTAGTAGAATTGCAGGGTCATATGGTAATTCTGTTTAACTTTTTGAGGAACCAGTAAACTGCTCTCCACAGCAGCTGAACTACGTACTTTATATTATTATTATTATTATTGACATCCTAGTAGGTGTAATGTGGTACCTTATTGTGGTTTTGGTTTGTATTTCCCTAATGACTAATGATGCTGAGCATATTTTCATGTGCTTGTTGGCTGTGTGTATATCTTCTTTGGAGAAATGTCTCCAAAAGAAGATATTTCTTGAGTTGTTTGTCTTTTTGTTGAGATGTAAGAGTTCTTTATATATTCTGGATGCTAGACCCTTATTGGATATATGTTTTGTAAATATTTTCTCTTATTCTGTAGGTTCTCTTTTTATTTTCTTGACAATATATATATTTTTTTAATTTTCTGAATTTGTATTGTTATTTATTTATTTTTTTTTAAGATTTTATTGGGGAAGGAGAACAGGACTTTATTGGGGAAGTGTACTTCCAGGACTTTGTTTTTTTCCAAGTCAAGTTGTTGTCCTTTCAATCTTAGTTCAGCTTCAAGTTGTTGTCCTTTCAGTCTTAGTTGTGGAGGGCGCAGCTCAGCTCCAGATCCAGTTGCCCTTGCTAGTTGCAGGGGGCGCAGCCCACCATCCCTTGCGGGAGTCGAACTGGCAACCTTGTGGTTGAGAGCCCACGCTCCAACCAACTGAGCCATCTGGGAGCTCAGTGGCAGCTCAGCTCAAGGTGCCGGGTTCAATCTTAGTTGCAGGGGGCGGAGCCCACCATCCCTTGCGGGATTCGAGGAATTGAACTGGTAGCTTTGTGGTTGAGAGCCCACTGCCCCATGTGGGAATCAAACCGGCAGCCTTCGGAGTTAGGAGCACGGAGCTCTAACCGCCTGAGCCACCGGGCTGGCCCCTCTTGACAATATTTTTGATGCACAAAAGTTTTTAATTTTGATGAAGTCCAATTTATTGTTCATTTTTTGTGCTTTCGGTATCATAGCTAAGACTCCATTGCTTAATCCAAGGTAATGAAAATTTTCCTTATGTTTTCTACTGAGGTATATAAGGCTTTAATCTCTTACATTTAGGTCATCAATCCATTTTGAGTTAATTTTTGTATATGGTGTTAGATAGAAGGCCAACTTCATTCTTTTGCTTCCTAATTGTGAATATTCAGTTGTCCCAGCACCATTTGTTGATGAGACTATTTTCCCCCATTGAATGGTCCTGGTACCTCTATCAAAAATATATATAAAAGGGAACATTTAAGTTAAGAACATCTGTTGATCAAAAGGCACCACAAAGAAAGTAAAAAAGCTCAGACAGGGAGCAATATAAAGAACATGCAAAGGATTTGTAAATTCTAGAGTACATAATTTACAAAGTCAATAAGAAAAAGACATCCCAATAGAAAAATAATCAAAATATGTATTTCCCCAAAGAAGGAAAATGTATGAAAAGGTAGTTAGCTTAAATAGTAAACAGAGCAATGCAAATTTCAATCGTGACACTATTTGTATGCTCTGAGATTGGCAAAAATAAGAAAGCTGACAATACCCATGTTGGCATTGGATCTGAAGCAGTGAGAACTAAGAGCTGCTCTCTTGGAATGTGAATTAGTTACAACTACTTTGTAACACAATATATATCGTCTGGGCAAGTTGAGTATGTGTGTTCATGCGTTTGTACAACCTAGCTATTCCATTTTTTGCAGTGTACTTGAGAAATTCTTACACCCAACGTGTCAGGAGACAAACATAATGAGACTCAGACTACCATTGTTCATAAATAGTGAAAAACTAGAAACGATCTAGATATTTATAAACAGAAGAATGATGAATTGAATGCACACACTAGAGTAATATACCAGGAAAATATACTTAACATTATCTATATACATTCTTAAAGCATACAGATTTGAATAATAAATTTTATAGGATTACATATACTTATTTAGAAAAACTATAAAGAAAATCAAGGAAATTATAAAATTAAAGTTCAGGATAGCAGTTACTCCTGGAAGTGTGAGAGGGAAATATGATTAAGGAGGCACTGTATTAGTTAAGATACAGGTGTAGCTGTTTGACAGAAGCAAGAGGCAAGTTTATTCACAATACACTTACATACACAAAATGTTAAGTTTATGTCTTTGTCTTGTAACTGATTGACATAGTGTAGGCATGACGACCATGCTCTACATGGTGATCAGGGAGCCAGGCTCCTCCTGCTTATTTGTCTTCCACGTGGGTAGGGTAGCTCACCACCACAGCTGTGTCACAAGTAGCAAAGCAGAAGAGGGGAGGACACTTCATGGACCTTGCACACGTGACTTCTCTGGCTAGTATTTAGTAATTTTTAGATGCAAGGAAGCTTAACGGTTGTGCCCTGCTGAAAATCAGGAGTTTTGAACAGGGAGGAGGTGAGCGCAGGTATCAGGCACGAAGCCTGTGTCTCCCCCTCCTGCAGGCGAAGTGGGAGGAAAAGGCATCACAGGTACTGTATTGTTCTGCTTCTTAAAGTAGGATGGTGAGTATAGGTGCGTCTTAAAATTTATTTTATGCCATCCTATAAATTATATATTCTTTTGTACATATGAAGTGTTTCGTTATTAAAGTTGAAAAAAAAAACAGTGGATATTTCTCTGGCATTTTTTACTTGAATTGTATATGCAGTTCATGGTATTGTTGATCACACCTTCTAGATATTTGAATTTTTATTGGCAAGAATCTCCTGGTTTTTCTCTTATTTCTCCATCCATTCCTTTTCAGCCTCCTTCACTTTCTCTGCAGGGGAAAAAAAAAGGCCTTTTCCTAGATGCCCCTCACTTGTCTCCATAATTATTTAGGATAGTTTCAAATTGGCTAATGGGTTTCCCGGATTTGGAAAAATTACAAGAGAAAAGTATTTATATGGTAAATATTCAGATTTTATCAACTTTTATTCATAATGCTGTAGCCATATATGGAAAAAGAGAGGTTAGCACATTTTTTCTTTGTAATTTCAAATAAATGTTCATTATACCTTTCTGAACTACATTATAAAAGAGCAAACAATTCTACAATGACGGTGCATCTTGTAAATATAAGAAATAGCAGCTGTTCCCATAAATATATATATAACATTATTAGAATAAATCTTAGAAATGACTGACATTTTTATAATCATGTGTCGACATGTTATATACCTTTTTATAAAACCTCATCCATTTACTTGACCACCCAGAATAATGACTGCATTTCCCAGCCTGCCTTGCAGCTAGGTATGACTATGCGACCTAAGTCTTGGCCAATGAAATGTAAATGGAAGTCATTCCATGATAAATTTTAGCATATATTAACAGAGACTTTTTCCGCAATGAAATAGTCTCAGGCATACATGTATTTGAAGTTTTATTCACTTAAAAATTTTCTTTAAGCAAATAAAATAAAATTTGGTTGGCCAGCAAATTTTAACTATATGTCAGGGATGGTGTCATGTTCTGGGAATACAAGATTGAACAAATGAGTCCCAACCTTCAAGGAGCTAACAGTCTAGAGGAAATCTAGTTGAATGTTATGGTACAGATAGATATGCCCAAGGTGCTGTGGAAACACAGGGAGAAAATGCCAAAGTTAACCAGGAAACTGAAATTCAAGAAAGTTGAAGAACCTAATGTAAGATTATAAAATAAAAATATTAAAAATATTAATAGCATCTTAAGATATCAGTTCAAATAAGTATTTTAAATATCAGTTACTTAAAAAAAAAAAAAAAAAAAAAAAAAAAAAAAAAAGAGCCCTAATGTTATTGTAGGAGATAGAGTTAAGAATGAGGGAAGGGGTACAAGTGAACTCTGTTAATTTTTTAAAATATCTTCTCTGTAGGTTTTTCTTATTGATTGTATACTAATTTCATAACCAGAAAAATAAATTTAAAATCCAGCATTTAAACACAACTTGTTTTTCTTAATGTAGCAATATAATTTTTTTGACTTAGCAACATGGTTTTCTTGAGATTCCTGGATTCAAATCTTTGTTATGTTGGTGCAAAAGTAATTGCGGTTTTTACAATTGTTTTTAACCTTTTAAAACACAATCACTTTTGCACCAACCTAATACTGAGAAACTCAAATTCATGTAACATATTGCATGTTTCATATATATCTGTTTTAATGATATATCTTAAATTTTACTTAATGTTAACATGTAAAACACTCATAGTACTTTACTGTTATTCCAGTGTAGATATTGTCTGGCATTAGAATTTAAGGCAGCAAGTCCAATTTTATTAACTGATTGTAACAGGTTACAAGATGGAAGAGAACACAGAATTCTTAATATAGCACCTGCTCACTATCAGTTACTGTTCTCACTAATCTGGATTGTAACCATTTTCTTTGGACCCCAAATTTCTCAAACTCACTTCTCTTTATTGTAATTTCATAAGACAGGAGAAAGACCGGTTTTCATAGAATGGGTCTTCATTCTGAAAAACTGAAAAGGGACTAGTCAAATCTCATCACATCCATGGCCTCCAATAACTTCTCTTACTTACTCTGTGTCATTATAAAGGTCTTTCTCCAGGGTGACTAATTAAGCCAGGACTTCTTTCTGTTATTCAGATAGTGTAATGTAACTGTGAGTAACTGTGACAGTCTCTCTGATTCAGTTTTCCGGCAAAAATGAAGTCTTGTTTTGTTTTTTTCTTTGCAGACTTTGCCTTCTAAAGAAACAATGTTTTTAAATACTACACAAATGCCTTGCCTGCAATCAGCTTCAACTTGGCATAGCTGTGAACATAATTCAAAGTCTCAGATGTTTAGAGAGCATGTATCAGAGTTAGATTCTTCTTTCCATTCTGTTCTATCATTGCCATCAGGTAAGCATCCTTATAAAAAATTTCTAACTCTGTATTTTCTGTGGTGAAATCTAATCCTATAATTACAAGGAATCTAATAACATCAATTATTTGTCACTGGATATTATAACTAAACAGTTTTCATAGAGGAATTAAGTCACCTGCTGAGTTAATGTTGTCTTTGCAAACTGATTCTTTAATTCCTTGGAAACCATTTTGATTTACTTTGGGAAATAGCTAGTTTTGATCTCCTTTTGATTGTTCAATTTTTAGCATTTTATTGATGACGTGGCTGTCCAGATGAAATGTTTCTCAGTAAGTCAGTGTTCTTTTTCAAATGTGTTATTTTGCAAGAGCTTTCACTGCCACATACTATTCCTCCACTTATAATCAACATTGAATTTCTTGAAAAGAAGAAAATTGTCCATCTTTAGGTATAGTCAGTTTTTGAACCCTAAGAATATCTATAATCTACAGCTGATTAAGTGAGACATAAACAGCTCCATGTCAGTAGGTGGCTTTCAGCTTCTAGTTCTTGGTTTTCTGTTGGAAACTTTCCAGTCTTATCTAGGGACTAAAGTTAATATTGAGGGTAAAAAAGAAACATCTACAATACACACTGTTTACCTTGGGTTCTTCACTTTATAGGAAGATACCTCATATGGGCTTTTGTTTCCTGCTCCTCTTTGTAAAGCACTATTTTTTATTTGTACCTATTCTGGCCCTGAATCTTAGCTTAGTTTTTACCAGTATTAGAGTGGTTTCTTAAGTACACCATACTTTGAAGTAAGTTCCTGGCAGGAGCAATATTATTCCATCTTTGAGGAAACCTTAATAGAAAGACACTAATAAATGTAACAATAATAATATAGCTAACATTTGGTCTTAGCGTGCACTGGGCCCTATAAGCACATTACAGTTTCTTGTTTAATTCTTGTAGCAACCCTATGATAGATAATATAGAGGGTGCCAAAAAAAAAGTATGTATTTTAAGAAAGGAAAAAACTATTAAAATTGTAATACTCAATATATACCGATAACAGATGCATACAAGTCATGTGTACACATCTTTTTGGCACCCCTGGTAGGTACTGTTGTCCTCTTTCACATATGAGAACATTGAGCCTTAGAGATGTTAAATTACTCATCCAAGATTACACAGCTAATAAATGATGGAGGCAGGATTTAATCTGAGCTGGTCATTCTCTACAGCCACACTCCTAACTTTTTACTGCCTTTCTGTTTTCTGATTAACAGTAAGTCTGTTTCTCTGATGACATAATCCTGAGAGTTGGTATAAATATCCTTCATCTTAATCCTTTTATGTCCACTCTAATAAGTTAAGATTAGTTTCCTTGCCTACTAATTAGGGTTATCCTTTTCTTTTTGTGTTTGTTTGGTAAAACTCTGAATTACTGTACACTAGGTATTAACTAGGTGCTAGGAGTATAAACACAAATAAATCCCTCAAGGCACTTTCTCTTTTGTTTGACAACTGAAATGTAAACTATTAGGTTGGTGCAAAAGTAATTGCGGTTTTTGCAATTATTAACCTTTTAAACCGCAATTATTTTTGCACCAACCTAATAGTAAATACAGTGAGGTGTCAGGAAATATTCTGATAAAAGCCCACAAGTTGTAGTGTGGGTACTAAGGAAGGCATGTGGGTGGGACAAGGCTCTTCCCTAGTTACATCATGTTGCCCCACAACTCATGATGAACAGTAGAACAGGTGATAGTCTCTTTATAAGTGACATTTCTGAAGAAACACACTGATGTTTTGGTAGTTGGAAATATCAGAGTCCTGAGATGTTCAAGCAGCCTATTTAGTTTGTATTTTCAGTTTCATTTTATCATATAGTTTTCATATGACCATAGCATAGTGGTAGGATTGACCCACCCTACCTCTGTTCCTTGGGACAGATTCCATGATACTCATGAAGCCCCCCTTTTTTTAATGTATATTTTTCCACACTTGAGTATGATTCTGCCATTAAAATATGTCAACTGAAGGAGAGATACTTCTTTAAAATCTAAACCCTTCCTGGGTCAATCTTGATTTATGAGTTCACAGTTTTCTTAAAAATAAATACCTTCTTTCAGTAACATCACTTTCAATATGTCACCTGCTTTATAAAATATATCTTTTTGTTTCTTAGGAAAGAGTTTAAGTTGTTTAGCAAGTACTTTTTCAGATACTTTTGTTTTTGCACTGTTGACTGAAAAACCCTTTTAATAAAGGTGAAGCACATCTTAATCCTCTTTTAGTTGTGAGACTATAGAATATAAGCAGTGAAATGAATGTCTAAGTCTCTATTTAAAGGAAGAGAGCTAGTATGTCAGTAGGTGTTAATCTTCGTAAAAGATTCATTTTGGGATTCTTAATCCCTAGTGAAATAAGGGAATATGAAATTTGATAGTTTCATAAAAGATTGCATCTGAATTATAGTTTTTCCTTAAGTGATTAAAACCATGTAATTTTATCTTCTGGAAACATTATTTCAAATGCAAAGATTATGGGGGTTGGGTGGAATGGACTTAAAGAGTCAGCCAGGTCTGGCTGTATGCTTTATTAAAGACCTTTTGGGTGCATTTGTTTGATCTGTAAACGGTATTTATTAATATTTATAATTTTGTTCGTCTTACGTACTATTTTAATGTTGTTCGTTAGCATTTTTGTTTGATTATTAAGTGCATATAATCAGTAATTCCAAAATACTGCTACCGATATGCTTTAAAAGAGTGTTCTGCCATGTCTGAAAGTTGTCTTTTCAAGCTTTTGTTTATTTTTCAAAGTTTACGTGCTATTTATAGAAAAAAAGCAATCCTAACATTGGAGTCTATAAAGAGTGGTGTTCACTGAAAATCCTGTTTTTAAACTTTATTTTTCTAGATGTACCTCTTCATTTTCACTTTGAAACACTGTTTAAAAAGACAGAAATAAAAGGAGATCTTGCTGAAAATAAATTTGTCGGAGATTGTATCATATCTCCATCACCTGGTATGTCATTTAAAAATCTTGTATTTTATATCTTGTATTTATATGTATTTATAAGTATATCTTGCATATACTTACTATTTCTGCTAAGGAAATAAAATTTAACAAAGGAATAAATGTAAATCCTTAATTTTTAATATACACTTTTCAAAAATCACACACACAACATACACACACACGACTAGAAAATACACGGAAGTAATCCTAACAAGAAATGTGTGATACTTATTGAATGAAAAGTATGAAATGTTATTGACAAATATAAAAGGAAATTTAAATAAACGTGGAGAAACAGTATTCCTGGATGGTAGGAGTAATAAGGATATCAATTCTTCCTGTGGATTTATGTTTAATGCAATGTAACTTGAAGTTCTAATAGATTTTGGTTAACTTAACAATATAATTCTAAAGCCCATTAGGAAGAATAAACAGGAAAATATAAAAGGAATTGCTGGAAAAAGAATTGAGAGAATCTAGCCCAAGCACATGTGGAAACATGACAAAAATCTATAATAGCATAGATTCTATTTTGCTTACATTTAGGAAAGTAAATCCATGAAGAAAAACTTCATAGCTTATACTTTATTATATAAGGGAAGAATTGTACATCAATGAGAAAATGGAGAACTATTTAGTGAACAGCATTGTTAGTTTTGGGGGGAAAGTTTGTTTGCACAGTCATTTCATACCATGTACCATAATACAAGCTGGTTCCAGGAATTTTAAATAAAACACTAAAATTATAAAACTTGAAAACTTACAATGAAACATTTATGAGTAGTCTGAATGGGGGTGGGATTCCCGAGATGAAATATTGTCTATGTTTGGAAGTAATCAGAGCTAAACAATAACATTTTTACTATCCACAAAGCTAAAATCTTCTCAACATCAAAAAAGTCATACAAAATGTTTTACTTCTAAGAGAAATTATTTCCAGATGAAATAATCACCTACCTCAGAAACTCTAGAATCAACTGAATGCCTTTTAAAATTGGAGTTGGGAAAGGTAGATTTTAAAATAAATTTTAAAAAATCAGTAGTTTTTATATATACCAGAAATAACCAGTTAGAACATATAAAGGGATAAATTATCCTAGACACACTGACAATGAAAATATAATATACCTAGGATTAAACTTTACAAGGACCTAGGTGAAAACTTGAAGTTTACTAAGGAACATAAGCACTTGTGCCTACAGGGAGAGAAATACCTTATTTCTGTCAGAAGATAGTATTGTAACTTAAGACATCATTTTTGACAATATTGTAACTTAAGATATCATTTTTTCCCCAAATTAATTTAGTTCTAATCAGAATCACATAGGTATTCTTCTTTTGAAACAAAGTTACTCTGAAGTTTATCTCGGAGAGAAAATATTGAATATCCAAATAAAAATTTTAAAAGGTCAATAAGGTGTGTCAGATATAAAAATGTATTATAAAGCAATAATCAGTGTGATACTATGATGCTGATGAAAGCCAGATCAAGAAAACTGAAGGAAAAAACCTACAGACAGACCAAAGAGTTCATTATATGATAAAGGTGGTATTTGATATCAGTAAAAGGATGGCCTAGTGAAAAATAACGATAAACATTTTTATGTTTTCCTTATATGCCAGTACTGGTTGAAGGGCTTTATATTTGTGAATTGCTTTAATCTTTACAACCCTGTAAAGTAGATATTATTTTTCTCCTTGACTAACTTTACCCAGATTACAGTTGAGTAGTGAGTAGTAGAGCCAGGATTGAAATCCAAGCCGTCTGGCTCAGAGTTTATGCTTTAAACAAGTGTTTCTCCTGTAATCAGTGACATTAAATAATGACTTGGGAAAAGATAAAATGACCTCTACCTTACACAGCACAGTAGAACAAATTTAAGATGAATGAACATTAAAATACATTCCAAATGGATTAAAGCGTTAAATGTTAAAAATTGTATCTTATTAATTAGAAAAACTAGGTGTATCCAATAACGAAAATGAAAGAGTAGCTAATATTTACTAAGTGCTTATGTGTCAGACACTGTGCTAAAATTGTGTGAAGGTAAGTAGACGGCTATTTATGTGATTTTCCAGAGCTGGGATTTGTCTGGGACTATCTATTAGAGTTGGCAATTATGAGAGCACAGCTGACTCCGGGTAACAAAGAAGTAGGGAAATTGTAGTGGGTTGAAGAGTTAATAGATGGTTAGTCACCAATCATGAGAAAATATCAAAGGCTATTTGAGGGCCTGTTCAAATATTCAGTCATGAAAGATAATAGAACTGTTTCAGATACAAGAAAACTTTAAATAAACCTGACAACTGAGTGCAAAGTGATCAGAATTTTCTATAAAGAACATTATAGGAATGGTGAAATTTGAGTAAGGTCTACAGTTAGCTAATAGTGTTAACTTCTTGATTTTGATCATGTGGCTATGCAAAAGAATGCCCTTGGTTTTGAAAAATACATCTCGACATATTTAGAGTAGAGGGCATTATGTCAGCAACAATTTCATTGGAGTTCAGAAAAATAAAGCAAATGTGATAAAATGTTAACATTTAGGGAATCTGACTAAGGTATACGGGACTTTTGTACTATTACAAGTTTTCTGTTTTTGTAAGCGGGCATTTTCCCCCCAAATCGCGTCGTAACGCGGGGCTTTTTGACATTTTCTCGCCAAAATTAGACTTTCCGTAAAATATTCATATCTTTCGATCTATTTGATATTTTTCTATGAAACTTTCAGTGTTTTAGTTTAAAAAGAGGTCTCTATTTACTTTGCAAAATTTTTGCCGGTTCCAACTAGAGGCGATATGACAAGTTTACTCGTTTCCTGCAAAAAATGTGTTAAGTCTAAAATTATGTCAAATTAAAGTTTTTGAGAGGACAGATGAGAGGAACAATAACACAATTGCAAGCAAGCAAGCAACCTAGGGCTGTCTTCACCACTTCCTCATATCTAAACCCATTTTCAGTGCAATCTTATAAATTTGTTTCAAATCTGCTACTCTACCTTCATTTCTACCCCAGTCCAACTTAATGATCCCTTATCTATACTGCTTAAATAGCCTAATCAATTTTTATTTCTCTAATCCCTGTACCAAGTACTTTTCAAAAGGCAAATCTAATGTCACACCTGCTCCCCACCCTCATTCCCCTCAAATATTTGAAAGAATATTCTTCACAGAGGAGCCCTAAAGCCCTACCGACATAGGCTGGCTCCTGCTGCGCATGCTTCGTTGTTACCATGCTTCCTTCCTCCCTACCTTACTGCTGTTGAGTTGCCGATTTTGTCCTGCTCCCTGATGCCTTTTGCTTTTGTACATACTTCTTCTCCTTGCCATCAGCTATTGCTGATTTGAAATCTATCACCTTATCTGGGGAAGTCTTTCCTAGAGCTGTCTCACTAGCTATTATATATTCTCATTAATTTCTCTTACTAGTACTTTTCTACCACACATTAAATTACATCTTTTGAGATGCCTACAAACTGTATCTGGGGCAGGGACCATGCCAGTTTTTGCTATTGGGTCCCAGGGTATAACACAGTGCTGCCATGTAACTGGATCTCTATAAAGTTATTGAATGAATAAATGAAAAGGAAGGAAAAAAAGGAGACAGGAAAGATAGTGGGTCAAGGTGTTTTTAGGATGGAATGTAGGAGAAGATTTGGGAAAGCAAGAAACCAAAGGCTGGGAGGGTTATAACTTTAGACTCTGAATTGTGATATATTTCCTACTGTTTTAAGCGTCCATTGCAACCTTACAAGACACTAAGAGAAAAACGGTTAAGTGTAAAGAAAACTTTTGAGTAAAATTCAATAAAAAACATCACCTTAGTGAAGATTTTCTACAAAATGTTTAATGTGCTGTTACAAGACAGAGGGTAATGAATTGCTTTTAGAAGAAAAAGGTGAATTGTCTGGAATTTGCTTTAAAATACTTCAGAAATATTTGTATTAAAACAGTGGGCACTACTGAAACACCTACATGTGCCCGTCACATGTACATTTTAAAACCTAACTCTTAACAATTCTAGTTATGCCCTTTTAGAAGAGTTTAGAATTATGCCTGCCATTTTGTTTTCTATTTAACCCTTCTCTGCATTCTTTTTGGGTGGTAAGAAATCTTGGAGGAATTCTAACAATTTCCCTGAATTCTTTAAAATTTTGTTTTCCTGGATCTAGTTTTTGTCCATCTGATTCTCATTCCTTTGCAGTAATGTTTTTAATCTCTTCTCTGGGTATCTTCATTGTGATGTGCTTCATGATTTATGTTTTATTTCCACTTCTTTTGACACTGAGTTTTTGAAATCTTAAGAGTTAATATCACTGATTGTGGAATATGTTTTGGCTATCATTTCTTCACATATAGCCTCCCATTTATTCTTTATTCTCTCCTGCTATCCCTTTTTGGTTTGTCCTCTTTTCCACCAGTCTATATTCTTTTGAGTTGTAGAATTCCTCTTCCAATCCATTGATTTTGATTTTTAGCTGTGTCCATTCTATTAGTCCAGTAAGTGATTTTTTTCAATTTGAGTAATTACATTTTCAATTTCTAAGGTCTCTCTGGAGAGGCCTTTTGCCTGTTTCTTGTGGCAATATTAGTGTTTTAAAGACTTATTAATCTGTACTCTACTAACCCTTATCTATTTCTTGAGATGGTTCTTCCATTTGTTGTTTGTACCTCTTCATTTTATGATTCTGGTCATCAGACCTTTGGAGTCTTGACTGTGGTCTCATCTTTAAAGTTGATATTCACTGTTAAGACTGGTTTTCCTGGAAGGGGTAGAAATGTGAACTGTGTACTATTTTTCAGAGGCAGCTAGGGATGGACAGGACGAGTTTCAGGTGGGGCACATGGACACGGCCTTGTCTCCCCATCTGCCCATTCCTCTGCTCAAGACTCTGGTTTGATCTGTGAGGACAGATGATCTCATCAGTGAGGCTGAGGGGCTGGCATGCTATCGGTAGCTCTAGACTGTCCTGTTCCATGCCCCTTTCCTGCAGGTCTGGAGCACCTTTCTGTGGCACATTTTCCCATGTGCTTTTTGCACTGTTTGCTCTTCAAATTCCGTGTGGTATTAGTCTTTCAGATTCCTCATAAATTCTGCTCTACTTACAAGCTCCCTTTCTTCCTTGTAGTGTGGATGTCTATGTGCAGATCTATGTAAACAAAAACAAAAAAAAATTGTCTATCGTTTTTAGGGTGCTTTGCCATCTTGAAAGCAAGTCCAGTTACTGTTGGTAGGTCATGCTTTCAGTGTTGGTGAGAATCTGGCATTCAAGCCTGCTGTTTTTTTTCCATTCCTTTCCATATTTCCAAAACCCTTCAGAAAAGAAGCCAATTTGATTAATCCAGTACTGGAAATGTGGGTCTCAGATAGGCAAAAATGATGAAACTAACATTTATTGAATACTTATGTCACGTATACTTGTAATTCTTATTCTCCCTATTTTACAGATAAGGCAACTGAGAAATAGAGGTATTAAGTGACTTAGTTTTAAAAAAAAACTCATTGCTTTAAAAAAGTGAAAGAACGGTGCTAGGCACTTGTCAGTTTGATGAAATCTGGTTCTTGCTGCCAAGAGGTCCCAGCCTGTTGATTCTGTAGAATCTAACTTGGTCCTGAATTATTTTCAGATTTAAGGGTAAGTGGGAACTAATTTAAGGATTCAGATCATATTCAACCAAGATTTACAGATTTAATCAATCTTCTTTATAAAATTTTATACTTTAGAAGACTTTGAGAACAGATCACTTTTCACCCCCTTCAGATAATGAAGCAACTATAGGAAGTTGGGTACTTCCTGAAGATGT